>NC_044008.1:34023037-34325096 GCF_900496995.4 Aquila chrysaetos chrysaetos
CACTTACAGGCAATACATTATCAGCTGCTGACAATGTGGAGTTTTTCTTACTGTTACTCTGTTTTGATTTGAAGTCCAGTCACCTCTTCGTTTTTTTCCTAGATACCAAGCGCATGGCTGTACTTTGGTATAGTTTCATAACTCCACTTGAAGATGCATTTGTAATATCCTAGCATCATCTGCCCTTGTTAGACCCCTGCCCAACCTTTGCACCCCATATAATAAATCTCTCCTCCTTTTCAGATCTCATGCAATCACCCTTTTCTTTGGTCTTAGTTAAACCCGCCTTTATGATTTTTTTTGCCATTTGATACCACTTTAGAAGGCCTAACACTCTTACATCATTGTACAGGATCATACCATTGTATGGGGTTCTGTTGAATTTCATGTATGATCCTTTATAGGTGCTGTACATCTGGTTTATTTTTTATAAAGGTCACACTGGAAAGCATCCATTTATCTTGCTCCTATTCTAGTTGTCCTATTAGTTATCCTAATTACTGCTACTATATTATACTTACTATATTATATTATTTTTACATTAGTGGTAATAGAATTGGAAAGTCTAGAGATCAGCTATTCATGGTCCATTGTGCAAAGAACTGCATATGCAGCTATAAAAATCGGTATGAGTTTTATTTAGCCATAGGTACATTATGACTGTTCACTGACAGCACTTGGAAACCTCAATTTCTATTTCAAGTCAGTCTGAAGAAAACTTTGAAGTTGAGCAGTACTATCAGATAGAGCATGGACTCTTGAAACGCAGTAGTGAGGGTCCCATGCTATTTGTAAGATTTTAATACATTATTACTTTATTTCTTGCACCTGTGGTGGTGTGCTGCAGACGTTCATTTTTAGCTTCTCCCATCTCACCAAGGACTTGTCCCTAGGCACCTGGGAGTGAAATTCCGGTGAACACAACAAAACACAGAGTAAAGATGCAGCTTATTCCAAGTAACGATTTCATCTAATATAAAAATATTATCCTGAAAAATGTTGAAAGAATGATGTTACACACGGCCTCTGCCTGTTTAAGAATGCCAATAAATCCATACAGGAAGCATTAAAATCATCAATGATCTGCTGGTGATTTTTATGCTACAATTTATCTAACAAGCCTTCAAGCCATATAGTTGTGCTGTTAAAGAGCAATGACTTTTAGTGGACTCAGTTCAATCAACTGCCGACTTAACTTTTCCTCTGCGTTGTAATTAGAAACAACAGCAGCTGGAAGAACATTTTCTGCATTTGTTTGTTTGCGCTGCTTCTGAGACAACAAAGTGAAAATCCCAGATTATTGCTGTGATAGCTTCAGGAGCCTTCATGTTTACAGTGTCTTGACCATGTCTCAGATTAAATATATTTGGAGGCCAAAGGCCAAAATCCTAGGCCACAGTCAGACATTCACTGCAGAAATACTTGTTTAAATGCTGCTGCCCCCCCATTCCTCCTTTCTCTGCATCCCCAAAGCAGAGATGCCAAAATAGATTGTGTAAGTGGCTCTGCATCTTCCTGAATCCAAATATCAGCAATATCAGATACATTTAATAAGCTGTGAAAAGCTGTTTAGGATAAACTCGGTGACTTTGCAGAGAAGACAGCGTGGGTCCTCACATGAGCCATTTTGGACACGCTGCTGTTTGAGGCTATGTTGAAATTGCTGCTAACTGGTTTCACGTTTTGTCCTTTGGGCCTCCCACTTGTCGAAGGTACTGTGAAGTTGGAGGCGGCTGCTATCTTCAAAAATTCCCCGTTCATACTGCGTGTGACCAGTGGGTCTACCACCTCACCTCATTGCATCCTTCGCAGCATCTCCCTTCACTCTTCTAATTGCCTTTGAATGAAGCACAGAATTTTCCACGGGCCTCTTCCTCCCCCCCTGTAATTCCTTTCAAAATTATATTAACTATTTGGGCTTAGTTAAAGGTAAGCTGAGATGAAACAGTTGGGGGCTGGAGCTAAGGAACTCCGAGAGTTGTAATCTTATGAGTCGAGGCAATTACGCGGAGATGGCATAGTAACTAAAAAATAACCAAACTGTGGCTGCGGAAATCCCAGGATTTTGCTTTGTAATGGCTCTCAAACAAGCAGGGCACAGGCTTTTCTATGGTAGGCAGTGAGCGTGAATAAGTCACACCTGATTTTCCAGGCAGGGTTCATTGACCAAGAATTGACTATGAACTTATTTGTCAGCAAACGTACAGCACTCCTGCACTGTGCCAGTGACCCAAATCCATTCTGGTGAGTCTGAAGGGATATGACATTTCCTTAGCAGACTGTCTTGTTTGTATTTATTTTGCATTGAATCCACTGACAGCACCAAATTGACTTACACAGTAGCTCTTTTTAAAGTAGAAAAAATTCCACATTGACTAACAAAACTAGTTTTGCTCCCGGGGAAGATACACAGGTGTCACGCAGTGCTACTTTTGTGTTGCTGGTATATTAAAACAGAATAACAAATACTTGCCATATGTTTCTCCACTGATTTCATAGCATAATGTAATAAGAGGAATACCCCACCTAGATGCCATTTATGAGCAGACAACAGTTTTCCTACTTCAGCTTCCCACACCTGGCCAAACACAAAGCTGTAGTTATTTTAATGTCAGCTGCCCCTTCTTAGAGCAAAACCTCACACAGTGAATGTGGGAAATGGCCAGGAATTTAAACAGGTTCTCCTGGTGGAAGGATACCTTACTGTGAAATATTGAAAGGAATCTTTGCCAGAAAAAATTATCTACACAATTTTGCTGTTTCCCTGAAAAATAAAAAGCTCTTAGGGTTTGATGTAAAGTGGGTCCCTTTGGTTTGCAAATCTGTTGTTAGTGTCTTTACAGAAAGTGTAGAAATTCTGAAAATGATACCGAAGGCTGCTGCCCGGCGAGCTGCCTGCTGCTGCCCAAGGCAATGAGCACCAGCTTTCAAAGAAAGAAAAATGTTTTAAAAATCAGTACTTTGGGTTTTCATGTCAGAGCCTTAACTACAAAAAACCCAGTTTAAAATACGGTCGAGACACTACCTACATTGTGCTCAGAGGCTGAATGCTGCAAAAACCTTAACAATCCAGTGTCTTATACGGGGAGATGTTTTATACTGAACCCAAAGCCGTAACGAACTGTGTTGTCATCCACTAATGGCACACAGGATATTTACCGAAGATGCTGACACTTTGTAGAGACAGTTAGACAGGTGGACTACGGCCCAAGAAGAGCAAACGTGTTTTGTCGATGGCAGAAGAGCAGTTCTTTAGTCTTATCTTGGTTAGGGTCAGACTCTGACAGCCTTCTGCAGCTTTGGTAGTGCATTACTCCTTCAGTAACTCAACTGCAATCCAGGAGAAAAGGAGCATTATTCAAGGCAGGTAAACAGAGCAGAACCTGGCCCTCGGTCAACAAGTGATTTGCAGAAAGGTCTTTTAAAAACCTACTGTGAATGACTGTTTACTTGCCTTGAGGCAGCAAACAAAGACAACCTCCAAATCCCACTATAGCAATTGGCAAGTGTAATCCTACCCAGCGTATTTCAGTTCATTTCAAATACGCTGTCCTAAGTGAAACGGGAATTTCAAGGAAGCAAAGTTAAAAGATGCTGGCAAATGAATCTCTGCTACAAAGGCTGAAATGGGGGATTACAAATGAGCGATCCCTTTAGTTAGCCTGCTAAATTGGTGTGCAGGCCTGGAAAAAGAGAACAATGAACACCTCCTGACACCAGGCTGTTTGTCTGGTGAGTATCCCTCAGTGCAAATGTTGGTACTGTGTGAGTATTTTTTGTGTTTCTATAAAGTCCTAATGAGCTCCTTGGGTGAGAGTGAAACCCTTTGCTTTTTCACACTGTGCTCAAGACCCTTAAACTTCATGGGGTCAGGCCTAAAGAAAGGGTAATGGACCATGAGGTCCAGCTTAATAGACCTGATATTAACACAGCAGCAAGAATGTCACCAAATGCAAAGTTTAGGGCAGGCAATGAATGAAGTATTTGTTACACTTAAATAATATACAAAGATTATAACAGAGTAGTGGCACTATATCAATGTCATCACGCGGGACTTTGAAAATCCCCCATGTATGAAATAAGTTTGCAATGCATCCCTGTATTATAAACACCACAATTTACCTACATGCCTTAAATGATTAATTAATGTGTGTTAAATGTCATATCTAGCCAATAATATTCATCAGAATTTCGCGTTAATCTTGGACCTTGAAAAACCTATGTGTAAGAAAACCTCTCTAATCTATCAGATCACAGTAAGACAATATTTGCATATGAGAAGCAAACAGTTTATTCATTCAGTGGCTGAGATTCCAGTACTGGCAGATCAGCGATTTGATTGGAAAGTGAATGAGATTTCTCACTTTTAGTTTAGCCCAGAAATGCTTACTTATGCATATAGCATCTCATCTGACTAATGAAGTTAATTGATAACTCATGCTAGTTTATGAATCAATGTGGGGCCTGAGCCTTTGTGACTTTAACATGCATTTTAATATGAAACAATAAAGTAGCATGTGCTAATGAAAGCCCCAATTAAAGCAAAGGAATAAATACAGATATTTAGGAACACCAGGGATCAGCAATTCAACAGCCTATTTGATAATTATTTAACTTCTTTTCATAGGCAAATGTTTGTAAGCCCAGAACTGCCTAACACTATATTTGAAATAGCCCTATATGAAACTTTATTTGTAGATAAGGAGCTTTTATTATCTCCACTTTTTATTGTTAGAAGAATTAAAATGTAGATATAAATAGTGATTTGGTGAGCTTTCTGAAAGTGGCAAAAAGGTATTTCTAAAAAAACATTTTTCATTGGGCAGAAGTTACTTTGTCTTTTAATGACTGACTGAGAGCAAAATACTTTCCAAATATATACTTCAAGGAGAAGCTACTCTATGAGGAGTGTGTAATGTCCCTTTGAAATAAGGCCCCACACAGATGTGTGGTGCTCGAAATGGAAAACAGAAAAATTAAGCAAAACAAATATTGGTAAAGTTACTGATAATATTTAATTTGACAAAAATAACTTCTTGTTACTTTGAAAAAGAGAAAATTCCCCACGTGTAGATGTCTGACATCATTCTGACCTGGCATTCCCCAGTATGCGCTTGCAGCTGATGGGAACGAAGAATGGCCCCCAGCTGCCTGGGCAGGAGGTCTCTTCTTTTGGTGAGCAAATGAAAATAACGGAGCAGCATTGCCTCCTTTTCTGCCAGAGGACAGCTGCAAACAGGTTGCCTAAAACATAGATTGTTTTTTTCCTTCTGAGGGTAATTAAAGGTTGATGGGTTGATGGAGAACAGGTCCTCTTCTGGGGGACTTTGTGTAGAAACTCGCACATTGCTGAGCTTTCCCTGACTTGGCCAGGGAGACGGCAGGAGATGCTGAGCTGGGCTGGCCCAATGTCCTGAGGTGGCAGCAGAAACTGCACAAAACCGTGGTTGTCTCGCTGTGGGACTCCGGTGGACACCTCCCTGTCCAGCATGAAAACTGAGCCCACAGCAGTTGTGTTTCTAAAGCCAACTTCAGTTGTTAGTCTAACCTCAGGTCCTGGAAAAATTATGGAGAAGATTATACTGGGTACTATTGAAAGGCATTTAAAGAATAATGCCATCATCAGGCATGGACAACATGGGTTCACAAAGGGAGAGTCCTGTTTAACTAATTTGATATCCTTCTATGATAAGTCACCCGCCTAGCAGATGAAGGGAAGGCGGTGGATGTAGGTTTTCTGGATTTTAGTAAGGCTTTTGTTACTGTCCCTCACAGCATCCCTCTGGACAAGTTGTCCAACTGTGGGATGAGCAGGTTCATGGTGCACTGGGTGAAGAACTGGCTGAAGGGCAGAGCTCAAAGGCTTGGGGAAGAGTGGCTGGAAAGCTGCCTGGCAGAGAAAGACCTGGGGGTGCTGGTTGACAGCCGGCTGAATACGAGCCAGCGGTGTGCCCAGGTGGCCAATGGCATCCTGGCCTGTATCAGAAATAGTGTGGCCAGCAGGAGCAGGGAGGTGGTTGTTCCCCTGTACTGGGCACTGGTGAGGCCGCACCTCGAGTCCTGTGTTCAGTTTTGGGCCCCTCGCTACAGGAAAGACCTTGAGGTGCTGGAGCGTGTCCAGAGAAGGGCAACCAAGTTGGTGAAGGGTCTGGAGCACAAGTCTTGTGAGGAGTGGCTGAGGGAGCTGGGGTTGTTTAGTCTGGAGAAGAGGAGGCTGAGGGGAGACCTGATCGCGCTCTACAGCTGCCTGAAAGGAGGTTGTAGTGAGGTGGGTGCTGGCCTCTTCTGTCAGGTGGCTGGAGATAGGACAAGAGGAAATCGGCAGGGGAGGTTTAGGTTGGATATTAGGAAAAATTTCTTCAGTGAAAGGGTTGTCAGGCATTGGAACAGGCTGCCCAGGGAAGTGGTTGAGTCACCATCCCTGGAGGTATTCAAAAAGCGCATAGACAAGGCACTTTGGGACATGGTTTAGTGGGCATAGTTGATGGTTGGACTCAATGATCTTAAAGGTCTTTTCCAACCTAAATGATTCTATGATTCTATGAAAGGGTTGTAGTGAATGGGGCTACATCTGGCTGGTGGTTGGTCACCAGCGGTGTTCCTCAGGGTTCAGTTCTGGGGCCAGTTCAATATATTTATCAATGATCTGGGTGCAGGAGTTGAATGCACCATTGGCAAGTTTGCTGATGATACCAAACTGAGAGGTGCTGTTGACTCTCTTGAGGGACAAGAGGCCTTGCACAGGGATCTAGATAGATCGGAGCTTTGGGCAATGATTAATGGGATGAAATGTAACAAGTCCAAATGCCAGATCCTGCACCTGGGACGGAGTAATGCCAGGCACAAGTATAAACTGGGAGAGGAGTGGCTGGAGGGCAGCCCTGCAGAAAGGGATCTGGGGGTGCTGGTCGGCAGCAGGCTCAACGTGAGCCAGCAGTGTGTGCCCCGGGAGCCAAGAGGGCAAACCCCATCCTGGGGGGCATCAAACACAGGGTAACCAGCCGGTCAAAAGAGGGGATTATCCCGCTGTATTCAGCGTTGGTGCGGCCTCACCTGGAGTACTGCGTGCAGTTCTGGGCCCCACCATTTAAGAAGGATGTAAAGGTCCTTGAATGCGTCCAGAGGAGGGCACAAAGCTGGTGACAGGGCTGGAAGGAATGTCCTGTGAGGAGCAGCTGAGGTCTTTGGGCTCGTTGTGCTGAGCTCTTCTCCCTGAGATCCAGTGATAGGTCACATGGGAATGGTTCAAAGCTGTGCCAGGGGAGCTTCAGACTGGACATGAGGAAGCATTTCTTTACCAAGAGGGTGGTCAAACACTGGAACGGGCTTCCTAGAGAGGTGGTCGATGCCCCAAGCCCGTCAGTGTTCAAGAGGCATTTGGACAATGGCCTTCATGACATCCTTTAGCTTTTGGTCAGCCCTGAAGTGGTCGGGCAGTTGGACTAGATGATCATTATAGGTGCCTTCCAACTGAAATATTCTATTTCTGTTCTATTCTATTCTATTCTACTCTATTCTCAACTGATGAGCCTGTCCACATTTCCAGACCTCTCAAGCCTGGATGGCAAGCGAGGCTGCACAATGGAAGAGGAGGCCATGAAAAGCAGAGAGACAAATTGCTTCACTGACCTCTGTCTCGTGACTGCTAGAAAAAGATGAGGAACCAAGGTAATTGTCAAGGCACGCAAAGAGCGTTAATATTACTGACTGCAACATTCTTCTCATACTGACCTCAAAACATAGCACTGTACCAGCTACTAGGAAGACAATTAACTCTCTCCCAGCTGAAAGCAGGACACTCTTGCAGAAGTATTCAGTGCTTGTCCTCCATTTTTTAAAGTTAGTGGTTTAACATTTCATTTAATCATGAAAACATCATAAAACATAATAATCCTTTAAATATTAATCATTATTCTTAAATTATTTTGAAAAATGATTCTCTGTGTTTTAAAACTTAGTGTTCTTGAGGAGGGAAGGAAAGCTCGTTGAACTCATGTATTCTAATATAACGTCCTGGACTTTGGCATAGCTCAAAGCTTTGCATGCAGAACCCCTACATGGCTGAACCTGGCACTTTCCAGTAGCAGCACTGCTGGCAAGTTACCTCAAGAACAAGGCCACCAAAATTATAGTCAAGAAGGTGAGGCTGTGCTAGACCACCATGCTGGATGGAAATGCAGCTCTAGTGCAGAAGTATGCATGTCTGCATGAAGTATGAGCTTAAATTGTATCAATACTGAGTGAAATTAAAGTAGCATCTTTAAAACATCTTCCCTGACTTAGGACTCTGTTCCATTTTGAATTTGACTTGGACACTTAGAAAGAACTTCTTCCATCTGTCAATGAGGACATACTTGGCGATGCAGGAGAATAGGTGCCTTTTTCCTCACTGCAATGTGAGCAAAGTGACCAGAGACTATCAGATCAGAAGGAGAACAAAGCGACTTTCAGGTTTATCATCTGAGGTTACTTCATACCATCCACAGTTGGTGAACATATGTTGCAGCCTTGAAAGAAAACAACAGCTCTGCAGGATTTTAAGCTTTTTATTGAAAAATTATTAAACCAGCAATTCAAAGTTAATTAAAATCCAAACCAAACTATTCTAACTTTAGGAAAACTAACTACAATGAAACAATACAGTTACGAATTAAGCTTAATGAGAATCAAAGAAATTATTGTATAAATAAAATATTATGAAGTCACAAATTATTCTGAGCAGTGGGTGAAATTATCAAGGAAACACTGTGTGCGTTAAATCATGAATTTATGTAACACAAACTCAGAGGAAGACTTGAAACCTGCTGTCTCAGTTCTTGAACAAGTGTTATGTGAAGTATTGAAATATGAGTATATATACGCATATGAAATATGCCTTAGCTGAAGAGGCAGGTAGGGAGGTTAGGCTTTTCTGTCTGGTGTTTTCCCCTGGTTAAGGTTAGACAGCTTCCTGCTCATCATTTAGGTCTTCTAGATCACTTTTGAGGTGTCATTTCAGGTAGCAGGTTTGAGATGCACTGATTGAATGGGGACCTATGCTCTGATTTTTGACAATCTGGCTCAGACACATGTCTCATGAAGTCTGGTGTAGATGATGCAGTAGGTAAGGAAAAAGATAACATCTTCAGATTGTACGGTCTTTGGAACATGAGGGTTAGAGCTGTGGCCAGCCAATTTAATTTCTGTTTGATATTTCATACCATGCAGTTCTCTTTAATCATGAGGCTCCTCAGGCTAGCATGGTATGTGGCTTCTTACTGTTCTCATTTGGCCTGAAGACATCAGTGTTTTCCAGAGAAAACCATGTGTCCCAGGTTTTCTAACTCAATAAAAAAGTACAGTCCATACTCAGAGGCACATACTCAACTGGACATCAGTCTAGCATGCAGCAGGCTTGCACTCAAAATATACAAATCATGAACTCCAAAAGAGGTGACTCCAGAAATTGTTTTGTCTGTCTCCCAGCTTCTCTATGAGGAATAAAAATCCCTCCTAAGGAATAAGAACACTATGTGTGTCTATGTATGTATACATATATATGTGTATGTATTTTTAAAAAATACAACATACTTTGAAAAAATAATAAACCTTGGAAAATACAGGAATCTGAAGTTTATACATAGTAAGTTTTATACCGGTTTATATCTCTCTGCCTAGATATGAGGTCTTGACCTATGTGTCTATGCAAGTTTTGAACAGGAACTAGTAATTTTAGAAAGCTCTTACATTATGCAGGGCTCTGAAGAGCAGGAGTATAAACACACTCAGAGTCTTTTGTGGAACGGAAGCAGAACGTCCCATTTGTAGGCAAGGAATGTGCTTTTATAATGCTTTTTCTCTCTCAGGAGCTGTATAACTTCTGAATTATATTTTAACATTTATACTACTACTACTACTACTATTAATAAAATAGTCACTTACCCAGATGTTGTTCCATCTTGCTTTATTGTAAATGTAAAAAACCTATTGTTTCCTGGGTTTATGCTGTTACAAATAAATCAGAGAGATCTAGCAAACTCTGAGCAACTGGACCAAACTCTCCAGAACATGCAGTGCTGTATATCTTGGATCTTGAAGTCTCTTGTATTTAGATTGTAAGTATTCATTCCAATAATCATTCATTCCAATATTCATTCCATTATTTCATGTATCACTTAGCTTTCAGCTGGAATTTTTCTCACTCTCAGCAAAGACGTACTGTAAGTGCTAGTACACTTATATAAGTGCTCACAGAGTCCAGAACAGATCTTATCAGAAGTGGCATATCTCAATCCTGGTGATGGAGAGAACAGAAACGGGATGCGAAAGCCGTTGCCACAAAATTCTAGCTTTGTAGAAAGCCTTCCTCAGGAATGATGTAGCGTCTAATATATGTTACCATATTAATATACTTAGATTAATAACATATGCCATTTTGCAGTCCTCTGACAGCAAACACAGTACAATCTTCTCCCTGACAAAGATGACAGAAGAAAAATATAGCAATAACCTGTTATCCTGTTACATTCCTTTGCAATGACAGAGATTGGTAAATGCATTTCCAGTAACAGCCTTCGCACAAGGCTGTGCACTAAGACCAACAGACAAGTCAGCTGGCAAACAACCGTTCAGGGCTGTGGCCAGGTTTCTCACCCAACTGCCACTGAAGTCCTGGACTGCATCTGCCAGGTGGAGAAGAATGGGTATGGTGAGGCTAACTCGACTTACTTCAAACTCAACTCATGCTAGTCAAGAGTACAAGTACATGTGACTCCAAAGCAAAAAGCTTCCATCTGCCGAAAGTTATAGTGTAAACAATGAAATGAGCAATGCCATTCCTTTCCTGGAAATCTGGAACTGTTTCTTCAACATGAAAAAAGACCATTTTTCAGTATAGCAATGGTAGCAAGAGCTCTGCCCACGAAAGTTTCTGAGAGTATAGGTAGCCGGGGGTGAATGCCTGCCTGTTCAATAGTGTCCTGGGCTTAGATTGTCTCTCCAGTAACTGTAAACTAACAGTTATTTCCATAGACAGAATTAAAACAAAACCAGTGACAAAGTGAAGAATAAATACTTTGTTCTCAAACCTAGGCAAATCTTCACAACTTTACACTCAAATGATGAGAATAATGGATCTTCTCTTCCTAGTGTGAAGGTGCAAAATGTGTAGCAATGAGTATTTTCCCATCCAGTTAAGTACTGAAGGGTCTCTTTTACACTCCAAGCAGAATCATGTCAATATATCAACTCTGTTTTGTATTGTGCTAGAGAGAAGCCTTGCAAGGACGCTGAGAGACAACATAGGACACGTAAGCACCACTGACTTTCCTCTATTTTTATAGCTCATGAGACATCATTTCCCTCGTAGGCAAAATCAAACATCTGAATCACTCCTGCATAATGGTTGCATCCTGTCTGAATTCCTTTTATTTACAAATGGATTTGCAGTGTACTGAATCAGATTAAGTACCAGTCTGTCACAGTGAAAACAGAGATAACGCACTTCTTTAAGTGGCTGAGAGTAGAGGAAGAAGACTGTAAAATATAAAGGCAAACACTTTCAATCCAGTTACTTTACTTCAGCACACAGAACTTGGGAAGATTACTTTCGCAGCAAAACGGGGTCCCATAGCGGACCCCTTAGGGTCCTATAGGGACCCTATTTCTTCTGTTAATTAAGGCAACTGCTTCTACTTAAGAGTTTGGCAAAGATGGGAATGCTGGATAAGGTTAACCTCCATTTTGGATTATTATTTTCTGGGGAATAAAATAGTGCCTCTTGCAGACAGAGACAGAGGAAAGTATGTTAAACTGAAAACATGTAGTGAACACGCAGCCTCTAAGCGCCACTCTTGACACAAAAACATGTTATCCAGCACACGGGACTCACGATCAGAACTCAGGTTTTGCATTTGAAAGCAAACAAATGGGCAATCCTCCCCAAATGTTACTGCATAGTCCTGCTTCCTTATCTATTGCAAAAGGAAAGTTCCTATCGGAGTTCATCTGCCATTACTTTAACTTGGTGGCTCTCCATGCTGGGGGTTCCCTCGCTCTCTGTAAAATCAACATACATTGAGATCCAGTTGGTGAAAGCTGCTGCTTTTCTGTCTGCACCTGGGGTTTCCTTGCTGAAGAGGGGGAAATGGGCACGTCGGGGTCGAGGAAGGAGATTACCCGGCACTGAGAGTAGCTGGAGATGGCAAACTGGAACTTTGCAACTTTGGTTTTCCACCGATGGGAGGTCCAGACAGACCTCACTTCAACCGGACAAGACGGGACATGCCTGCCTTTCAATGGGAGTTTCTAACAGCATTAAATGAATGAAACTCAAGGAATTACTATAAGCTCCCCAACAGCTTCTCCTTCACCCTTCTTCTTCTGCTCAGCTGTACTGAATGCAACTTAGAGTGGCCCAGCTGGAAAAAAAAGAAAGTTTTTTTTAAAAAAACCCATGGGGTAATGCCTTTTTCTCTTTGGTGGAGTGGATTCAGTGGGCTAGGGTTTGGAAAGGGAAGAAATAAATCTAAATAAAAAAATTTAAAGTTGACTAAAATCTTCAGTATTACACTCTCTTATTTTCTCTTTGTTAAATTTTGCCTATTTTTTAATTCTTGGCATGAGGATCCACAGGAGGAATGGATGGAAACTCCATGAGTACACTGCACCAGGGCAGCTTGTCCTTGTTGCAAATTTGCTTCCAGTACACGTATGTCAAGAAAGCTCTCCCTGGGACAAACACCACCTATTTTGGGGATCAATTTTCTAGAAGTCTGTTTCTCAGATTCTTGTGTGGTGAACAGGACTGCTGTTCCATGTTGCAACCCCCATGCTGGGTTGGCAAACCTAAATTTTCAGTACCACAAGTTCATTTGTACAAGTGAAGGCTTTTTTTTTCCTTTGAAAAAGCATCTACTAGGCATTGAAATAAGTAACTGGGAGGCAAAATGTGACCAGCACTTGTGTATTTTCTTGTGTATTAATCCTTTGCATGGTTAAAAATACCAAAACATTCTTATTCAGTGTAAGTTATGAGTTAAATCCTCTTTATGGAAGGAACTTAGATAGAGGGGAAATAAATTAGTATATTTGAATATAGAGTGCATAAACCATACAAAATGTTTTCCTCCTTATATTGTGTGTGGTCAAATTTACATCAAAATGCCAGCAAATGTCTAATATTTTTTAATTGTTTAAAGGCCTCCAGAGGTTTAAAACAATAATTAAATGCATTTTTTTCCCTAGAGAAATGTCACCTAACCTGCTCTGTTTAACACCATTTCCAAACCCCAACCTGTTAGTATAACAAGCGTCTTTTCTGTCTCTCTTCTCTTTCTTATTTTCTCTTTTTCTCTTTTCTCTCTTCTCTTTTTTCTTCCCCTCCCCTTTTTCTTCTTTTCTCCTTTCTCTGGGTGAGTGAACTCTGCCGTAGCCCTGGGCTGAGGTGGTAAATGAGAGCATGCTGCCACCAGGAGGCTGGCTGCCTTGCTCTGGGTTTCACTCCAGCAGCTCCCTTTCTGCTTCAAACGTAGCTTATAAACAATCCCCAGCTCTTTGACATGGCTCGTGGGTATATAAATAGCAATAAGGGAGAACTAATGAGCTACCCTAGGGCTGCATATAAATTATGGCTAAAAGTGACTTTAGTTAAGTGGCTATTAGTGCCTACACTGGGCATGCATGAGTGAATGTGTGTTTAATTGCACTAACATGATTGCCACATACTGCTAAAGACAGCGGTGGAAATCACTCCGTGCTAGCGGTGACTCTTTCAAACCGGGTTCAGGAAACTAAGAAGTGCCCAGATGAAATAACTATGTACTCTTTCTTATAAGAACATGACAATTTGATATTATTAATCTTACTAGTAAAACATTATATTTGTATTAGGGGTTTTTTTTTCAGTTACTTTCAGTAGCAATTTAAGTATATTTCTAGATTACAGACATATACATACATACTGGGCAGGTGTAAGTCTCCTAACACAACTGTTAGTGGAGCTACCTCAGTATGTATCAGCTGAAGAGCTTTTCCTAAGAATTTCTCTGTAGGAAAACACTGGTACTACAGCTACATGCTGCCCTCACAGTCTCTGATAATTTATTTAATGTTATTTGTGCAAAAATTTATACATCAAAAAAATATTTTATCCAAAGCTAATGAAGAGTTTTCTTTTTTCTAGAGAATCTAACTATCCAATCCTGGACTATTCAGCTAAACTTTTCCGTAAAGATCCATTTTTATAGACAGGCACAATGCTCTGTAAATAAAAAAACCTCATCTTTACTGATCTGTGAGTCTGGAGTCTTTCCATTGCCATTCCTTGGTCTATCAATGATTTGTCCTGTGGTCTTGGGACAGTTTCCTAGCCTAGCAGTGTCTTGTAATCCTTAGATCAAGATCAACTAAATAATCATCAGGAATTATTAACTTCTATGGGATTGGAAAGGAGCTCTGAAGCATCATGGCCTTTCCCTCCAGCCGAAATGCCTAGTAGCATCCCTTCCCCCAGAGAGTGCAATAACATCTGCCGAGGCTTTCTAGTAACAGCTTGCTTCCGACAGCGGTGAGTGACACTGTAGGGGTGAAGCAGCTTACAAATGCCATTTTCACACACCCCATCTCAGTACCATTGTTATACACACCATTCTATAGATCCTAATGAACACTAGTTAATAAATTACCTATGTTTCCATGAAAAGCCATCCCAGGTATGACTGGGGAAAGGGCTCGTTTATAGTTCTGATTAACAATATGATTCATCTAGACCCCTTAAAAACCCCAAATATCCGCAATACCAGGTAGACAGTTGGCTCCTTTACTGAACACTGAGACCATCTGAAGATGGCCGGTATGGCAGTGGGAAGTGGGGACAGCTGCATAATGTTCCTATGTGCTGGCAGGCACGGCTGAAGGGTCGCGAGCTCCCAAAAGCAGCCAGAAGACATTGTTTGCCTGTGTCCGTAGCTCTGCTTTCCCACACCTTTCCCAAAAGCCAGGCAGATCCCGGCAGTTTGGCTTACCTGATGGGCACCTCTTCTGAATCAGGAAGAGGCAACTTCTCAACGTCCAGATATTCAAAGCCCATAACATTTGTATGGCCATATCACAGAATCATAGAGTCATAGAACAGTTCGAGTTGGAATGGACCTTGAAGACCATTTAGTTCCAACCCCCCTGCCATGGGCAGGGACACCTTCCACTAGACCAGGTTGCTCCAAGCCCCATCCAACCTGGCCCTGAACACTGCCAGGGATGGGGCAGCCACAACCTCTCTGGGCAACCTCTTCCAGTGCCTCACCACCCTCATAGCAAAGAACTTCTTCCTTACATCTAATCTAAATCTACCCTCTTTCAGTTTAAAGCCATTACCCCTTGTCCTATCACTACATGCGCTTGCAAAAATCCACTCTTCGGCTTTCTTGTAGGCCCCCTTTAGGTGCTGGCAGGCTGCTATAATGTCTCCCCGGAGCCTTCTCTTCTCTACGGCTGAACAACCCCAACTCTCTCAGCCTGTCCTCACAGGAGAGGTGCTCCAGCCCTCTGATCATCTTCGTGGCCCTCCCCTGGACTCCCTCCAACAGGTCCATGTCCTTCTTGTGTTGGGGGCCCCAGATCTGGATGCAGTACTGCAGGTGGGGTCTCACCAGAGCGGAGTAGAGGGGGAGAATCACCTCCCTCAACCTGCTGGTCACGCTGCTTCTGATGCAGCCCAGGATACGGTTGGCTTTCAGGGCTGCAAACGCACGTTGCGGGGTCATGTTGAGCTTCTTGTCAACCAACACCCCCAAGTCCTTCTCCTCGGGGCTGCTCTCAATCCATCCTCTGCCCAGCCTGTATTTGTGCTTATCTATGTGCATATCTATTTCAAAATGTAAATAGGAACAGCCAAATTGCAAGAGCCACTCCACTTCTCTTTAAAACAATCACCTATTTTCTAGTTTTATTAGGAGCTAATGGGCAGCCTTTTTTTCTTTTGTACTGGTGGTATTTATTCTATTTCCTCTGCTAAGCTGTTCTCCTATTCACAAGAGATAGCATCTCTCCTTTGAATTTGTGAGTGTGTTGTACCACTGGCCATAACCAAAGCAGCCAGAACCATCTGGTAATTCATTCTTAATGAAAGCATATGTTTAGAAAATTACCATTTTGCTTTGTTTTCTGTCTGTACCCTGTTGGTGTCAGCATCCTCTTCCTATATTCTGCACTTCAAAAATGATAAACGCATTTTAAATACTAAGTCCAGCCTGGATTTTCAGGGATGAGTGCAACTACAGAAAGTTTCAAAGAGCTCTAGGAAATGAAAATTCACTAAAGAACTAACTAGTCCCACAAGGCTCAGGCTAATGAATGCACAAACAAACTTCACAGGAGCTGCTGCTAGTCTGTGCTTCCAGGCTTGAGCTTCCTACCTACTTTCACTTTAATGTACGTTTTCCCTTGATGACTCACTTTGTCTGCACAAGCCCCTGAAGGCCTTCTGCTACAACCACCCTTTCCTTTTTTATACATCTTGGTGTATGGAGTCTTTAAACTTTGACCAGCTGAGTCAAAAGGATGCTCCACAGGTGCTGATCCTTTGACCTCACAGGAAAGGAAGATTTTCCTCATCTGAGGAAGCTATAAGGAAGCTTTGCGGATTATGAAGGAAGAGGCTATCCTCAAGGAAGCCCAAGCTACCGTACAGATGAGGAACCCACCAAAGAAGAGAATCTAATGCTCAGGCTCGGTTAGACCTAGTGGCTGGCCTTCCATGATGCTTCCATGACCCACTATAGCTCCCTGTGGGGCCAGAAAGAAACTATTCCTGGCGTTCAAGGCTCCGAATGCTACTCGAAGCCAGTTAGTCTGGAAACAGCATTACTCTTCCCAGTAAGTGGCAGAGGGAGGTTCCTCCAGGCTGACTGAGGTAGGAGCGCCAGGGTGAGACACCCCGCTTCTGCGGGCTGGGCACAGAGAGGTGCTACCACTGCCCGCTTGATCACCCCTACCTTGGTGTGCAAGTAGGGGAGGAGAGGTGGAGTCCTTCTGGTTGAGGTATGAAACAAGCACAGGCTATAATGATGTTTATCTGGTGCTTTTGTTACTGTCCTATTAATTATTCATGGCATGGTACATTGAAGGAGTTTCACATTTTTTTAAATAGTTACAATTTAATTTTTTAACTTTTTTTTTTTTTTTACAATTTTTAAATTTTTTTTAAATGGTTACGATTTTTTTAAATGGCTACAATTTGAATTCCCCTCCACCTGGCAGGACCATGGCTGCCCCAGCCCACCTCCCAGAGTCTGCTGGAATGATGGCAAGATTCTGGGGAGAGATGCTTTTCCTTTTTGGATACGAGCTGCTATTCAGTGTTTGGAGTCTTACTGGAAGTTTCCTTCAGGAAGAAAAACTGCTGTTAAAGTCAGATCTTTTTCTGACTTTTGTCCTTTTTATGTGCAAAGACTAAAAACAAAGTTATTTAAAAAGGGCAAGCACTTTATTCTCAATTTCAAAATCCATTCAGCAGAGCTCTCACGGAAAGACATCTCTGGCTATAGACTTTTTAAGAGGCCACATGCCTAATACTTGCTATGGTTATCACCTTGCTTTTCTAATGTTTTTGTGTCAGCCTGTGATAGTTTTGCTGCTTCTCTTCACGTCCAGCTCCACCAAACAGTGCCCACACCTCTGCATTTGTATTCAGCCCAAAGAAAACCTTCTCTTTTATCTGGGATCCTTACAGTGGTGTACATTGCTGTGTTCTTGGCAATAGTTCTTTTTGTTTCAGCTATCTAATTCCACGAAGGAGCTTTACTGTTTCTTACATTTTATTCTGAAGGAAAAACAGCTCTTAGGACCAACAGCTACAAGGAGATTTTGTCCAAGCCCTACCCTAATGCACCCTAACCCACCCTCACTGAAACCATCTTTCAGAACAAAATTCTGACTTTGAGATTTGACCTTTACAAAGGTCTGAGGTTCCTAGAGAAAACCTCTTGCGCTAATTGGATGTATCATCAAAGTTGAAAGTTCAGACTATGGAGTCGGCGATGTTCTTCTTCAACAAAAAGAAATATAAAACCAGACCAAAATACTGTATCGTGTTACTGCAAGGCAGACATTGCAGCCGGTCTGGGAATTCCAGGCGTATAGCTGGGGGTAGCTCAGCACCTCAGTTTGTTCCCCTCATGACCACAGAGGACTCTTGTCTTACATTGGGCTCCTTCCACCATCAACCGACCCATCAGCGCATCAGTCTCAGCTCACAAGCAACTGCGCCTGGCTGTAATTTTAAAGAGCAGTTCTGTCTGATGTCCCTTGCATCTCATCTGCACGCTCAGATGTCTCGTGCATGTCACAGAGCATCACTGTTCCTTATCGCTACAAGGCCACACCAGGAGGATGATCCCCAGAAACATCTGGGAAAAAGCATGGTTAGGGCCCTTTGTGGGACCAGGAGAGGTGTATCTCCAAGGGCAGAAGCACCACAAACACGTGAAGGAGGCTCTCCAGGGCCCTAAGCAGAGAGACAGGCATGGAAGGGATGAAAAGGGACCAGATTTCCCTCACACCAGTATAGAGGTGAGCCCCACTAAGGGCTGCCCCCCTCCTTTACCTCTGCTAACAGAGAGATGGATGGATTCCCACATTCCCCAGGAACGGCATGGGAAGGTTTAAAAATCCTCATCTCCTCCCTGAAATATTGGAGTGCTGTTCACAGCCCTCCAGACTAGAGCAATGGGGTGTTTTCCTTCTGGCTTGTACAACCTCCCTGTGTCTTAAACCAAGCCCCAAAACCAAATCAAAATCCATTTTCTCTGTGCTGAGATGAACTGGAGATCAGTGGGTGGGTGTTCAGCAGGAGCTTCTTGCTGCAAATGCAAAGGGTCAGTCACTGCCAAGGCAGCCCACTGCTGGTCCCTGTGCCTGGCTAAAATGCCATGTCCTTCTTCTCTAATGCGTGACCTTGTGTTAAAAAGGTCTTACCAACCATCAAAACATAAATGTGCAAATCACAAATGCGAGAGAAGTTCACAGCGCTGCGTCCGCAGGTAGCTGCAGCATGTGTACATTGTTTGACGAGACTTCTCAAAAACTGCCGGTCACATTTGGAAGCAGAAAAAGTCACCGTGCAGAGGCAACCGAGTCCAGCATGGAGCAAGACATTTATATTCAGTGGCTGAGAATAAAGCTGGATACAATATTTTCTGTGGCATTTCAGTGGCAGAAATCCATCACTCGCAGAAATGATCAGGCAAATTATTTTATGCAAGTTTCCTTCTCTGTTGTAAATGATGTAAATACTGCATGGATAATATAAACTTGTTTGTATTATGCATAAAGGCTGCTGTTGAAAAAACTTCTAAGGTCAGGGATCTTCAAGTTAGCAAAGGCTTTTTGCAACAGGACCCTTACTTCACCCATAGGGCAGAATGTGGGACGCACTCAGAGAAGAAACCGTTCGGTGTTTTTCTTTAGCCACGCTATCCTGCATCTACCATGGTCCATGTGCAGGGCTGTGTTCAACTAATTTTCCTATGGGCTCTGCTCCGACACTCCTTCTCTGAAGCAACTCTGTCACAAGCACATATTCATAAGGCTTCCCACAGCAGGGCTTTCATATTATCTTATTTTAGCTAGCTAAGGCTCCATTCCTGAAAGCACTACTTATTATGTGGACCTTTTTGTCCACATAATAATTATGTGTAATTATGTTGTTGTGGTTGTTGTTGTTCTTGTTGTTTTTCCCATAAGACTTATGGGAAAAAAGTAACATGATGTTGTTTTATGGAGTGTAAACTAAAGTACATACGCTGGGTAAACCCACTAAGGATGTGCAGACAGACAGCATTTTGGCATTTCCTAAATTCTTCTCAATTAATATCGCAGCCATTTCATGTTGTTTAATTATTTGTAATGTCATTTTAGAAAGAGTGACAAATACAGTAGTTTGACATGCCACATTCCTACAGCCAAGCCAAGTGGCTCCTGCTTAAATAAGTGCACCAGAAAATAACGGATTATTGAAAACAATTTTAGCAGAAATTAACTTTAACAGAATTAATATTAGTCTTGTCCAGTTAAGGGTGACGTTCGCAGTTTAGGGATGGATATTTAGAAAGAGGGTAATCTCCTAGCAAAGAAGTAAATAAAGGTTAGTGAGCCAGGCCCAATATTATACTTTGCTGGAACAGTTCATGTACAGGGCAATTGGAGTATATGGCCAACAAAAAAATCACTAAAAGTGAACACAACCTCTTGGGGGGTCTTGAGGTGGAGGGAAGGGTCCAATTCTCGTTGCACCCTACCCATGGTAAGATGAAGGCTGTGCTGCAGTATTTCCACAGAATTTACTGTATCTGTTTAGAAACTGAACTTCATAATTGATGCAATACATAAATATGGTGGTGAAATTGCAAATAACTAGGTAGTGAAGGTAGTAGGTAGTGTTTCTGAGGTGAACTTGCAAGTTAATATAAGCAGAGTTGATTTTCTTCTCGCTTGTTAGCAGTAAAAGGCTGTAACTCTATCCATGCCTCTGCAGGGTATGCACAAAATTGATCAACGCAGAGGTGAACTCTTCACTTGAGCTGTGGTTACTGAAAACCATCGGCTGCTTTCAGGGGAATCAGAGTTGCTGATGGCAACACAAATACAGTAAAAGCATCCCGGGTGTCCTGAGGGGATATCACATAACGGGGAACCGACCGATCGTTCAACAGTACCTTCCACGAATGTGTTGCTGTGAGAATTAGCGTGATTTAATGGGCTATCCAGCGTGGACGAAGTGTGCCCCAAACAACCTGAATTTACTGAACTGATTCTCTTTAAACTTGCCTTGAAAGGGCCACAGCAATAGTGTAATTTAGTTTCTGCATACTTAGTATAATGTGGAAAATAATATGCAGGGCTATTTTGTGTTGCAAGGGCATATTGGCTTAGAGAGAGAGCGCAACACATCAGGCATGCTACCATGTTTATGTAGCTTCTGGACTGGCTGACTGGCAGCTAGTCAGCTCATAGCTTGGGCAAAATAAGCTCCAAATCTGTTCACGCCCTTCTGTGCATTGGCAGGGATGTGTCTCCGCTCACATCCCCATACTGAAACATCGAATTTAACAGAAAATATTCTCGTGGTATTTGACTTTGATTTACTGTTTCCCTAATATTTTTCCTTCAGAATGGAAGGTTAGGAAGAGTAAGAATGAAGAAGCAGGAGCTGTAGTGATTTGGTGTCTCAGACCCACATTTGAGAATGGTCACATCTGTAAACGGGGAGGATTTCTTGCTTTGAAACATTAATTTCCAATTGCAACAAGCAGAGTTACTGTTCACAAAGCAATCACCATGGCTTCAAACTGGAAATCGGGAAAACTGCTGCAAAGTGTTAAACAGATCTTCTGGTATTCTGCAGGATCACAGTACGGCCTTGACCACTTTGTGATCTACCAGTTCATCGGCATCCTGGACCCTGTGGTTAGGCACCTCGTTTCTGTAAGGAACGAGATGGGTATAGCACCTTTCAGAAAGAAACTTGCTTTGAGATGGAAGGGGAATGGTGACAACCTTTACCTGGAAAAGTTCAAGCCACAGAAGAGCATTATGTATTTGCTGTATTTCCCCTGGTCTGATTACAATACCTGATGTGAGGATGTTTCTGCTGCAGCCTATGTGGTCACAATAGCGAGGAGCTTCAGGTCTTCACACACCAGCCTGAGCAATATTTCTGTTTCTCCTTAGAGGAAGTCAATGAGTTCCTCATCTGCATGGTTAGCCTTTGATCCTACAGTGCTTGAACCCAACTAGCTGATTTCAGGAACCTGGGAGTCAGGAGAAACGCTTGTGCTATTTCTTGCACTTTTTTCTACAACCAGCCCCAGGCCATTTCTGAGTACAGGATACTGGCACAGTCATACCTTTAGTTTGAGCAGCTACTGCTGGTTTTCACCTCAACCATCAGGTGAGTGCTTTCAAAGGCTTTTATTTCTTGTTCGTGGAATTTTATGTGTCTGCATTTGGGGGAGAACAAGGTTCCATTTAATTCCTGTTTATCTCACTCTTGAGTTTCTCTGGGTTGGTAATAAGTCAGAGGCAAGTTGTTTGCAAGACGTCATCTCACAGCTCCGTTGTGAGCACGATCACGTAAAGCCACATTCTGCCCTTGTTTACACTCTGCAGCTCCAGCGGTTTCACTGGGGATTTGATGAAGGAAATAAGGTCAGGATGCAACTCTTTGAGTCCAATCCCACCGAACTTACTCTGGCAAAAAAAGCTCGTGGGTTTCCTCCTCCTAATACCCAATGCAATGGGAGGAAACATATGTTCCTCCAAGTGACCATGGAAACTGGTGCCTGGGTTTCCAAGGTGATTTTCTGGCAAGCAGCCGAAGGAGGAAGCGGTAACAAAACAAGATCCCGTGCAGCAGAAACCATCCACGTTCCTGGCGATGCAGCAGCCTGCGCTGAGGAGGCTGAAGCCACAGAGACAAACAGAGCAAACTCCTCACTTTAAAATCACCGCAGGTGTCAAACACACAGCAAAGGATGGGTAACTCAGTCTGCGGTCCCAGCTGCCTCACACATCTATCTGCTTCCTTTCCTGCTTCTATCTGGTGAAGGATATCGGTCTTATCCAACTAACAGCTTAAGGCTCTTATAAGCTTACTTTCGATAGAAGATAAAAGAGAAAAATGACACAGGGAAAGAAAAAAGAAGCTGCTTAAAGCCAACTCATACCTTGAGGTTAGGAAATTCTCACACTCTGTAGATATATATATTTTTTTAATGTTTCATAGTAGTAAATAAGAGTGTTTTTCTATCTTGCATTTTGCTAGACATGGAAGATATGTGAAAAAGGATCAATTTCTCTTTCAAGTGCAATAAAGAGACTTTGCAGAGCAGATTGGTATTCCTCCTGGGGCTCCAAACCAGTGTACAGCAGAACCCCTCCTTCCACATCTTCCAGGAGGACCAGGACTCTCCTTATCTGCCTATAGGCGTAATTCCTTCCCGGAGTACAGGTGCAACACAGTGAGGTGCAACATGGCACAACAGAGTGGCGAAGGAGGAAGAACTGGTGACAAGACCATTCCCTTTTGCAGCAGAGAGGAAGGGGAGTTGAGACACACATGTAGAAATCTATTCTCCTCTCGCTCCCATGCAAGCATCAGAGCCTGTCACAGAACACTCTCACATCGTGAATTGTGGAATCTACTGATGTACACCAGTTACATGACCACAAGCAAGTACAGACATAGCTAATCTAACAGTGGAACAACCCAGCAACAGGGATTTTACTGAAGATGGGATGAGGGACTGTTGCAAATTAAGACCAGCCCCAGCAAGAAAGCTACCCATCCTGATATAAAAAGTCTGATCCGGAAATAGCAGAAAGCTGTTTCCTTTCTGCTGGAAGAGAAGGAGCCAAGGGAGTTTGAAGCTTCCCTCTACCTGTTGGGAGGAACTGCTGAGTATCAAAACCTCAGACATGAATCAAACTGTTGCTAAGTGTTTCCTTGTGCTTTTATATTCATGCTTTCAGCTATAAGTAAAGCCTTATGAAACTTGATTGCCAGGTTTTTCATTAAAGCCAGAAGGTCCTATTCTCTCCCTGCAGGATACAGTTATTGACAAGTTATTTTAAGATTGTTTCATGGCCACAGGATAGAACCAAATTATCCTTAAAAGTGCTGTGAAGTATTTTGTCATTAAATCTTCACTTATCTAATTGTGGGGTTGATTTCAGAATTCCTCTTTCTTCCTCTCCCTTCAACTTCTAATGGAAAATCTGTTCTTGCAAGTGGTGGGGGAGGTGTACAACAGCAGTCACTGAAAGCACTTTGCTTACCACAAACACAGAGCCTTTCCGAAAGCACGTGGAGGGAGCACTTGCTTATCCCACTGGAAGTACAGCAGAAATGAACACTAGCTGCAGTGTGGGATGCATCAGCCGCGCCAGTAAGGGGAGGTGGTGACGATGAAGGGAGGGGATGTAACCTGCACGAGTTAGTCTGACTGTGCTAAGACAACCCTTTCCGACCTTATCATCGGTAAACTCCGTTTGCATATTTGTCACAAGGTAAGTTCAGGTTTTTACTCCGAGACTGTATGTCCCACTGATAGCACTGCCCAGTGTAGCCTGGACACTCAGTTATATCTTCTCAGAGCGCTAAGACAAAATCTGTTTGCAGTCTCACAAGTGTGGGACATACCTTGTCCATCAGGTGAACGTGATGCCCAGATACTGCCGCTAATTCAGAGCAGCTTGGTATATCCCCACGTAAAGGGCAGCAACACGCAGAGGTACTAGCACAGGCTTTGAAAGGACTAGTCATGTTAGTAATGTACCATACCTGAACTAACTAACCCATGTGGGTGACTTTGCCTTCCATACCACCTACCCATAGTAATGTTTGCAGTCTACTGAGCACTTGCAGGGTAAGTCGGGATAACTGAGAACATGCTCTCTCTTGAAGAATGAGTAAGATCTGCTACAGTAATTTCCTGTGACTTAGGGATATCCAGACAGATATGGGACTAAATTGGTTTTTTGTAAGTACAACTAAAATATTGTAAAACTACTATAGCACACTGCAAATTAAATGATTGTATGCCATCGTTCGTAATTCACCTGGTGAAATAACCCCATTAACCCCCTGAAATTTAAATATGCTGAACTATTTGAGTTCAAACATTTGTGTTAGAAAAATAAAACTATTTGAACTCTGAGTCTATTATTCTAAGATATCCATTGGCCATATATAGCCCTTTCCTAAGAATTAAAAGCATTGTATTAAACAGGTCAGAAACATCAGACAAAAAGTTTGCTGTAAAATTACCATGTCTACATCCCATACTAAGGACAGCTGGTGAAAGAAGGTAAAATGAACACATAGGTAGGAGCCAGTGGAAGACTTGGCAGCACTTATGAGACGTCTACATAAAGTAATTACACACGCCACTGGTCTGAGATCAGGTATTTATATCCTCTTTTATATATTGTAGTTCACATTTTATTGGCAATTGTTATTACCAATTCACTTCAATAGAGGGCAAAAGAGACTGAAGTTGTCATCTCAGACTGGAAGTTGCATGCAAGAATGAGAATTGAGAAATCTGGGAGGATTACAAACAATTGAAAACATGACCAAAGTAAAAGAAAAATACTAGAGCTGGACAGGGTTTCGGTAATTTTAATTTCCCTTAATGCTTCACTGCTCTCCCTATCTGTGAATCATACTGAAATAAACACCAGAGCTTGTTGAAACAAAATGAACTCCAAACTCTTCACAGTCAGTCTTCTCTAGTCTTGAACAGATAATAAGCACTAATTTATCAGTACCAGGGAATATATGGTTTGGTGAACTGGAAGTACATTCTCCTACATCTTCTTTTGCTGACTTTTAATGCAGCAAATTTCTGAATAATTCAGTGCACTTAAGGGAATTTCTTGTGGGGAATTACCATTTTATTTGTTTTTATTTTCTCTCTGATTTTATTTCTCGATTAGAACAAGGGCTTTGCAGGCTATCTAATACAGCATTTCAAATAGTCTCTTTTCTGTTAACTGAGGTTCAAACAGTTTCAATAACGCTTTCAATTTCACCTGCTTTCGGACACAAAGGTACAATATCCCAGCAGTTATTAAAAAGACTAATGTTTTATGAAACGTGAAATAATAGACTTTGTTTGGTCTCCAGGATAATTACTCCTTTCATTCCACCTAAGAATGCAGAACAGAAAGACAGCTGTGTTCTCTGCTCTGGAGTGAATCCCACTGTGATGGACCACTTCGACCTTCGTATCCTTAAAGAATTCCTCACACAGTGATACTTGTCTCCTGCTATTCTTCCCAAATTTTGTCTTCACTGATATAATTTGCTGTAGCAGCCTTAATACAGTTTCTTTCAATAACTGATAGCTTTCCCACAAAACTCTTTCCCTCCAAGTTTTTTTAAGTACACTTGACCTACCAGTCTTCCACACTTGCTGACTGTCTGCTTCCTTGATGCTCATGGTCTTTATTCTGCTATGACTATGGTTTAAGCAGTATGGATTTTGTCCCCCAGCAGTTCACAAGCACTGTGAAAGACAACATTTGAATCCAAAGTTATCTTGATGAATGAGAAAGAGTTGATCAAATGAGGAAAGATAATAAAAGCAAGGGGGAAAAAATGTCCACTTAGAAGCAGAAAATCAACTACAGAAATACAAAAGGGTAAATAGCACGACAAAGAACTCAACTGCAGAAATTAATCTAAGACTTATTGCAGAGTGCAATAGAAATATGAGCAGACGATGTGATCCTGCTGCAAAAAAAGTAATTGTCGCTCTGGGATACGTTAGAAGGAGCATCACATTCAGACTGGTACAGCAATTGTATTCACTGCGGGTGAGTTGTTACCTGGAATACAGTATTTGTTGTTGGGTGCTGTACCTTAAAATAAAGGGTTAGGCAATGAAAGAAGGTGTACAGAGGTACTGACTCGTAATGAAAATATTAAGATGTCAGAAATGAAGTATGAGTAGATATAGTTGCATAAGCATGAGAACAATGTAAAAAATGGACTATATTCGTAAACAAGGACACAGTCCACAACAGTAAGGTCGAGGACTGTTGCCGGCGTTAAGCCCAGGAGGCCTGCACTCCAGTAAAACCAAAGAACAGAGACCCTACCCTCTAACAAGAGGAAGATGGGAAGAAGGTAACAGCACATCATATATGCCATTCCTTTTCCTTTCAGCCCAGCTAGGATACAGACTATGGCCTTAAGGAACTTGGAGCAGACTTGCCTAAAATTTATGGAGGTGGAAGTGAGCAAATTCTGACACAGAAGAATCATGCCACAGTGATTTCGGGCTCTCGAGTATAAAAGACCTGTCCAAAAATTAGTTTCTCATTGCTTAACAGATGTGATGAGGACCTGATACCTTGTGTCCCTTCGCAGATTCACAGGTTGGAAGGGACCTCTGAAGGTCATCTGGTCCAGCCCCCCTGCTCAGGCAGGGCCACTTAAAGCCATTTGCCCAGGACCATGTCTAGATGGCTTTTGAATATCTCCAAGGACAGAGACTCCGTGTTCCCCTTGTCCTCTGTACTGGACATAAGTAACCCTGGCCAGACCACCTGAACACTTACATCTTGGTTCTTCTAGGTATGTGAGTGTGGGAGTGTAAGTGAATTAAATCATTGAGAAAATGACTGTGAGTGGGTAAAGCTAATGTACTTAAGAGTTTTTGTAAAATAACATCACCTTCTTCTTCCATAGAGTCTTACGCTGAGCTTTTTACACTAATTTCTTATCAGAGAGGAAAGCACAGACACTGATACACGCTGGAAGGCTGAAAGACCTGAGTTTGTGTAGTCTGGATGAGAAAAGCTTCAGAGGCATTAAGGCGATAGTTTTCCACATGTAATATGTTATTACTAAGAGGACAACAACCAGCCGTTCTCATGGATGCTGGGAGAAGGACAAGAAGAAAACAGCTTCAATTGCTGCAAAATTATTTTGGCTGTGTAGCAACAGGAGCGAAACTCTGGCAAGAGCTTACCTGGGGACCACAACAGACTCCTCACCGGAGACTGTGAAGCACATGACCGGCAAATATTTGTCGCCAAGGTCCGGATATGTTCAAACCTGTCTTACTGCAGCGGTGCTGGACCAGACCAGCATTTGACAGCGTATTTCTGATGCTCAGTGCCAGATTCATTGTTGAAGGCCCTGTGACTCAGAGACCCTGGTGCCAGCCCAGATCCATGTCAGTTAGAGACTTGGTGCCTGCGCCAAAGTTTTGTCACCGCTGGACTAAACAATCTCTTTTCGTCTCTTCCTGACCTATGTTGTTACGGTTGCTATGAAACCCTTACCCATGGAAGCAATTTTTCCGCTGGCTCCATGGTCTTCTGCTCTGTTTCTCACTACCAGGAATGTTAAAACATTTTTATTTCTTCTTCAATAAAATTGAAAACAGCCAGGCTTGAACCAGGGGGGAGAAAAGAATTTGGTTTAACCTAACTTCTTCACTTCAGCTGACTTTTGAAAAAGTCTGTTTGTTGGCTAGAGGTTACACAACCACAATTCTTTGAGTGGATCTGTTGTTATTATCGGTCTGACAAAGAGATGGCAGCAGGGTGGTGCTGTTGCATTTTTCTCTTCCTTTGCTATTTTTTTTTAATCTCTGTTTTTCAGGAGTAACAAAACCGAGCTTCTAAAGCTTTGGAGCTTTACGAGAAGTACACACAGAAATATTTGCTTCAGGCATAAAGTTAAAAAACAAATAGCTATACATTTTCAAAAAGTTTTATGGGAATTTTAGACACAGTACTCTCATTGCCTTTTCAGATAACTGCAAAACTCAGCTCTATAGTAATCTATGAAATGGAACGTTCAGGTATTGAGGGCTGAATGAAGCCTACAAAATATTCATGTTCTGTAATTGCTGGGAGAAATCTTACAGTGGACTGAAGAGGTAGATCCTCTACCTGTATTTTTAGTAGGATCAAGTTAAAAAACCCCACATTTTGTGTATAGCCTCCTGGTTTTGAAATGCTCCTCTTTTCTACACTTCCCCCACCCCCACCCCACTTTGCAGGTTTTTAATTACATTTTCATTCATGGAATGTGAAAATAGGAAGTGTGTAACTAAGGTAACAATGATGTCCCTGGTGTGTATGCGAGAGTGCACAAATCTCACATCAGAGTCCTAAATTGGACCTTGTTTGTAACAATCCTTGCTCTCCTCCCACCATTTAGGAAATAAGGTCTCACCAGTGGGACCACAGTTTGGGGAGGACCCACAAGAAAGGAGGGCAGCTGAATATTACAGAATACAGGTATATAATGATGTAGCTGCAACTGTTTGCCGGACGCACTGAAACCTTGTGGTGTCTGCGGCTGAGCCAGCCTGGAGTAAACGCTCCTTGGAGCGGCATAATACACTCTCTCCTTGTAACCTCACTAAGTGCAAAACCTGACAAGTCGTCCTAACAGTGAGTAAGGCACATGCTGGGATGGTCAGAGGCAGACTCGCTCTGTCACAGGGCAGCACACCAGATTTCTAACTTGGGACACAAAAAACCACATGTCTTACTATGAGTCGTTACCCTCTACTGGGTATCACCCCATTGTATTGCCCTCTGTCTCCGGTTCAGCTCTGTGAAGCTTTCTTTATCTAACAGAGTGAGAAAAATGCTTGGTGTCAGATGGTGCAGATAACGCTCTTTCGATAACACGGGTGCTGGCATCAATAAGGTTGAGAGGGGTAGTTTCTGTTCTGATTGATTCACTTATGTCCTTACAGACCATTTTTCTTTTCGAGCGATGAGTGTGAGGGGGGTCTTCGCTAAGCAGAGTTGCTCCAAAACTTTCCAATTAAATTTCTCAACTCATTTTTGTCAGAAAGCACTTGCACTTAGGCTCGCTGTACTGCCAGGCCCTGCTGTGACCCTAACGCACAGCTGCTTGACAACAGATAACCATATTAGCAAGCGATAAGCTTATCTGACAAATGGATTTTGGTCCCGATTCTTGGTTTGTACGCTTTAGACATCCTGGCTCCTGTGGGCCATTCGGGTATCAGCAATAGACTAGAGATTGAAAATAGATTGCTTATAGGGCATTTATTGCTTTATGCAGAAAAAAAAAAGGTTATCTTGCTCTTCTCTTCTTATCTTCTCCTTTCCCCGAACACGACTCCCCCATTTCTTCAATCCATTTTCCAGTATTATTTCCATTTCTCCCCACTATTCAAGCTTGGTCCAGTTCCTCTCTGGGCACCCCTCCAGATGTCTTTCAGTTTTAGGAACCCTCCACTTCCCCCCTGGAACCAACACATGTAGGTAGATTGGTGTATTGCTGAGGACTCAAGTCCCCCTTTTATGAGTACTTCTGCCCCCACCGCATTTCTGCATAGTGCCCATTTTGCATTCCCTGTGATGCAAAATTCTCCTAGTTTGTATCTGGAGACAAAGATGGAGCTGAGGACAAGCTCTTGTGAAACAGTCAACTGCGTTGAATACATCAGTAGAGCTCTAGAGATGGGCTTTTTATTCAGTCCGTGAGCGTTCCCCCTCCAACTTCTGCTACCTTCTCCAAATAACTCTGCCGGTACTTACTGGTTTGGGGCTTTTTACGTATGCGGACTTCCCATTTTCAGAAGTATTTGGCAATGATGAGTTCTTCTATGCTTGGGTGCATAATTTGGCCCACTTTAGGCAGACCCAGGGGTTTCACTCCTGAGCCAGTTTTCAAAAGGTAAAGATATGGGCGAAACCAGAGGAATCGTTGTAAAATCTTCACCCTGGATCCCGTCAAGAAAAACTGTTCCACAAACAGTTTTAAGATGGCATTTGCTCGGCTTATGATAGCATCACGTATATGCGTTTGACGATGGGGCCAGCTGCAAAAACCAGAACAAAACGCACAATGAACACACGTTTTATTCCACGTCCCCCCTTTCGGTCCTTCAGGATGCTATTCGTGAAGTAAGCAAGCGCGCTCGCTTACAGAGCGCGGGCTGTGACCACCCTCGCTGCCTCCCTCAGCCCAAGGACCCACCGGCCGAGTCCCCTCGCCCCGTCCCGCCAGCCCCCGACAACGACGTGAGGACATGGCGCCGGTCCCGCATCCCGCCTGGGGCTCACCTCTCCCCAGATCCAGCGGTTTCAGGCGGGAGCTGCCACAGGCTCGTTCTCTCTCTCTTGCCCAGGGCCAAGGGCGGGATCTCCCCTCAGCGCTTCCCCGCCGCCGCCGCTCCGCCTCCGGGGCAGGCCGGGCCTCGGGGCGGGCTCGCCTCCCCGGCGGCGGGAACGGGGTGAGGAGACGGGCGGGGGGGGGGGGGGGGGGCCGGCGAGGGGGAAGGGGGGAACGACACACCGCAACTTCGGGAAGATGAATGCGGAGAACCAAGATGTGCTGCTGGATCTGGAGGAGGAGGAGGAGGAGGAGGAGGAGGAAGATGATGATGGGGAGATCGGTGAGTAGGGGGCTGGAGCGGGGAGGGTCGTCGTCCCCCGGGGAAGTTGAGGCGGGGGGGCAGCTGCTGGCGCCGGGCTGGCATGCAGGGTGCTCGCCCCTCAGCTCACCTCCTTCTGCTACAACTCCTGATGGTTTTCCTCTGGGAAATACGTGCTGGCTCTGTCCGTGCTGCCCGGGGAAGGGGGTGGCGGGGGGTCTTCCTCAGGGAGCGGCGTTGCCGCCTTCCCGCTTTCACCGCATCAGCCCGGGCGCGTTTTCAGAGAAACAGCGAAAAACTTGACCTGTTCCCTTCCCTCTCCCGAGGAGGGAGGGAAAGAAAAGCGTGAGGCGGCAGGGGAGCAGCGCTTGGGACGAAGCGCGATGCCGGAGACCTGGCGGTGTTGGCAGCGGTCTCCCAGCCCGCGGGCACAGCCGGGGCCGGGGCGGTTTTGCTCCCGTGGAAAATGCGAAGCATGCCATCGCCCACGCACACCCACGGGCTGGCAGCAGCCCCCGGGGCTGGTCCCTGGGGCTGGCAGCAGCCTCAAGGGGCAGCAGCCAGCCCGGCTCCTGCCAGGCTTGCCTGTCTTCGTTTGACAGCCAAGGAAAGGAGGGGGAAGATTATCCCCCCCCCCCCCAAAAAAAAAAAAGAAATAAGGGGGGGGGGGGAATTGGCAAAGCGTAGAAAGATAGTAATTTTGCTGGAAAACAATGCATTTTTGTGTCCGCCGCCAGAAATGCAGGCAGCAAAATGACGGGAGAGTTTTAAATTCAAAGGCGGTGTATGTTAGTCTTGTCCCAAGAGCAGCAGCCCGGGACAATGACATTTGTATGTACTGTGGGAATGAATTCTATTAAAGTATTTCCAGAAAACAGCCCGAAAGGGGTTGGTTCTCAGCTGGTTCGGGCTGAAGGGGTCTATTCATTTCACAGATTTACTTTGGTTCAGAAGCTGTTTTCAGCTGCAGTACCCAAGATATTCTGAAGCCTTTTATTTCTACTTCATTTGTTAAAACGAATCTGACAAACGAGGAATGCAGGCAAAGGTCAATTAGACAAGCAAGTAGAAGATAGATCTGTGTATATACATTTTATCAAATAAAAAGGGTTCCTGCTCATTTGTGTTCAAAAGGTTGTGGATATTTTTACTGACAAGTACTGAATTTTGATTTTTATTTTTTTTTACTATTGGGACTGAATTTCTGCATTAGTCAAAATTTCTAGTGGCATTAACTCCCTCTGACACTTATGTTGCCTCCAAATACTAATCCTTAATAATGGCCAGTACAGTTTGCTTCATGTATTCAGTTAGCTCACTCCAAAAGTGTATAAAGTTTGAGCCTCACCCAACGTCTGTGGCAATCAGGGAAAGTCTTTCCTCCAACATTACTAGCCTTTGTTTCAGATGCTGTGGGAGTATCCTCTGCTTTACAGCAATAGTCCAAAGACAAATTCAGTTTTCCATATAAAGTGAGGTGGAGGGATTGTTTGACTCCACTCCCTGAATCAAAGGGTGGATCAGCACTGCAGTGTAGTAATCAACACATGCCTTTTTCTTTCCATTCTTCACCCCAGAGAACAATGAAATTGTTTCCTACTCGTGACTCTATCAAATTTGGGGTTAGTTCAGCTCCCAGAGCCAGCAAATCATGAGCTGCATGTTCTGCTTGCAGGATACAGCAGTTTGGAAAAACACATGCTATGTGGCAAAATCAACTAAAAATTGAGCAGCGATGATTTCATGAGTTGTTTCGCAAAGCCTGTCACGCAGTGCGCAGCTCTGTCACATTTGCTGTTCTGCCCTGCAAAATGCATGGATAACAGTCTCGAGGATTTGACGTTAGGTATAAGTACAGGAGATCTATTTGATTAGGCTGACAAACTTGTAAATCATCCATTTACCTCCAGTTTTATTGTACCACTTGCATCTGCACTTTTCCCAAGAAAGCCATCCCTGCTTTAACAAGGAAGCAGGACTTCTGAACTCTTTCCAGTCCTATTCAATATCAATCCCAAGTGTTTATAGCTCATCAGGAAAAGCACTATTATGGCATATCAAAGCTTGTAGTCATGGCACATAAAGGGAGAGCTCTGGCTCATATTGGCACACAGTTGGTTTTGGTTATCCGTGCTGATGACTAGCAAACCACTCACGTCAGAAGCAGACTTCGGCAGGAGTCCAGCAAAAGAGCTGGACTCATGAGCCCCAACCCACAGGAAGGTACCACAACCGCACTGCCAGCTGTACATAGCTTTGAAATGGATTGTTTCGGTCAGACTTGTGCTTAAGGAAGAAAGTCTTGTCCTAAGGTTAGGCTTTTCTGACAAGTTGAAAACCTTTTTTTCTAGTGATTAAACAAGATGGGTAACTTTTTCTTTTGGACTCAGACTGTTTTTAAGAGGATTGTTACATTAGTGGCATCAATTTTTTTTCTGAGATACCTTATCACCAGGCAGAAATGATGGGAAGGACATTGACCTGCGGTTGCCACAGCATTTAAAATTCTCCAAACCCATTATTTCCTGCCTAGAAACTGTAAAGTTTTTCTTTCCCTGGTGCCAAACCTCATACCATATCTAAATTAGTTTGCTTGTTTGTGTTTTGGAATTTACAGAATATCTGAGTGTGTTTTCCGGAAAAATTAACTTTTGCAGACAATATCCAGAGGCATCCACTCTGACTAACCATTCCACATGAAATACTTTTCATTGGCATATCCTCACTCTTTGTTGTCTTGGTTTTGCTCAAATACATTCCTAGTTGTTCCTTGAGCCTTGAGTGTACAACATCTTCCCATCTTTTGACACCGCTGCAGTAATCATCAGGCCATGCTTTATAGATGACCAAGAAATGGATGTTCACATGTTAACCTTTTTCTTCTCACACAGTGCTGATGAGGATTCCAGCTCTTCTTTCTGAAAGGGATTTCATGTTGTTCTTCAGCAGACGTTTTTACCAGCTACAATAAAAATGTACAGCGGCGCTGTCTTATTCAAACAACATTATTTGTGGAGTTGCAGCCTAAAATAAGCAGGTGTGTGCAGCCCACTGTACAACTGGAACCCTGTCCTAAGGGGTGATGTTGTAGTCCAGATGGTGAAGAGCAGGCATAGCTATTCTTCACCTCATTACTTTTTCTCACTCTTCTGTTCTCTGCTTGTTTCCTCATGGCCTACACTGAATTTTATCATATTGCCTAGAGCTTCTATTTTTTCCTATTCAATAGCTTCATTAGCCTGACCTGCTTCTCACATGACTCTACAAATATTATTGATATCATATACTGTACTCCAATAGGAATATACAGGATACCAACAGTGTTCTACAAATTACTCCAGTGTTTGCCTTCATGATGCTGTGAAGTGGTCAATTCTCTACAGAAGTCTTCTGAAGGCATTGGAAAGCCTGAACAATTAGATTCCTTGTTTGACAAATGTGGCTTTGTCCTGTCATTTATTAACTGTAATCCCCACACTGTGGGAAATTTAAAAGTGGTCTGCTCGGCAGTAGGTGCAGGGATCAGATCTGCTAATTTCATAACATGCAAGGCTTTATAAGCAGATTCTTTAAAAAAAAAAATCTGTTTCTGGAAGGACAATATCTTGCTTTTTAGTCTATATCTACCACAATGAGTAAGACTGCCCTAGCCCACTCTTACCACACCTGGTTTTCTTCTCTTTTTCTTCTCTGTCTTGTAATCAACCTAAAAATTATTGGGCCACATTTCAGTCACCCACTCCCCTGAAGAAGACTGTAGGATGGGGATGTCTGATGAGCTGAGAATCAAGAATTTCTGCTCCCCAATTCTGTGCTCTGTTTGCAACGCTGTTCTCGCACGTGTGCATCTAGGGGACGAGGAACAGGAGCAAGCAGGAATGTAGACACATGGTCTCGTTTATTCTGGTTTGCTACTGGGGCAGTGAGAGACTCTTCATGGTGAGCTGGGACTTGTAAATGTCCAGGAAACGCTGGCCTGCGATACTGGTCAAAATTTAAACTACCTTTCATGCCTTCATGTTGTTCCTCTTATATCTGTTAACGTGATGGTTTACCTGTGTTTCTTTCTCTCTTCATACTTCAGTAATTTTATTTTTTTACTTTCTACCCACTTCACTTTCACTGAATCCAAGCCACCCAGGGGTAACAGCCTTGTCAACGAGTATGGCTGTATTTGAACACTATGCTGCTGGTACCGCTCACTTTTTAATTCTGATTCAATGATTTTTCTACAAAACTACTAAAAAACACATAGTGAGAGTATAAATATTTAACTACAATATAATTACTGTTTTGCAGCTATTTATAATTCATAAACTCTGGAGGTGATCAGAGTATTTCAAGAATCAGAAATTAGGAAACTGATAAACTTCACAAATTTACCACATCTTTCTCTTTTTAAAGTTTTTCTACTATAACAGAATTCCCAGTTGTCCATTAGAAACTTCCTATACTTTGAAAGTATTCTTTGTGCCTGTGTTTTAGACTTAGCTGTACTGAACAGATGAGTGCGGTTTACAGATAAATCTGCAATCTGTAGGACGGACTTGTTATCTGCCATTGTATCAACTTGTGCCTTTTGCACAAGGTTAATAGTAATAGTTTTGGGTTTTTTCCTGGTTATTAAGTCATTAATTTTATGTTAGATATTTATCACAGGTGATTCCTTCTATTTACACAGCTCACAAGTTCTTTTAAAAGGAAAAACAGCCTATACACCTTTATGCTCAACATCTTAGATTTTTTAAATTACTTTTCAAGCATTATCATTTGTAAAAAAGAAAACTTATTAAAATTGATATGTAGGAAACAGCCAGGCATGTGTAACATGGTACAGAACTCCAGCAGTTCCATAGTTGTTGCAGTTATTGAAAGTAATCCAATCAAAAACTTGGAAAAAATGTCCTAGTATCAGCTGATTTGGAATTTATACAGTATATCAAACTGCAGGTAGAGCGCTTGAATTTCAGGAGACCAGAGACATGGAAGGGGTGATCTATGCATGCCATAACAGACGTCACACAAATGGGCCTTTCAAAAGTAATTAGAGAAGGATAATGAGTAAGATCTGTTACGATATGCATGGAGAGTTCAATAAAATTGTTATCATTTAAATCACCTCATCCTAGTATTTCTTGGTACCTGCCATTTCCTAGGAAATGATGGGTTGCATGCTGTGGAATTGAGTCTTAGTTTGTCACCAGACATGTGGCAAACCCCAAGGGGGAACTCATACTAAAACTGATGTCTTCTGCTGTGGTAAAAAAAAATACAAAACAGAGGAATTATTTGTATGGGTCCAATTGACTGTCATAAGTTAAATAGTCTTTGTAATGCCTTCCAGCTTAGCCCTTAGAAAGAACGATGGATTTTTTTCTTCTATTGTTTATTTTTATTTTGAGATAATACTTTCTTGTACCCCCCCTAAAAAAAGTGAAATAAAAAAGCATTAGCCTAAGTTTGGGATTAACTGGGGCAGGCCAGGAAAAAGAGTTACTAATTTTTGTGAATTATAAATAATGCACAAATAATGAAACTAAATGTCCTGTGCTTGACATGAGAAGATCTTTGAAAAAAGGTGCTGCAGGCTTTAAGCATGTGGAGCCGCTGCAGGTGTGTGTTTAACAAGGTAATGCATTTAACAGGGTGTGAATGTCACAGAGGAGGGCACTGAGGAATGGTGACATGGGTTGGATTGTGTATTGTTCGTACATTCAGAAAACAAAGGTGGGGACGGAACTATTATGCAAGCGCTGATCTCTGTATCCTAATGAATAGAAAAAATAAGCTTGCTTTTACTGGATTGTCACTATTGCTTAAGTGCATGTCTCTGGCATAGTCCTTTCTAACAGTCTGAAGTATTGCTCTGTAGAAATATATGTTATTAAACTGATAGTTGATTGATGTTTTTGATATAAAATTAAAAAAGCATTTCACCAAGGCACGGGCCTAGTATCACTTGTAAGTTTTTAGGGGTATTTGATTCAAATCCATGCTCACAGTGAATGTAGGTGGAACAGTTTTCCCACTGAAGAACATATGTGTTCACCCACTGCACTGCCCGCGATGAGAGCCTGCTGGGACCTTGTTAACATTTTGTGTTAGGGTTCATGTCTGATGAATGTGGAAGCTGAAATGAAAGCCATAGGCCGCAATATCACAAACACGTCAAGCCAGCACTGACTGGCTTGGCTACCAAAAGAAGTATTCCCCCCACAACCACCTTACAGCGGCAGCTTAAGACTTCGTGGCATTTTGGCCTTATTTTTCATTGGGGTATATCAGTGGCAGTGTGGTAGGAATGCAAAGCTATAAAGAAGGACACTGCACCCTTTATTTTCTTATTTCCAGTGTTTTCTGTGGGAAACGAAAACCGGCAGTCATGCGAATTGCTGTCAAACAATGGATTTTGTTAGATAATCAGTCTAAGAAAGCAAACATCTGAGCACAGAACCCTTTGTCCTCTCCACCCTTCACACTTTCCTCAGGCATCCCACATCTATCTGAGGGTTTCGTGACAGGATGAGTGTCTTGATTGCTTCCTGAGGAATTATACAGGCATCTGAAATATATTTTTTGCTTGGTTCAATGGAATTGTTTCTAACCCTTGTTCTGAGCTGTCCCAAACTCTGCCTATGATAACAGGAGACATGTAGGCACAATCCCCTGCGTGGACTTCAGAAGTGAGATCCTGAAGCATCACTAGAGCTAATGAAAAAAAAGCCCTTAACCTCAAGTTGGCTTGATTTAATCTCTGAGCAGTCTCCACTCCTCTGCAGGATTCAGAATCACTCCCCAACCTCCTTATGTACACATGGGATACCTTCCGTCAAGAGGTGTGCCCAGGCCCCATGTTTGTATATACATGGTTTAGTACTCTGCCTAGGAGAAGATAATTCACCTAAAGCAGTTGTTGGTTTGTCAGGGATGGGCTGCTAAGTGGCGAAGGGTAGAGAACGGAGAAGACTTACACTCGCATTAGCACCCGGCAGCCTGGCATATATTCTTCCATTGCATGAAACTATCAAATGGGAGTATAATCCCTTTTTCCCATTCCTGTCCTGCATGTCAGAGCCATTTCCTCTTCACAAGCCTTTCAGTTCCAAACCTTATCAATATAGATGGTCTGTTTCCTACGCAGCAGTTGGCCTGTTGAAGGGCATAACATTACTGAATGCAAAATAGGCAGAGCCTAGACAGTTTTGCTAACGGCAATAGCCATATTAATAAAATGTCTGTGTTATGTTTGTAAAAGGGCAAGATTCAGACCAGCATAGACCCCGTTAGCAGGAAGAACCAGGAAGACCAAATGGTTTTGGAAAGAGACCACATTTAAACATCTTTAATGAATACCAGATTCAAATTGGAAAATTAACAAAAATGTATTAAAACACAAACTGACTGAACTTTAAACAGTGTAGTTACAAGTCTGCTGGAGCATAAACATTCTTTAATTGATTTTATGCCTCATGTGGTAGAAATTGCAGCTTAGTTTCAAAATATTGTATAAAGGCTGAATAAGATTGAACCCTTCAATTTAGTGTTTACATTAAGTAATTTCCAACTAAACCACTAATCATCAATATTCTTTAGACATAACTGAACATCAAAGTTTTGTAGGAGCTGCCACCAATAGCAGATTTTGCTTTGCTTGTATAGTTTCCCTTCCCTTCATTTTTTTGTTGATGGGTTTCCCCTGACCCCATTAATCTGGTTAGTCAGGTTCTCCAGCATTTTTTAGATGTGATTTAGCATGGGACGTTAAATATTTGCATAGGAGACTGCTTACGGTACAGTCATCAGAATGAGCTGCTGCGCCAGTGTTCTTCTGCAGGAAGCAGCCACCACCTCTGTTCTGTTCAAGCGCTGTTTGAGAGCAGTTGCTGCAGCAGAATGTCTGATAACTTGAGTGTCCATGGTGTGTTTCTGTCCCGTGGGCTTCTAGCTGGGGTGGATCTTTTGCTAAGGCATCTGACTGTCACAGTGTCTACAGGAAGATCTCTGTTCCTGCTCCACTGCTGCAGCAAAGACCCATGACCTGTCCCTCAACCATTAACTACTTTGGGAAATTACAATCAGATGAGGAATCTTCACTGGGTAGGGAAGAGAATTTGGAACAAACAGTGGGAGCAAGAAGCACTTGTGTTGAGATTCATTGAGTCTCCTGTGCTATGGTGGTGCTGATGGGGTTTGGTCAGGAGAATAGGATGAAATTAGTGACTTTTCAGTGGGTGAAAGATTGTGGGTTCTTCCCTTCCTTTGTGGGAGGAATATTTAACTAGAAAACGTCATCTGGATTGCAGATCAGGGTGGAAAGTATGAGAGCCGATAATAAAATGTTGTCGGTGTAGCAACCCCGCTGAAGATGCTGGGGACTGATATGAGTAAACCAAGGACTGTGTAATCCAAGGCTAATCCAACTTGCTGTGATCTGGCACAGCGCAGGAGTTGAAGAAGAGCCACCCATGTCCTGCCTGTGGAGAAGCTGGGGTCTGTGGCTGTCAGTGGAGGGAGCCTGAGATAAGCACCGAAAACTAGAACTTAGGTCAGTGGAGAGACTCCTGTCGCACACACTGGGGTCTTGGCTGAAGGGTCTGGTAAAATAAGAAGTGTCGAACAGATGAAAAGAGTTAGGAGATGGAAGTAAAGGCAAAACATCTGCTGAGTCCTGGGTACAGACTAAGAAAGAAAGTAAGTAAAAGGGAAAGAGGAAGAACTCTTGACAGTATTCATAAGGGTAAAGCCGACCAGTGCAGCTCTTCACCTATTTATCTGGTCAGGAACTCATAAGCAGTGGCATAAAGATTCTTCCAAGTCAGTTCATCAGGAAAATAAGCTACAGCAAGGGACTAAGGTAATATAACTGTGGGTGCAGTGAATTGAAGTAATTCATCTGTGGCGTTTTCGTGCGTATTTTTAATATATAGTAAAAATCAGAATGTGTTCATAGGTAATTTATCCAGCAGGAAAAAAAGACAGTCTTTATACCATTAATTATTTGCAAAAAATTTCCAGTGCTCTAGGTTTGCACTGCACTTAGAGATAATAACATTTAACGAAACAAGACAGAGATGGTGATCCAGAGGGCTCTACCATTGCCAGAGAGTTTTATTATTTTTTGTGCAATATTAGTAAAATTATTAGCATTCTCTTTCTATGTGTTTTTTCCTTAAGTAGTCTAATGGAGTTTTTATAGACATTAATGAACGAGGATGAGGTCAAACAATGCACACGTTACCCTTGTGAGTAGTCCCATTGACTACAGTGGGAATAGCATTATTTTTGTAAATGCTATTCATAGTAAAGAATGCAGAACTAGTCCCTAATGGAGGAAATATCTTTATTAAATCTTTCATCATCTTCATATATACTGATTTATTCTAGGAAAAATAATTAAATTCATTTAATTATTCTGCTGTCTATAAAAGACAAGAAGGGATTTGCACAAAAGGACAGTTTAATCTATAAACTGATGGCTGTGCTTAAGACAAACAGCCCAGCAAAAACTCCTACAATATTTGGTAAGACTTAAATATGTAATGTATTATTTAAAAAAAAAAAAATCAATATGACCTGAAGAATAAATGAGTCAATGCTGGATTTTTATTTCTTTTAACTTGTTCCTTGCTGATAATAAAGTGAGGAGAGAAAAAGCTTCAGGGGCAATGCAGTCCAGCCAAATAGAGCTCCAGATGTTTTTCTAAGTTTATTGGTGTTTGCAAGAGCAAAGGTCTCTTTTAGACCTCTTACACACAAAAGAGGGTGGGTTTAGGTAGAAGTTTGTTATTAAGCTGCACTTGTTAGAAGAAAAATCTGAAGAGTCCTTCAATTGCTAAAACTACAAAGTATTTCCTGATTAGGAAACAAAAGAATACAGTTTATTTCTAAATCCTAGGTCCAACACTGGGAATACTTGCAGGTATGAGGCTTTGCACCTACACACAGAAAGTAGCTCAAAAATGCCTGTAGGTTTTGACTTTAAACTTAATATTTTCGTAGTCAAAGTAATTAAAAGTATCTTTTTGGGACACTCCTGTAAACACACTGTATAACAGCTAAGTGTAGGAAATACTTTAAAGCAAACATTCTGAGAAACTCATTACAGAAATTCAAATATATCTCCTTGGAGACATGTAAATTTAAGAGCAATGGGTATAATTTTATAAACAGATTTCGAACTTAAGATTCCTAATTAGATAACTCATTGATCCATAGGCATTGAAGTCTAACCAAACAGCAATTTGCAATTACAATTTGGTTAATCATTTCGGTTCCCAATGAAAAGGCTCCACAGCTGCCTGGAGGCTTGGCATTGGTGAGGAACACCCTGGGATCAGCTTGGCTGCTGAAAAAGCTGTGTTTGTAGCTTGGGGCAACTGCTTCGTATGGGCTATCCTCCCGTAAAACACACTCGTTCCCCATGTAATTGGGCAGTAATTTTGACAGTATGCTTGGGGTTGGTCTTGGCAAGTCTATCTCATGGCAAAAGCAGCTTGTCTTCTTTATATTTCCAGCCTAAGGACAGCTCATTTGGGTTAGTTGCTCTGGGATAAGAAAAAAAAAACAACCTCACATTATTTTAAGCCATGAAGAAAAACCCCTTCAGGTTCGAGAAGGTACTCGGGGACTGGCAGAAGTCCAGGTGCATTTGTTCAATGATGGGCTTCAGCGCTGGAGCGGGTGAAAAAAGAACTTATCACACTCTTGACTACAGTCCCCACCGAAGCATTAGGTCACAGTCCTTCAACAAATCAGCCTTCAGAGATATGCATGTTTATTAGGCCGGGTTCTGGGCATGCATGTGATCTAGACACAAAAATGATAAACAGCTTATGCTGCTTCTTGATTTTATCCTTTGTACCTCTTAAAATATCAGCAATGTTGTGGTTTAACAGAGCTGATTTAAGTCAGATCTCACTAACAACTCCTCTGAAATTTCTCAGGGAAAGAAAACACATAAACCCAATGACATTTTATGATGTTTGGACCCAAGTAGTGTAGTGCTTCTGATAGCTGTTACATTGCCACAATTTCACGTACTCCTCTAAGCCCATGGTAGGAATCCTGATTTTTACAGGATTACCTGCAGCTTGTTCCTACAGTCCTTACACAACAGCATAAACCTCTGAGGTAGCAGGCTGCTGCTCATCTCTGCGCACCAGTCCGCATAGGGACGCATTACAAGCCAAACATGACACAAACATGAGAACGATCCTTTTGAGTTAAGTGGAACCGTCAGCATCCATAAAGTTATTAAAGTGTGTAAATGTTGCAGTCTCAGCCCCCAGAGACTGTATATTGCTGTTCAGAGTGGGTTTTTTGAAGTGTTGGAGGTTTTTTCCAGTGGTTTATCTTCCAAAGCTATTCATGATGGAAGCATAAATATCTGTCTAAACAACGGTACTCCATTTATCGTCTTTCTTTTTTTGTTTGTTTCCTCTGAGTTTAATTAAATGTTTTGGGGATAGATGTTTATCCTGCACTCTAAGATGAGACCAAATGTGTCCGTCAGAGGAGTTTCTGCATCTCTCACTGCGTACAGTTCACTGAACAAACCCACTGACCGTTCTCCTCAACAGAAGGTTCCATAGGAACACCTTGTGTACAAAAAGAAGCTCCAGAGAAATCCTGTTTGGCTTCAGAAAAAGTCTTTCAGTTCTTTTTCATCCCCTTCGCTATTTTGTTTCTGGTTTTATTGTGTCACCTTTAGGGTCAGTGATTCTCTTGGCCTTTGGAGTGCTGAATTTGACTCCATATGAGCAGATCTGGTGCTTGCAGAAAAGAAATGTCACTCAGAAGTGACATAAAGTGCTCTCAGGCTCCGGACTGCACAGTCAAAGTGCCAACCTGCAGCAAACAGAGAGAGAGGAGTTATGTGGCCATTTCATGTTTCGGCAGTGCTCCACTTTGCAGATACTAAACCAAAGTCTGTGGTGACAGGGAGGGTGACTATTGAAAACCCAGCTGTGTGAGTTCAGCATGAACATAGCCCATCAGGGCTGTGTGCAGCAGGGGACTGATACAGCGAGTACTTACAACCTTTAAGGTTTTGTCTGTGTATAATGCAGGTCAAAAATATGACAGTAAGTAAGATTAAAAAGCTTTTCTTTTACATGGTCAGGCAGCTTTCGAACTGTGCTAATGTAGGGAACTGAAGTCTACAGAAGTGAGAAAATGTGTATTTGATATTTAAAAAATTCCTTGCAGCCTAGTTAGCAAAGTTTACTTTCAGGGAGGTTGAAATGTGGAATTATGTGTGTTTCTGGGGATCAGCACTGCTCTTTTTCTCTTTGTCTCTGGAAGTCTATGAGCAGAATTTTCCGCTATTTTTTAACTGAACATGATTGCTTCATTTCATAGTACAAGGGAAATGAAAGTGCCAACACTTTTCTAAACGTGGGTTTTTCCACATCTGTGGACCCTTGTCTAACACGTCCCCTTGATATGGGATGGTAAGAAGTCAGGCAAGCCAAATCTCAGCTAAAGGTTTTGGTCTCAAATGTATATCCCTGCTTTTGGAATGTACATTGCTATTGAAATCAGTGGAGATGTTTTGCATCGTTCATTCTAGGCATAAACAGTAGTTTTTCAGTAACAAAAATATGGCTTGGAATTTAGCTGTCCCACCTTAAATATTCCTGAAGTATGTGATATTTTTGTTTTTCGTTAAAAGCTAAGTCATGCCCCTTGCAGAGAGCTCAGAGGGGAGGCCACCGGAGACCCTCTGTGCCTGTGAGAGACCCCTTGCAGTCCCCTCAGTGTGTGACTACATTAAAGAGTGGCTGGCACAACTAATGCTGTCACCTATTTGCTGTCTCTTTTTGGTGTTTGCTACTCCTGAAGCCCTCTTCTCCTCCTCCTTCTCTGTCCCGCCTCCACCATGTGAAGGGAGAGCAGAATGTAGTGTTTTCACTGTGCTAGCAGAAGATACTGAGATTGATTCATGTGCTGCAACATCTCCATCAACCTGTCACTCTAAGGACTTTCAAGAAAACTAATAATCAGTTAGAAGGGCTGAGTGCTAAAACCCTCCAAAATGAAGTTTGTGTTTAAACTTAGAGCTCTAAATATAATGGCACTGTGAGTTTTGGTTTATAAATACAGGTAGGCCTAAAAAAACAGTATAGAGAAAGTGGATAGTGGTTTGTCTTTAGATTCGTCTGTTTCTGTATGTTTGCTTGCAGCATTTATTTCATAGCTTGTGTGGTTTTTCACCGAGTTATAAATTAGTATGGCCAAATGTCAAGTTATTGATTTGTGAAGTCCATACTTAGGATAAAGTGTAAACAGATTATTTTCTTGATGGATTTACTGGATCCTACTTTGTTGTCTGTTTTAAGAGATCTCCTTGATTTCATGCTATCAGTCTGCAATTCAGTAGTATCTTCGGAGCTGAGAAGTTTATTCACCTTCAGCCAGAAGTTGGAGTTGACAGAAGAAGTAGGAGATGAAATCCTCTGGCTTGTGTTACAGGGATCAAACTGGATGACCTCGTTGGTACACCTTCCTGCCTTACAGTCTGTGAGCTGGATTCACACATTTCGAAAGGTCATTTTTCTTCCTCTCCACACAAAAAAATGAATCTGCAGTAAAGCCACTCTGGTCTCCTCTTAAAAATAAAACAAAACTCAGCGTAACCAGTGTCAAGGGGTTATGACTAGCCTCCTAACAGCCCATCACACTTGCTTTTTCCCTACTGTTATAATGAGATGTGTAAGCAATCTTACCTAAGCTTAAATGAAAAACACATCTGTAGAGGCTGCTTGGGTTTTTTATCTGAAAACTGTTTTTTTATATCCTCTTACTTCCACAGTTTTGAAGAAATGGTTTAGAATCTCAGTGGAAATGAGTTTGTGAAGAGGGGTATGGCTGGGTCCCTCAGCACTGTTTGTGGTTTCATGAAGATCTGCAATGCTGTATGAAATGAGCAAGTCCCGTGGTTGTTCCCGTGTTACTGCCGTCTGATACGTTCATAATGTTGTAAAACAGTTTAGGAGGACTCTGTAGACACCAAAGTAAAATCTCTTTCCATGTTTTCCAAAGCAAAGCTTGCATATCCTCTTTTGTGGGCTTTTTTAAAGATTTCATGGAATTACACTGCGGTATAGGTGAGACAGGAGGAAAACAAAAGAATTGCTGTTTGGCTTTTTAATCCTTATTATTCTTGCTGGTTGGTTTTGTTATAGCTGAATGGTATCTAAGATTCAAAGCCAGTCATTTTTCATCAGCGTCATTACTGTATAGTCCTGACTTCTTTTTGCTTTCTCCTGAGATAAGCTATCAAAATACCTATTTATTTTCCACATTTTTATGCTACCTGCCAAGCAAAAGGAGACTTGTACTTTAAATTTCACCTGCATTCCTTCCTGATGAGTCCTTAGACTGAATTTACTCACTCTGGGATCCTAATCTTCTAGGAAGGTGCAACAATTGTTAGAGAATTCTAGAAATGACACTTTATGATGAACTATCATGTGCTCACTTTGGTGGGTCTATAGCTGCCTCCACTGTTCCCACTCTGAAAGACCTATTGACAACGGTGGTCAATGCTGAAATCTGAAGTGTGACATAACCCAGGGAATGATCCCTCTATATGTGTTGCTAATAAGCACAAATATCTCTAGATACCCAATGCATTATTAACATCGTTGCACATCAAGCACTCGAAAGCTCTTGCTATCCCAAGTGCAGCACTGTTGATAATTTTTCTCAGGTATCTATGGCATCTGCCTCAAGGTGTGGAGTAATACATAATCTATCTGAGAAGATTTCTACTGTGCCACCTCGTGGAATGGAGGGGAATCAAGACTTACTGGTCTTCACTCTTCCCAGTGTCAAGAAGTGTAAGCAGCAGTTGCAGGTTCAAAAGGTATAGAAAGAAATTAATGAATTAAAAAGCCATGAGATGATCTAAAACCAAAAAGATACTGCTTCTGTCTGATTGTATACCATGGGAGCTTCACTGCCTCTGTGCCTTCATCTGACACTTCAGAACATTGAGTGGTGGTTTTGGCCCTGAGCACCATTGGTCACTCTTGGGGACAGGAGGCTGGGCTAGGTGGACCACTGGGATGATCCATAAGCACATTCTTGTGTTCTTATGTGCGCTTGTTCTTCTGTGGCCGCACAGGCACTCTGTTTCCCAAAAATCACTGACCTTGTACAAAACCGGTGAAGGGAGTCAAAGCCTTACAGTCAAAAGGCAAGGCAAGAACATGACAGGAGGCAGGCTATAGGCCAAAGACTCCATTATAACATAAAGTTGAGGACTGGGAGCAGGCAGTCTGTCCAAGGACAACAGGCAGGTGCTAGCGCTAAGGCCCGCAGCTGAATGACCACCGGCAAGTGCCGAGTTTCCTTCTTACATCTGATAGAAAGGACAAGCCACCGATGAGGCTCACAAGCTAGATCACAGGTCGCCCATCCCAACAAGAGGCTGACTGCAGCCAAAGGTGCAGTCTGATGGTGGCATTACCTCAGAAAGCCAGTAGCATTACCAACCCTGCGTAAGCTCAAGGCTTGATCTGGTAAATGTGCAATGCCTGATCTGTGCATTCACGTCGCCTAAAGCTGGAGGCTCTTTACCAGTGACTGAAACAATCAGGACTTTCAGCATGGCATTCTCTCTCCAAAGGAATCCACTGCATTTTTCCATCCTTGTCTTGTAAGAAGACTGTAACGACTGTTGAGATCTTACCTCCTTCTACTTCCAGGTTCTCAAAGTCCAGGGGAAAATGTTTGTATCACTCTGGGGTTTGTTTTTATTGCCTTCATATTTTCCAAATGTGTTTGTGTATAAGTTACTTGAGTTGGTATTTTCACATGCATCTATTTTTCTTTAGTTGTATAGTGGACTTTTCAGTGCCAGGCAGAGAGAGCATATTCTTATTTTCCATCAGTCTGCCCACATTACTGTTACTAGAAAGCTGCGTGCACACATGCATCCTTCTTGTTAATGTCTCTTTTCCCAGAAAGTAATTTAGAAACCTGTGTCTTCAAAGCCACAGCTGCTTGGCACAAAGCTACCAGACCTTGCCCAGCTGTAGTTGCTGGGCATCATGAATTGAATTGTCAGCAGAAACCAGAACTTTTTATTCAGAGTGATTGTAATAAGCTAAAAGACACGGGTTTTTTTCCATCATGGTACTGAATTTACACTAATTACATTACTCTGAACTGCCTTTTAAAACTTAAAAATTTGATATGTGAGTTGCTAAGGAAAAGTGTCCATAGTTATGATGATTACTTTTCTTACAGTGCATTTTGAAATTACTCATCAGCAGCACAGAGTGCTTCTACACATGGACCACTAATCAAATTGTCTGATTAGGTGAAATCCTAGACTTTCAGCAGTTTCCTCATGCCAAATTGCAGTAATAATTGTTCCATCACTTCTGCTCAAGGGAATCTCTCAAATGCTTCAGATATAATTTCATTTCTAAACTGACTGTATAATTAAATAATACAGTATAGCCAGCAGTAATCTTTCTCCATATTTAAATGTAAATATTACCGGTTGCCAACAGGAGCCATAGCATCCCTAATTGGTTGCGGCTAATTATATATTATGTCTAAAAAATGTTAACATTAAGGTTATGAAGTCAAGCACTTAGAAGTTGGGCAATGTCAGCATTAACGTTACCCAGGCAACTTCAATTTTCCTGCCATTTGTTTGCATGCATGTTACAGTTTTTAATTACACAATCACTGTTCTTTTTTCCCCTCTTAAGTCCACTGCCTCATTCAGTTAACTGGTAGTAATTGCAGATTTCTTTTTATCTTCCTCATTAAGAGCATGGCTCCAAGCCTTGTTTAACTCAAATTATCCAAGCCTTGTACAGCATACATTTTCATTCCTTTCCTCCTCTGTGTTTCTATGGTGCTTTTACCACATCTGAGCACTATATCCAACAGGGATGGGAGTCTCAGGAATCCAGACCCCCGTGATAGGAATGCAGGCTGCTGAGGTGATAAGATGTGGGCACTGTAAAACACTTTTGAATGGGTTGTGCAAAGGCAAGATGCTGAACAGAGAGACCCACATCCCACTGGCAGGCCTCCCTAGAACACATCTATTGGAGGACCGTGAGAAAATAATTCATTTTCAACCACTTTTGTACAATTGGGTCTTAACACTGTGCTGGGTTTATGGTTGATAAACTCTCTGCATTTCACACAAAGTTGTCCAAAAAATGCTCACCAATCACAAAAGCTTTGGGACTGATTTTTCAGAAATAAAAGCATTTCCCAATCTTGGTATTCCAGTACCACACTGTACTTCTCCAGCTAACTTAGTGACAAATGCCCAGCTCTGCTGTAAAAGTGCTGAGTTTCCCGGCTGTAACACCCTGGACAGTTAGCTTGAAAACTCTGCTGTGGAAAGCTCTGCAAAACTGTTCAAGGAGCTTGCTCAGCATCACATGTATTAGATCCCAAAGCTGGGGCATACATAGAGCGTTTCGCCAAGGCCGCATGCAAATTCTTTGACAATCAGAAATCTTTCTTCCTTTCAGTTTTCCTACAGTCTCTATATGCTATCCATCTTTTGCAAAAACAAATTAAAGGTCTAGACAGACAAGTTCTCTTCCTTGGCCAAACCTGGAGTCATCCTCGTTGCGGTATACAAAAGGAGGTAGGGTCCTGAAGAAAAAAGAATAGCAATTTGGGGTTTATAATGAAAAATTACTTCCTTTCCTTTAAAATCCACCAGCATCTCCTGTGCTAGATCAAGTGGTACTGCTGTGTACCTTTTACCTTTTATGGAGTAAGAACCACTTCTGAAATGAGATGAGCAGGATCCAATCTCTTCCTTTGTCTTCCTTAAAATAAGCATCAGTGATGACAGACAGTCCTGAACCAGCACTATTTCAGTGTTTGTGAGTTTGAGTTTGTAGTCCTATTGATCTGCTCAATTGCCATATTTGGCTACAAATTTCTACTTTTTTTACAAGCCCTGAAAATCAGATTCTACCATGTAGAGCAGTATTAACTAAAGTGGAATGATTGAAGTTAGTGATTTAATTTACAGCTCATAATAAGTAGTAACCCATATAGAGTTCTTAATCGTGTTTTGAATTTTTATTTTAAAGGCTTTCTAAGAGAAAGAGGTTTTTCTTGTTGATTGGTAGAGCAGCTAAGACAGTAAAACCCTTGTGTTCTGCTGGATAATGACATTGCTGAGGGTACCACAGGGGCTACACCCAGCCTGGTCCCTGATGACCCCCAGGGGAGATGCCCACAGTGGGTGATAGTGAGGCAGGAGGCTCCCGTTAGCCAGCGGCTACATGACCACTTTTTTGGTTTGTACTTCTGGACCCGAATGTTTTGGTTACTCCCAAATCCTGTTTTAGGTACCTACATCCCTTCTTTAATTCCATAGACACACATTCATTTCAGCAAGTATATAGCTCAATGCACACTTACTCTGATTTTTAATTTCTTGTTGAATGACTTCCTTCTTAGCTACTAGATAATAACTATTTACTCTGAACTTGTATTTAGGTGCATCTTGTTGGTAAGTAGAGTTAATTACCATAGAGAAAAACAACATGCAAACATGTTTATTAGTTATCTTAAAGATGCTGAATACTTAAGAAGAATGTGCATTTATAAAACATTTTGCATTTAAAATAATTTATTAAGCAAGGGAAGCATTAACTGCAGTTAATGAAATTGATGGATTGATTAATGAAATTGATGGATTCATTCTGGTCACTAAGGGCCGTACGCTGTGTTTGATGTAATTTGGCATAAAAACTGTCAATCTGCTTGGACACTTTTGAGTACCCCAGCAGGAATTTATCTGTAACTTCATATGCCTAACACCTTCCGCAAATCTGTCCTAATGCCCTTTGGGTTTTTAGAATTAGTGGATCTCATCCTCTGCCACCTGGATTTTATTTACTGCAAGAGAAAAACAGCAGCCTGTTCTTCTTGATCCCTTTTTCAGACTTGAACCGATTATTCCAAGTAAAGAAAATTTTCTCTCAGAACATACTAACAAAACTAAAAATAAAAGTTGTCTGTAAGCTGGTGCTGGATTCAGTGACCCAGCTGATCCCTTATGTCTTATGTTCTTAATGTGACTGAGGGTTATTTCTAGGGTTATTTTCCTTAACCCTAGAAATTAAGAACTTGCATTTTTGACAGCAGGAATGACAATGTTTGCACTATTGTTAAAAATGAAAGAAATGAAGTATATATGTATGTGTGCCTCAGTTTGTAACAATGTGATATAGGTTGAATCAATCATGAAACAGGCTCATTTGGCAGTCAACATTACAGCAGTTTTCTACCTGATTCCATACATATTTAAAACAAAACAGGCCTTAAGTGAAAAATTTAAGAAGGTTTATTTGTTGCATCATTTTAATATATTTAAATTACTTAATAGATTATGAGAAGGTGTATGTGGACACCTTGAGAGAATGATTCAAGCCCACATTCCAACCTGAGATTAATGCCTGAAAAGATTATCAGCCTAAAGCCTTCTGACTTAATCAGTTTAGCCCATTATTTTATACTCTGACAAAGCTAGCTAGCTGTTTGACATGTATGCATTCAGTGTACAACCAAAAAGCATACCAAATATTGTTTAAAATTATAGCAGGTAGGCGTGTTAATACATTCTAAAACCAAAAATTGTTTCTGTATCTATATACTGCTTATTGACAGATGAGAGCCAAAATAATTCTTCCTGACAGCCATTTCAGCTGAAGGTGGGTAAATTGTTTAGCTTCAGAAAAAGCATTTGGAACAGTCTAATTAGCAGCTGAATTTCTGCAGTGATTTACAGTCAACTGGTGTCTGATGCGCAGACTGGATGCAGACAGGTTGGTTCTGGCGTGCAATTGCAGCAGTGAAAACCAGGAGCCAGCATTTGCATTTCAGCGGATTACTCTGGTTTCACAGAATTGTAACTAAAAAGTCATTAGCCCAGTGTTTGTTTTCGAAACTGAAGTTGGGGCTAGTCCAGGGCTCATTGAAATGATTTAGGATTTCTGCCACAGGTTTTGGGCAAGTGTCCCACTTTGAGCTCTGAACACATAAGAACTGTTTGACAATTTGGTTACTGAGCCCCTTAAATCTTCCAACTCAGTGCCTCTTAAATATTTAGGCACTGCTATCAGCAGAATCATTTCCACAAAATCTAATTTCTTGTTCTGTAACTGCCTGCTAATTACTTTATTATTTTTGGTGAGTACCATGGTTTAACCCCAGCCAGCAACTAAGCACCACGCAGCCACTCGCTCACTCCCCCCCCAACACCCAGTGGGATGGGGGAGAGAATCGGAAAAAAGTAAAACTCGTGCGTTGAGATAAAGACAGTTTAATGGGACAGAAAGGAAGAAAATAATAATGATAATAATAAAAATAATAAAATGACAATAATAATAATAAAAGGATTGGAATATACAAAACAAGTGATGCACCATGCAACTGCTCACCACTCGCCAACCGATGCCCCGTCAGTTCCCGAGCAGCGATCCCCTCCTGGCCCAACTCCCCCCAGTTTATATACTGGGCATGACGTCACATGGTATGGGATACCCCTTTGGCCAGTTTGGGTCAGCTGCCCTGGCTGCGTCCCCTCCCAATTTCTTGTGTCCCTTCAGCCTTCTCGCTGGCTGGGCATCAGAAGCTGAAAAATCCTTGACTTGGTATAAACACTGCTTAGCAGCAGCTGAAAACATCAGTGTGTTATCAATGTTATTCTCACACCAAAACATAGCACTGTACCAGCTACTAGAAAGAAAATTAACTCAATCCCAGCCAAAACCAGGACAGTGAGCTACCCCGACTCTGAGCTGGCTGTTTCAGGACATGGGGTGTTAGACTAGCAACACTCTGTATTATATTCCCAACTGAATATTTTCCTGTTTAGGGTTAGTCATGAAAGAGTATTTATTTTTGAAAGTCACACCACATGTTCCCAATCCTTTGTTTGCACAGCTGTAAGAGAAGATAACTTAATGGAAAGAATAGTCTTTCAAACAGGAAAGAATCATCTTCCAAGACAGCCATTTCGCTTCCTTTGTGATCCAGCAGCATCTATAGCTTCATATTGGGTATGCTTGGGTGTCTGAAATGAAAATCAACTGTTTTCTTATTCTGTGGCATAGATTAGGTTTTGGGTTGATGATACCTGCAGATCTGCTCTGTGTGAGTGCACGAAGAACGTAATTTATTGACAGCTTGAAAAGCCATTTTGGCATTACTAATTGTCCTTGGTTTTCTCACATGCTGTAAGACTGCAGGCGACCATAAGAAGAGAACAAGACTTTCACACAGAATGCAGCTGTATAGATCCCTTATTAACTATAAATAATAGGTTATAAAGTATAGTTTCTTACAAAAGTAATTCAATTTCGCTTCTAATACCTAGCTTTTCCGAAAGTGAAGAATATGGGGTTTAGTAGCATGTATTCTTCAAATAAGGTCTACAGGTATGAAATAAAACTAATTTAAATACATTCCAATCAAATAACTGAACTTAAAAGAATGAATGCTACTAAATGCAAGCCAATAGTATTTTGGTGGAATGAGGTGAAACCATTGATAATCTGTGATCATAATGGCAGCCCTCATATGTGAGTGGAGAAAAGACTGTATGCCAGAGAAGAGCTAATCTGGGAAAGTCAATTCAACCCAGACAGACCTTTAACCATCAAAAAGATCCCAATAATAATGTCTTCACCTAGCAAGGAGCAAGGTAAAAAGATCAGACCTACATTTTGGCAGGATAACCTAAGACATTCTTTTCTTAAGTCTTTGCGTTTATTCATTTACTCTGTGAAGTGAAAGAAATTAGGCCAACATATCATCCTAGCTAAGGAGGATTTGATGCAGGTTTTTTGATTAAAATTGTTTAGGTGATTAAACAAAACTGTTTTATATGTGGTTTGATATATAAGGATCAAGACCATCAAGAATATTTTACGTTTAAAACTGATTTTTTTAACAAAGGAAGTAGCTCAAGGAACATAATGGCCTTGATTAATTTTGTTTTGGAGCTATGGATCTCATTGCTTTGGATCTCTTTCTTTGATTCATATTTAAAAAGGAAAATACATATTCTTGGTTTTTCAACTGCTAAATATTTTCTTGGCTCTGAGAGTACTGCTATACAATGAACTGAACATATGAAATAAACTACAATAAAGAAATATTCTGCACCGGCAAAAGAGATTGTGGCTGTCAAAACCCAGTATATCGGTCCAACAGTTTCTGTTTCCAGAAAAAATCGACTTGTGCAATGGTTTTACTTCAGTTCAGATTTCAGCAAGTATTACATATGGCTTGAATAGCTGACATTTACTGAAAAAAAAATTTGTTCTATGATCAGTCCTTAAAACAGGTTGTGATCTGTTCTGATGGGCTTTTTTTAGTAATAACTATTAGATTAATTTTTTTATTTTATATATACACGTGTAATTAATGTATAAATTAATATATTAACATATTAATTTTATATGTGTTAATATATTAATTATGCATAATTATATATTAATATATAAAATCTGATATAAATTATCAGGGAGGAAAGCAATTGTTTTGTCTAGTCTAAATAGCATGTGTTCAAAGTTTTCTTTGTTCATAGCCCCAGAGCTTGTAGTCATTTTTATAACAATATCTTCACTTCCTGAGTAAGTGTTAAGATTTGGAAAAGCACAATCTTCGCTCAGTAGGGAAACTCCTTTGTATTGTCAGTTCTCTGCCTTTCTGATCTTCAGGAGCATTTAAAACAACATGGCATAAATTTGTCCCCTTCTTCCCCCCCTTCTCTCCCCAAAAGCCAGGACAGAATCATATACTTCAGTACCATAATTTTATTATTTTTGGACCAAGAGACAGAGGGCTGGACGTTCTTAAGGAAGCTGCTATCTACATAAAGTCCCTTCCAGGACAGTGGCTTTACTGCAGTCCCCAGCTGGTACTCAGGGATGACTCTGGATCTTTAGACTGATTCACCTGCTAATGATGCTCTCCATTATTATTTCCACAGTTTTGATACAGTGATTGCCATTTCTTCACAGGGTACCCTGGCTTGGATATGTCAATACTCATCCTTTTTGAGAAGATTAGTCTCTCCGAAACATTAGTTTTATTCCAGACAGCAGTAGTTTGTTCTTTTTTATGCAATAAGGTGAAAGTAATTTGACTTGATTAGATGATGGGCTTCAGAGTAGTTTTCATTCATTCCAGGACTCAGTTCATATCCGGTATTTTACCTCCTGCCTTCTCCTGGCTTCTGAGACAGTACCTGCGAGGTGAGGCTTTTTGCTTCATTGCCTCTTGGGTACCGTGCGTGATGGTATGATGAAACCGATCTTCTGCTAGCAGGAGTGCAGCCTGCTGGGGTGGGGAGACACTGCCATGATGTTGGTCTGCTTTCTGAGGAGGTGTGTGATGCAGGATCAGCTCTACTTAGAAAAAGCAGTATCATTGGGGCAAAGCCCACCGTCTTTGGATCTTCTCGTTTATCCCAGCAGATGGGAACAATCTGACTCCATCCAGTTCTCTGAGCCTCACGGTGGCAAACGTGATGTCATCTTTTCATTTGGTCTTCATTAGAACAGATAGACTTTGCTAATGACTATTTTTTCTGTTCTAATGTGGCAGCAGGGCTGTCAAACAAAGATTTCAGGGAATGTGTCGATTCAGATAAAACTTGCATGTAAACATTTCCTGATATTTTCCAGCCAGTGAAGTATTTTGTTATTAATTTTCTTCACAATCTATTTGAGGTCTAAAAGACTTAAGTGTGTCTAATTGTGTATTTACATTTTTACTTTTCTGTATGTCGTGACTGTTGTTGCCTAAGGCACGGCTACACGAGGGCAGTGCTGTGAGCTAAGCTAGAGCGTGGGTTTGAAGCACACCATCTATTCAGTGTTCTCCTTTGGTAAATGCCTGCTACCCTTTCCTCCCATGCCTTCCACCTGCATTTGCTGTGCGACAGCATTGTGCATGCAGCCAGGCAATGCAGAGAAGTTGATGCGCCCCAGCACTGCAGTCTAGCTTTGCAACAACTCGTTTTCTGTAATCACGCTGTAAACTTCCCTGCTTATGGAGGAGGCACTCTATGCAGCAGGCAGATCCCACCGAGGGGCTGAGCGGATATTCTTAAGCACATCAGTTTTGTACTTAGGGGAGCACAGTATTCTATTAATTTATTTTTTCCCCTGTAAGAACAGGATTTGGGACTTAGACTTTTTAAAATTTCTGTGACAGACAGAATTACAAAATACTCTGAGGGAAGTGAGAGGTGATATAGTATCTATAGCAAAGCAGCAATGCCTGGGAATTCCAGACATCGCTTCCTGGCTTTACATTCGTGATTGCTCATGAGGTACCATGTTCAGTGCCAGGGCTGAGATCTTGTCCTTTGCAATGTCTCACAGGTTTGTTCAGGGAAGTGAAGTACTAGGTGCTATGAGTTTGGTGTTGTAAGACCTTTTGGATTTCTCAGAATAATTCTGTGCCTGTTAATTTGGCTTATGTAGGTGATTTACAAGCTTAGAGAGTGCTGCTGCCCTTTTTCACATTTGATTATTTCCATTAGAGAGGAAATTGATCATAGCCAAGAACTTCTTTGGCACAAAACGTCTGGCAACTTCAGGCATGTTTGCAATGTCTGTGCTTATAGAGCCAAGCTCAGTGGTCTTTTCAAACATCAGCTTATCCAATATCTTTGTGGGTTTCTTGTCATTAATGTTTTTCTGGGCAGCACCTTTCTTTTCACTTCTGGATACTGCTTTTTTTCCATTCTCAGGCCTCTTAATTTACAGTCTCAAAAAAGCTGTTTCATCCCTACTGCCTGTGCTTTAGGCAGCTTCTTTTATTTCACTATTCAGATTCCAAGGAAAGGTTTAATTCTTCTTTATATTTATGCCAAAGGGAGAGCCGCTTCCATGCCTATCAGCATGCCATAGCCTCTCACCTCTGCCATAGCAATAGGTGGAGATTGCTAGTAGTAATGTTCATGAAAGCCTTTAAAATTGAATTATTCAATGGGAAGATCACTGAACTTATAAACCCATTCACTGTCAATATCAATTAACTAATGAAAAGACTGGACATCTTACGTTGGCTCTCAAGGAATTTTAGGATCTTTATTCAATCCAGTCAGAAATGCTGGCTGACCTTTGAGAAAGCAAAGCCATGGAGAAAACTCGTAAAACAAATTACAGGTAGAATCAACAGTAGGATTCATCTCCCAGGGCCCGGCCCAAAGTGTGGGATGTACACAGGTTATAAAGAAGCAGCATGGGATTAACATAGGCTTCTTAGTACTTGTGTATAGGCATATTTGAGGTAAGGTGTGAAATGCTGACAGCGCAATTCAGTGTCCTGGATTGCAGAACCATCTCCAGGCATCTGGAAATACCACTGATATGTTGGCAGCTCAGATACCACTGAGATGTTCTTGTAAATTAGCATGCACAGATTCAGTACTTAAAATTTTTACAACAGCATATTTTGTAAGAACTAGATCAAAGACCAACTGGTATCACTGAGCAGGAACTCAAAATCTATGAGTACAATTCAAAGAAATTAGACAAAATGTTCTGACAAAAGCATATGTTGCCAGGATTACTTGAAGATAGAAATTGATGTATTGGTCAATTAAAATCAGAGTATGCCAGCACAAATCCAGTAGATTTCTTTGTTCCCTTACACCTTCTTTGCTTTACTTGGCTGGGTGGTAGAAAATAAGCATCTACACTTGATGTGCTCTGACCCAAACATTAACAGGAGTGATAATGCTTCTGAAGTCGAAATAGGTAAGCAGAACTATTATTTTAATATAAAATCTCAACACACTGGTCTTTTTTGGACATAACTATGAGAACACAATGACCAGCCTTACACTCAGAGGAAACTGGGTCTGGAAAGGACCTCAAAAACTCATCTGGGCCATCCTCCTAAGGTTCATGCCGGATTCAACTTGGCCTAGCTTGTTCCAGGATATTTAATTAATCTGTACTGAAGAATCTCTGATGTTGAAGACCTCATATGACCTCCCCTGCCTTCCCAGGCAGTCTCTTCTACTGCTCTCGCTCTTAGAATGTTTTCCTTAATGTCCAGCCCCAAACTTTTGTGCTGCAATTTTCTTTCTTGTCCCCCATACTTAAAACTGACCTTACCATAATGCTGGAGGGGAGGTGGGAGAAATGAATGAAGTGATTTTGGGGGTAGGAAAAGCACTTTGTGTGGGTGCAGGTTTTTCTGGCAAAGCTGATTTTTTGCAGGTACCATTTTTGTACTTCCGAGATGCTAGAACGGTCTCTTCCAGCTGAAACCTGCACAAATAGGCACAACTGTCCTTGCAAACCACTGCCAGAACAAATCTTATCTAAGTACACATTCAGGTAGTGTCAAGGCTTTGTATTTTTGGCTTCACACAAGCCTTAATCTGTATTTAATTTGAGAGAAGTTCTGGGCTAATGTCCCATAAGAAGTGAGAGTGGCAGGTCCCTTTTGCGTAAGTCCTTTCATTGGCCCGGGGGCTGTACTGAGTGGTATTTCAAGTAAAAATGTGTTAAGATGCTAAATATTGATAAAATGATAATGAGTGCATGACACTCACCATATCATGGGGAAGATGTGCTGGCCAGAGATACTGAGGCAGAATCAAATTGTACTCATGTATAAATTTCTCCGGAGGATATTCCTGAGCAGCCTTAGATCCATCAGGATTTGGGAGAACTGGAGTTATCCTTCCTGCTGTGAATGCCACATTTCCCCCTTCAGTTCTGGCTGAAGGGATTTCTAGACAGCACTGATGAGGGGTGTGTAGTTACACATCGTGAGGCCTAAGCAAAAAGGCCATTTTAACTCATGATTCTCGTTACTGCAGTTCAGTGGCTGGCAGAAGTCTTCGTGTCTATATCCACATCTGCTTGTTTTGTGTAATGACACACAGAGCTTCAGAGCAGATGTTTATATTTCAAAGCAAGATGCTTATATTTCTCCTTCACTCTGCTCATTATATGTGGGCAGAAACATTCCCTCTCCCGTGGGTTTGCAGAAGCACTTTGTCTCTGGGTATCTTTGTGTCCAGATAGAGAATAAAGAATGCCCTAAGGAATGTAGGGTGATGCCCATTACACTGACATCAAGAATATGTCTTTGCCCTTCTCACACTAGTCTGAGCTGAACCCATTAAAACATAATGATGCGCGTATACAGCAATCTTGCAGTAGCTGCTGAGATGCTCATTTTTTCCGAGTCCTCATATTATTGTCTCACCATGTAAAGTTTGTGTGCTACACTAGTCCACATTTTCCTGCTCTGTTTTTAAATGCTGGGAAATGTTTCTAAAGATGTTAGTGTTTTTCAGAGCTCACGGACTTTGATTATTCAACTGGCCAACCTTTGGGTTATGACTCAAATGTTTCTGAAGCGGTGTTGATGGAAAAATTCATGGAGCTGCTTTTGTCTCCTCCCTAGAGTACACACTATCACCACAGTAGAGATCTGGAGACTGACAGCTCAACATCTGGAACGACGTCGCTACCAAACTCTCTGAAAGAGTATTTAAACCAGAGAATTCAGATGCTTAGAGGCCATGAGAGAATTCTGTTGATTTGTAAAGAGCGGTCTTGTGCTCTGTTTCTAAGTGTTTTGACATATCTTCAGCTGGTATAAACGAGCATCATTCGTGAAAAAAAAGCTTCTTAAAAGTTCTTGAGAATTTGGCCACATATCAATGAAGTTTTTAAGCCAAAAAAAAAAAAAAAAAAAAAACCCAGGCATATCAGCTATGTTTGTCCTGGCATAGTATCTAATAGGTGTTTAGCTATCCTAACAGTACTATAGATCAGATTATTTTAGAGTTTGGGGGCTTTCTTTTAGTATTATAGTATTTTTTGATAAGTTGAGGCTATCCTTTCCCAACAACACTGGCATTTAGGTACCACTGATATCCATGACCCTTTCCTCAGTGCAGGACAGACTTAGCTAAGACACCTCTCTATTTTAAGGATCTAAAAATAACACATGGGGTCCATCTGCCTGCCATGCATAGGCAGAAAGCAGCCTTCTCCCTTCAGCTACTTGATGTTATCTTCAGCCTCAGGTTGTTATCTGGCTTCCTCTTAAGATCCAAAAATATTTGTTAAGAAACTAAAACCAATACCTTGCAGCAATTGTAGAGCTTCTGTAACTTATTTCCAGCAGCTTTATTAGGATGAATTTGTGTGTTATCCAGTGCTTGATCTGGTGGTGAGTATTATGGAGTAGCATACTTCATAAGATCATTTTAATTTTATGCTGTATTTTCAGGAAACCAATTCAGTTTGCAGGTTGTTGGTTTTTAACAGGTATTGAGGAAATGGGTGAGGAGTAACTGGGGCATCAATACACATTGAATTGTAGGTGTGTTATTAGATTATGTGAAAATCATTCCTGTTACAGAGTGAATGTTACAGCATCACTGCTTATCACATCCATTCTAGGATTTTTGAAGAATTCCCTGGTACTGTTATTTGTTATTGTCTGACAAGTACGGTCAGCATGGGGTAGGGTTATTTGTGCAGGTGGAGCCAGTTCTGGTACCCTTATTCACTGAAAGATAAACATAACTACTGCTAGAGTATGGATAGAGTTTCTGAAACATTAAATAACACATACTAGCAAAGGGATGCTTTGCATCCCTGTAGCTTGGTCAGGATGCTCTCCTAGCATTAGCTTGTCATCCTGGTGAAATTTATGTTTTGCTCTCTTGCCACCTGCTGATTATAACTGACGCGTGAGATACAAACATTCTGTTTCTGAAATACTAAATAAATGCAATAAAGTGGCTTCTCCACAAATCATTGACAAGATTTTAAAAAGCCCCAACACCTACCACACAAAATGCTGAAACGTTTTCATTTTTTATGTCTATTTTTAGTCTTGGAACTGAACCAAGTGATTATTCCCACTTACGGAACTGTGCCGGATCAGCAAAACCTTCATACTCCTGAATGGGTGGGTACTTCTTTACTTTAACTATGACTACCTGTAATTTTTTCTCATATAGATATGCAACAGTCAGTAGCTGTTCCGGAAGACTAGCATTCCTTTGCCTTTGCAGCACATGCAGTTCATCTGCGTGACTGAATCTGAGTTGCTCTATCTCTGTTTCACTAAAAAGTACCTGAAGTCATTGACTCAGATGTGAAAGTGCAGGTTGACACAGGCGCTGGACTCAAAAGTGACCAATATATATTCACTATAAACTGATACACACACATACACCTTCTCTCTACACATAATTTTGTACATGCATGTGTAGGATTTCTCTGTGTGTATGCAAGGATAAATAGTTATGAACACACCCTACATATAAACACACATACACTATAGAGTCCATACACAGCCAGGTATTAGTTGGCTGACATGTGAGTTCAGGACTCATTTTTACAGAAAGCCTGGAGACACCAAGAAATTCCTTACTCCAATCAGAGATAGAAGTGGCAAGAAGAAAAAAGACCTGGAGGTGTCCATTCCTTTTATCCAAAGCTCAGATTCCCCAGCTCGCCTAATGTTTTCTACAGCTAACAGGCTTCTGGCTCTAACTCAGGATCCGCTCAGATCTCATTTATCATTAAGGGCTGGCCAGTTGACCCCAAAAAGCCCTGCAATGGCACATGCTTTGTCAACCTTATGCCCAACTGGCATGCTGATACGTCCAATTTTCTTTTTTCCCCTAGAATGGTACAAGTGTGGTCTGCAGTTGCACAAGGAGATAGCTATAAGCCTGGATTAAAAAAGGTGTAAAATCATATACTTATCCTAAATCTAACAGAGCAACTCCATATAAATCAAAAAAAGCCTGTTCTGTGTTTTGTTACTCTAATGACAGAGGTTAGTGTCACTGGCTTTGGGTGTGTATAGGTTGTCTTTTCTATTCAAGCTACCTCTACAAGTGGATCAGTGTTACAGGAGAACAAGGCATAAAGAAACAGGATCAACAGTTTCAATAATTGCTCATTGGACCTATTAATTTTGAGCACCTAAGAGCTTCATGACAGTTTTCACGTAGAGAAATCATTCAAGAAAGTACTGTAATGGTGTCACGAAGTAATGTGAGCTGGAGCTGGTTCCCAGTCAGCCCCGTCCAAGGCATTGACATTTAAACTATCAGCTATTTACAAATAATTGAACCTGCCTGTGTGTTTCTTTACCACTGCCTACTAGATCCTGCTCCAGGAATGACAGCCTGCTACCGCTGCTACCGGTTATCCCTTTAGCTGCACAGAGGAGGTCTGTTATGACTGTGGAGGTCCAGGTCCTGCTGACTTCTCTGCCTATAAGGAAATATGTTATTTTCTTTATATGACTAGGAGAACATACAATACAATGAAGAGTGAGCTAAAAAGTTAAAAATTCAAATCAAGCATTCAGATTCAGGGGGTTGAATTAAGCCTGCCCTGTCTTATATGTAGATATTATGACTGGAGATGTTTAGATAATTTATTTTTCAGCCTGGCCACCAGACTGAAAGCTATTTCGATTCATATCAAACTGAAATGGGAAATAATCATGAAAGAAAGAGACAAAGGATTTCTGTGGTGTTAGTGCATTTTGAAAGCAGTGTAAATGAAGGGATAGATTCACTCTTCATTGCACCAAGGTGCACCAGAGCCTTGGGGAGCTGCTCTAGCAGCTCAGCTGGCAAAGTACTTGTCATAGTTATGGGTCAGGAGGGTTTGTTCTTGCCTCTGCTGTAGGAAACAAATACCCAAAGCACCAGGAAATGACTTTCCTTCTGGGAGCTGGATACCCTTACCTCCCCTGCCCCTGTCCCAGTGTTTTGCAGCAGGGTGTTCTTTGTTTGAAGCTGCTTTGGTCTCTGGAAAAATATTTAAACATTTTTTGGAGCATGAGGTGTAACCAAGAGCTTCCATTTCCCAACTGAGTGCCCTGACCAGGATGTTATAAAAATCCTTCTTAGACTCTCTGTGGTTCAATGAAATTTTTTTTTTCTGTATTTATATGATGTGAAATAGCATCAAAACAGCTAGAATGTCATATACCTTGTGGTTAGAACAGTCTCCTCCGAGCAGTCTTGGTAGAATTTATTTTTATTTCTACTGAAAATCGACTGTCAAAATCAATTTTTATTTTTGGTTACTCATGTTTACCAGCAGTTGTAATTTCTGCTCAGTTTTAGCAGCATCTTTTCTGCACTGCTCCTTCCGAGTCAGGTCTTCCTTGTCAGCCGCTGGGCAGTTTCAGTGGGGTGGAGGGGCCAGAAAGATAAAATTGAGATCTACTGAGCCTGTCTGTGAAATGGATGAGTGCTAACTGTAGCTAGAAATGGAAACTAAATAGGAAGCCTAACCTTAAACGATTGAATAGAAGGAAAATACTCCACCTGTTGTCTAAACTTAGATCATGCTTTGCAGCTGGAAGTATTCTGGAAATTTGATTTGATTTTGCAAGTCGTCCTGGAGTAGCCAGGACTAAGTTACTGGTTAATAAAAATGGTCCTGTTCTTCTCATTGTGCCGTCTCCAATTAGAGGATCACATGCTAAGTTTGCCACAAGATCCCTGCCTCATCTGGTACAAGTAGGACATTAATCTCCAAAAAGCCCATATTCTGCGAGAATGTTGTTTGTAGTACTTCAGCATGGTGTAAATGTGGCAGGAAGGAATGTCCAGGGAAGGAATGAAAGGCTCTTACAACTAGAGAAACTCAGTCCGGTCCTAGATAATTGGATTTTATCCCTGCTCCTGCTACAGGGTTTCTGTGCGAGACTTGCAAAGTCACATCCAGCTTTTGTTTATTTCCTGAGTGTCAAAGGGGAACATCTGTGGCCCTGTTTGCATTAGTTCAAAATAGTCACATACGGACCTGAAAGTGAGTGCATTGCTCTTTGAAGAGAGAGAATTGCTGAGCTCTCTGGAAAGATTTCACTGTCCTGGTGTCTCAAGCTGGAACCCCAAATTTAGAAGACAGTCAATAGGTTTTAGCATTGCTCTCTAGATACCTTATGTGATCACCATTAAAATGAGGGTTATACTGTTACTTTCTCTCCTGGGGGACCTTGTAAAATTAAACTTCTCAACATTTGTACAACACTGAGATTCTATGAGGAGAGTACCACAGGCATAGTCAGAAGGAAATCCCTATTTTAAGCATTCGGACTATTTAGATGAGGTGTAACAAAAAAAGGCATTGAATGAAGAAGATAATAAGGAGTATTCTGTAACTACTACAAGGAGGGTAGAAGTATGGCATGTGGTTGTACAATTAAGTCATGTATCATAAACAGTATGTACAAGGAAGACAAAACTGCATAGAGAGCATTCATTCAAGCCTTTTCCAGTTCTCAGACGTTTCATTTTGCAGGCTGATCTGCTTTATAGGTAGATAGTTTGAATTTGGATGTAACAGTAAGATTTTTTTTCTTGAGAGTCAACATCTGCAGAGGGGAGGATAACTTCTTCAAACTGTCTGTTACTGCTGCCCCTCAAATACAATTTCTGCAGTGAGAAGGCTTCAGGGAAGTCTGAAAGAGTGATTTTCCCAACTCCTGCATCCCAGGAAAAGATGGGAGGTGCTGAAAAGTAGGTTTTCAGCAGCGTACAGTCTTCACCTTTCTTTAAAAGTAAGTCCGTTTGGTCTCTCTCTAATCAGGAGTGACTGGAATTCCTTCTGCAGCCAGCAGCGACCTGACGCTCAGACAGGAAGTCAAGTGGGTGTCTGGTCCAAACTTAGCTCAGGGGACAAGGCATCCCGATGCCTGGCCGGTTACCAACCGCTTTCTGCTGACAGAAATGTGCGGCTGTAACGATGCCCCGTATTTTTCTACTTTGCCTTTAGCCTCAGTTTATTTCAGTTTGTTACACAGCAAAAATTTCTTTGCATGTTGAGGAAGTGAAAAAAAAAAACCAACCCCACCTTCTTCTGATTAAGTGCTTGCTAATAATCTCATTGTTGCTAAAAACAGAACTAAAACAGTCCTCTGTTGTTATTAGCAAATATGAGTCACAAGGAAAAACGTTAAAGACATAACAGTTTTATGGCCCTACGGAGACAGACCCACATTAGCATGTGATATGCAAATAAACTTATATCTTCCAGAAGTATCTTATATATTGTATATATATATATATATCTCTTATATCTTCCAGAAGTAAATGCTTGTGTTGGTCTTAATGTCAGAGAGTTGTCTCTATTGGTCACTCAGAACATAAAGTAATAAAAGATCTTGTTATATAGCTGTGACAGTAAGAAGAACTTTATATTTCTGCAACATTTTCTTCAGATGATCTCAAAGCACTTTACAGATAATTATGTTTCATGATACCCTGGTAATATAATTTGTTTCCTTTTTATTTACTTGATTTGAAGTTTCCTGAGGCCTGTAGAGAGAAATAACTGTGCTCCTAAACAGGCAGTCTGAAATTTTCACCTACGTAAAACCCACAACTGAAGTGTAACCTGCGGGTCCCCCGCAAGACTGTTGCCGTGCTCCGGCGGGAGGATTTTTTGCAGGTACCTGTCAGCAGAGGCGATGTTACACAGGCTCTGCTCTGCTCCCTTGTTTCCCAGAACTGATTTATTCCCTGGCATGCTGCAGGAAGCTGTTTTGAAGCATATCTGAAAATTATGTGAGGTCGCAGACAAGTAGTTTATCCCTCCAGTAATGATTACATTTGGTGCTATTGACAGTCACACCAAAGGCTCATGGGGACAAAATAAAGCACTTTTATCCTTCCAGTTAGATAAGTCATTCCTGCAGAATTTCTTGTTCTTTAAAAAAAAATCAGCTTACAATACTGTGCTTGTTCAGAGTGTAGTAAAGAATAAATAACTGCAATTCCTGAGCAGATATTTTTCTTCACGCTTGCCTCGGTGCTGCCCTTCCCACCACTACCCCCACTGAATGTTTAACAATGTAATGCCCAGAGAAGCCCGGAAAAGTGAAGACAGGTTTCTTCGTAACGCCACCGTTTTTCCTCCCCTGGCGCGGAGCATCGCTGCTGCTGAAGGGAGCTTTCCACTGGCGTGGTCTCCTTTCGCCTCCCGCCGCAGGCATCACGTGTAGCCATGGCTACCGGAGCGGTCTCAAGAGTAAGACACGACAACTCCCCTCAGATACCGGCGAGCCAGCCCGGTTATACGTGCGGAGGAGCACGCGGTAGTCTTCCTCCTGAGGAGCTCTGAGTCAAGGGGCTGAGGGTCGGGGCCATGATGCTGTCACTTGAAGTCACACCGGTTACCTCAGCCTGCGTGGAGGGGCAAGCTCGTCTTCGTGGCCAGCTTGTCCCTCCTCCGAGTGCCACTCTGTGCCGGGGGCTGGGAGAGCAGATGCTGTTTACCGACGACTGCTTGTGCCGGATTAGCAAAGAGCGCGGGAAGCTCCTTATTCCTTGGCCGCGGGGGGCTGGAGTCGGGGAGGACGAAGGGGAGGTGTGTAAATGTGCGGGGCAGAGGGCCGGCAGCGCGATTGATGGCATCAGGGCAGCGCTTCCCAGCTCCAGCTGCGCGTGCGTCCTCTGGAAGCGAGGACCCAAGCAGCGGGTCTGTAGAACGAGGCGTTTGGCGCTGAGGAGGTGGTGTCTGCATTATACACGTTTCTGGGCTTTTTTTGGCTACCTCCAGTCTCATTCCTTGGAGCGAAGAGCCACTGATGCTCACCCGACCTGACCCTGCTCTGAACTGAAACGCAGAGGTACACCCACATGAACATGGCCATCCTGCCTCTAGGCTAGCCCACGTAGGTGTAACCTAAGTGTTCCAAAAAGCCTTATCCACGGCCAGGTCCTCCTCTCCGTCAGATTCCTTCTGTTAATAAAGCAGCTAATAGTTCCCTGTCTCTCAGTGGTAGGCAAGCGGTTGATTGTACAGCACCTGGAGAGTTCAGAAGCGCCACGGAGTATGTGCTAAATATAATTAGTGTTTTACAGCTAAATGTATTATATTTTTTTATTTATTAATGATGTTAATCAATATTAACCTGCTGTCCACTAGGGTATTATTATAACATTAGAGTGCACAACCGATTGCCTCCGTCAGTACTTAAAATGTGATTATGCTGAGGCTAAGAAAATTAGAAAGTGCAGTAAACAGACCCGGCATTTGTTTCTTCTAAAACAAAGAGGTATCAATGGGCCTGTTCATTATTTTGGGTTATAATTTGCTACTGATACTTAAGAAAAATTATGTATTGGAATTTCAGCCTCATTAACTTATGTGTCTATGTACACAAGCTTGTGTGCATTTGTATGATAATAACATTTGTAATACTGTCAAATAATATTACATATTTTTTAGAAAACAAACATTGTCTCAAAGGAATTATTAACTATAGAGTACAGCACATCTTTTTTGGTTTCCAGTCTTGTTTTTCCCCTGGTAATTATATTGAATAATATATGATTTTTCATTACAAACTATCCAGTAGGGATTACAAGATACGCCACACATCTCAGTTAATGTGACTGTCGGAACCTTAACTATTACATTACCATTTGCATTTTACTTCTTACTTTTAATTGAGCTACATTTAATGTTACACTACAATTTATTTGTGTGGGTCTTAATCTTGATCTCTTAAGTATTCCAGCTTAATGAGTCAATTCTTTATTATTTTATTGATATATAATGTGTCTATGGATAGGTCAATTGAACAATGCCCTTGTGATTAAAAGCAATAGAGATTACGTTTAAGAAGTTAGTTTCAAAAGTGTGAACTTCTGGCTCTCTGGATTCATGCAGTCCAATATTGATTAATCTTTCAGCTATATTCCATTATCTATATGCATAGTTTGAGACAGACAGACAGATAGATAGATAGAAAGAAAGAAAGCAATCAAGATGTAGGTATGTGGTAACATGTATATACTCATGTGGATGACCACGTATGTAAGTAAATGCATGAGTCAGAATACTGATTAACAGGCAGTCTTTTGTCTGGTTATTGACAATTCTGTTAAGCCAGTTGTCACTAAGTTACATACTAGTTTTATAAGCTTAGAGGAGACTACATTTAAAGGAAAAGTACTTAAATGGTAAAGTTATGCAATCACAAATTACGATCAAAACTTGATAGATCAAAACTTGATCTGATGTTTGCTGTCTGCCATTTCTTTTCTATCCTGTGGATAGGTCATATAGGAGAAAGAGCTAAAAGCTGGAGTGAAAAAAACTCAAAGCTATTACTGCTTTTACGCTTTCAAGTGCTTGAATTTCACAACTAAACTCTGTCTCTTTAAACAGAAGTTATTATAAATGCTGTTTCTAAGATTCAAAAGACGAAGAGGCCCAATTAAAAAAACTTCTGGCTTATGCAGCAGCAACACTTCCCCTCCTTATTCATTATCACAAGGTTTGGGCTCTGTGTTTCCAGCATTGCAACACGGAGCAATTTTAGCCCTGGGCAGAGCCTGCTGGGGTCCCGGGGGAGAGCAGCGGCTGCGGGGCTGGGCTCGGTGCCTGCTGGGCTCCGTTCCCTCACCTCCCAACCTGTCTCCCAACAGGGGCCGTTGGCTGTCGTTGATGCTTTCCTCCCGATGGGAATCTAGTCAACGTGAAATCATCGTGATTATATTGTAAATGAGACTGGAAATGGTCGCAGCAGGGCTCCATTTTACACCCATGGCTAGTCCTCAGCAGGAGGAAAACTTGTCAGGGTCAAGTCTGATTGCTTGATGGGACTATGCCAACGCTAGCACTCAAGAATTTAGAAGAATTTCTGCGCAAGCCCATCTGTGACTTGCTTTAGGTGATACTCAGTGTCATTGTGGTCTGGTGATGCCATCTGAAAGTTTAAAGCAATTTTTTTCCTAAAACTTTCTTCACAGTGTTCAGTTGTATGTTGATTTGGTGACTGCCTAGGTAGTTTCTGAAAGCTAGGCCAGATTGTGAAACCAACATAGAATATACGTGTATATTGGCCTTATGTCAACGTGCGTGTGTGTGTGTGTATATATATATATATATATGCATGTATGTATGTCAGCAGCTGCTTGCTGTCAGGTTTGTCACAAATCTCTAGGCACAGGTGGGATTCAAAGATAACTGTTCTAACCAAGAATCTGCTCAGACTGTTTGAAGCAACTAAGTTAACAGGACCTCTTTGCAGCAGATCCTAGCCTTTGCACATACAACATAAAAAAATAGTGAGCTTAATAACTCCCCTGAGTTTATTTAAACTATGGAAATTTTGTTGTAATTAAGGGGAGACACATCTTGGTTGACTGTTTTGGCTCAGCCAATAAACAGTAACAAAGTAGTCCACAGCGAGAGGTTTAGAATAAGACTCCTGGGAAATTTTGTTTTGGAAACACTGACACATGTGGTTCCTAAAACATTGTATGCTCCCTGGAACTGGGGTGCTCCTGACTGAAGACTGGCATTCTTCTCAGTTTTATCACAGTTGAAGAACAACCATTTCAGTCCACACTTAAGGGGTCTCTGACACCCTAACTACATTTCCATGTGCTTTTCTGTGGACCGGACATCCCAAAACTCCCCAAACTGGACCTGGCATCCCTCATGAAGTTTGGTCTGCACTGACAGGGAAATTTCAGGGATAGGACATCTGGGAATCTATTCCATGTCCCCAAAGGCACAGCATGTTCAAGAGATTATTCTGGCTCCTTTTGCCCAGCCTGATCCTGCCCTGGGCCACCCTGCATGCCCAGCTATCTGGAAGCCAAGGCTCCTCTGTGGTTCTCTATGGGACTCTTGCCACCTTTGGAGATCTTACCATCTCTAATGCAATGCCGAGTCCCATTTCAGACATTTGATATCTATCAACTTCAGTTGCACTGCCCTCATTAACACCATGGAGGGATTTGGCCAAGTACCTGAGAGTTTGGTTCTCATTACATGACAATTCTGATAACGTTACAGCTATATATTACCTGAAAGAAGGGGTTGTTACATGTGACAGTGCCCTCAGAGTGCTCTAAGAAACTACAAAATCATTACTCGAGGATTCAGGTTCCCCCGTCATCAGTGTCTGTATCGTTTCACACATGAAATAACACATTAAGATGTTATTACTGGATATGACAATCTATCCTACTTTCCTCCGGGGAGTAGATAATGGCTTATGGATATATTAATCCTTTTGATTTTGGCATATATTATAACATGATGGATGTGTGGCGTACAAAAATGTTTTTTGGTTGCTGAGATGTTGCGAATGAAAAGGGAAATAAATCCACATAGGATGTGTCCATTTTGAGAGTTCATCTGCAGCCTGGTCATGTTCTTTGTTCTCTGGGCAATGATGGGTTTGGGTATTAGGGTCCATGAAATTACTGGGCTTTTTGTTTTGGGTTTTTTTTAATTGCAGTGATGCTTAAACTTCTGGTGGGTAAGGAGACAGATGGGAACGCACTAATTCTGAGACTCCCATTAGGCAACAACATATCTTGTAGATAGACTATCTAACATTGTATCCATGATGGCATGCAAATTTCTTGACAGATGCATTGTTCGGGAATGGTTCTGCATCCCAATGCTCCTCCCATTGCCAAAAGCTAATATGCTATTTTTAAAGAACAAAATTAGGTCAAAGTTCTGCTGTTCTTATGTCATGCGGAGACCTCCCAACTTTTTTTCTCCATTCTACTCCATGCTACTTTTGTTGTCACTTTGGTGGTCTTCATGTCTGATGTGTTGAGTTTCTCTGTTCACTGAAATACTGTGTAACAGGAGGCAAGTAAGGTACCGACAAGTAAAGTTCTTCATATTAACCTATCCTACCTGCCTTCCAGGCTGATTTTGATGATAAGCCTGACTCCTTGTTCTTCAACGATGGGCAGCGAAGAATTGACTTTGTTTTGGTATATGAAGATGAAAGCAAAAAAATGACTCATAAGAGGAGTGATCGTAAAAAGCAAAAGGTAAGTTATTTTCAGGATAAATCTGAATCATTTGTTGGGTGTTAAGAGCAGTAGGCAGAAAGGACAGTAGTGCCCTCACGCAGAACGGCAATTGCATTGCCCTGTCCTAGGAGTACTCTTGGGAGCTGGGAGACTGAAGCCCATCAAACTGAGCAGGGAGCAGGGGTGAGCTTAAGCCAGCAGACTGCTGTGTAAATGGGCAGAGCACTGCACATCGTGTCTGTCAGTGCGTGCTAGGTGACCTCAGAGCATCCTCCTGGGACGGAATCCTTCAGGAGATGTGAGCAGAAAAATGCTAGTGTCAGGTTCCCAGTTAGAATTAGACACCCTGATCTTCAGACTAGGGCAATTTTCTGTACCTACAGTGATTGAATTAGGTCCCTAATGGACTTTAGTATTAAAATCAGGGTATTCAGAGGAACCCATAGAAGGAGCAGCTGACCAGGTGCTCCAGATCACAGTTATGAACATAGCTGCTGACATTCTGCCCAATAAAGTACCTAAGTCATTTATGGGAAATAACTGTATGTCACTTTACCATCAGAATTTCTCCCTGTAACACTCCTTCCCTTGACACTTCGACAGCTTGGCCCCCCCTTAGGGACCTTGCAAAAAATCTCTGACTCTAGGCAGTGACTGCTTGATGCTCCTTAACAACTATGAACGACAATCATAGATTATTTTTAACTATTATTTTTTTAATTATTTCAGTAGTTCTATCAGTGAACTACATTCATTATGGCACCCAGGGCCACAAAAACAAGCTCAGCCATGCCATTGAGCTATTGTAATTGTGAACTGCCTGAGAAATATCCATCCACGGGATTGTAGTCCCCTTGGCATCTGCGCTTTCCCACCCACCCGCTTCCTTCTCTGATTTAGCAACTCTCCATGTTCCAACAGCAGCCTCTGGTAGCGACAGGCAAGGACAAAGATAACACTGATAGGACCTCATATGCAAATAATAATTTGCAGTTAGGAAAGAGAAGAGTAGGAGTAAAAAGGCCTGTACTAAGTTGGTTGATATTCATTACACAGTGTTGTCGTTGGCATTAATGGGGCAGCCATAAGGAATGTCGTTAGTAGGTTTTGAGGGAGTCCTGCAGTGGGTGGATGTTGCATTACACGTGATCACAGGATCAGCAATAAAAATTAATTGAAAGAGGTAATTAGAAACAAAAAGCTGCCCCTTTGGAAACAATTGTTTTTATCAATTAGCATTTTACATTTATGTTTTTAATATTTGGCCATTGCCCAAATATACTTAAAAATATAATGAGTGTCTTTTCCAAACAGTGATGGAAATTAAATGTGAGCAATGGAGTAGTATTTTTAATGCAGCATTAATGTTAGGACATTAACCAGAATGAAACCATGAATAATTAGACCAGGAGATTGTGGGTAATGCGCTAGGTGCTTGCAAAAAAAGTTTACTTTCAAAGGTCTCAGTCCTACAAGGATCTGCAGCCACACTGAATCTGTGGTGTGCTGAGGAAGAAGAAGCGGTCTACCTACACGCAACAAAGGTGAGAACGAGAGTATATGAGACTAATGGTCAGACAAGGTGAAGACTGAGTGGCTGGAGAGCAGCTCTGTGGAAGAGGCCCTCATGGTCTTGGTGGACAGCAAGCTGAACAAGAGCCAGCTCTGTGGCCTGGCAGGAAAGTGGCCGACAAAGTCTGTATGGACAGAAGTACTGCCAGGAGATTGAGACGCGTCATTGGGGTGACATGGATATGTCGGAAGGAAGCTGAAAACAGCAGTGATAGCAGTTTTCAGAGCCAGGATTTCCATGGACAGGGAGAATGTGAAGCCATAGGGGTACTGTGGAAGGTGTAGGCAAGAATTTTGATACTGGGAATGCATACAGTGCTGAAAGGGCAGTAGAAAGCATAGAAGGAGATAAGGATGAAGAAGTGGCAGTTACAGAGGACTTCCAAGGACAAGAACAAAGGATACAAGTGTGATGACACTGAGCTGGAGAACTAATGAAAAAACCCAAAGTTGGCCATGAAACAGACAAAACACTACACATAGGGTAAAGTACCAGAGGGCACTGAAAGGTGGAGGAAGGAGAAGAGGGAGCAAGGAGAGAATTTTTTTCAATGAGTCTGTCACATAAGCTGAAATGAGTCACCTGGTCATAACCAAACTCCTGTGATACAACTCAGAAGTACTGGCTCCCTCTCTCTAAAACCTCACAGACAGGTGTCGGCAGTTTAGAAATGCATTTCTAAATCTATTGTTGGAGGAACAGTCTCTTAAAATGTGAATAGATGTAAGCTTTCTAACTTTTTAGGATGGGATGGGTGCAGGTCAGCTCCAAGCACACAAACGCGTTAGTCATCTCAAAGACAGAGAGGTCCTTTGCTCACTTGAGATCACTTGCCATGCAAGTGGAAGAAGCTGTATGTGCTGCAAATCTTCATTCCCTAAGCAAAGGCTGCACAGACATTGGCAGCACCGATAATATTTTTCTTCCTGTACCTCCTCCCGAGTGGGATGCAGGACGCTGCCTTGGGACCTACCTTACACTCATACTAGGAGTGAAAGGAGAGAAACTGAGAAGTAATAAAGAAAAAAATGTGAATAGAATATTTGAAACTAAGAAACAAAACACATATACCTTATGTCTGAGATGGAAAGGAAGGTGACATTTATGGTACAGTTTTGCATCCTTGGAATTCCAGGAAGGGAATTAACATTTTAGCCTACCACAGTTCCCAGAATGGTGTGGGGATGATGTTGCCCAAGATACATACAAGTCTTATCAGTGTTGGCATAAAACCTACTTGATAACTTGTCCTACTACACTCTTGTTTATTTGGTTGTATTTTTTTCCGGGGCAAACGACTTCTACCCTTGTGACGAAATACAACCAAAATGAGGAGTATTGCCATTTACTATCAGCTTTAAATACTGCAAACATCACTGTCTGTCTCTGATCAATGATGAACTGAAAATGCCAAATTTTATAAGCAGTATCTTGTGTAATTCAAGGTGCTTTAAGCCTGAATAGGTTCCTTGCTCCTGCTATTGTTTCTTTGACTCCCCTGACAGTTTTATAGAGCTATTATCCAGAGCTTTATTGTTCACAGAATTTGGAAACTCCAGCTTATTAAAGGATAGCAGATCCAGTGAAGTCTGTTCTCTCCTCACCTCACTGAGGTCAGCAGCAAGGTCTCCACTGGCCATGTGCAACGTTACAGGTCTGTGAATTGTAGGGACCAGGAGTGTAGTCGCTGAGACAAATTCTGTCTGATGCACACTGCACCCCATCTGATTGCATGACGTGGAAGTTGGGGCAGAATTTAAATTGTCAGTGGACATCTATAGGTCTACATATCTGAAGTGAAAAGTTTTGGGTGCTGCACTGGGTGGCTTTGTATGATACTGAGAGTAGAGGAGTCCCCAAACACTTACTGAATTTTGTCAGAAGGATTTGAAAATCAGACCTAGGTATCCAATTTACTGGATTCAGAGAAAAAGGGCACAGATCCACCTATTATTCTGTAGCAAGGGAAGAATCGGGTCCTGGGACTATCATTATATTTGATTTGAATGGCTTTCTGTCCTTTTTCAAAAGAATTACATGAGTGTAACTGAGAAAATGGCCCAGCATTAAATTTATATTCATTAGCAGTATTCTTGGGAAAACATCTCAGAGGACAGAAGGAAATAACTTGGCTAAAAGCATGGGGGTGATTTGGATAGAGGGAACAAAACTATGGGATTCTGAAGCTCTTGGAGATGTGCAGTGGTGCTGTGCTTCTCTCATTTTCATGTGTTTCTGAAATCTGGTTTAAAGGAGGCAAAGTCAAACTAATGAAATGACATCCTCATGGAAGTTTCTAACATAATTTACAGATCCAAAAGTCAGCAGATAAGATTCATATATGCAACTCAATTCAAACTCCAAATGTTTTTAAGTCAGTATACAATTAATTTTGCAAGCACTAGCAAAAATCAAACTCTCAGGAGCAGATTCCAGAAACTGTACCTTGCAAGCAATTGAAATTCCTGCCCAAAGCATGTTTTTTAAACCTACAATTTATGTACCTTATTTGTCAGGATAGGTTACCATCAGAATAGAAATTAAGTATCACCAGTCTTTCCAGGAATGCTCCAAAATGCCAGTTTTATCCATTGAGGTCCTCAAGGAGCTTACTGTTGAAAGTTAAAGGGTTAGCACCAGAAAGGTGAATTCAAAATAAATCCATGCAGAATGTCATTCTAGTCCATCTGCTTCCCTCCAACAGAAATAAACAGAAAAACTGTCAGTAATTTAAGTAGGAATGTGGGCAAAACCTTCATTTCCAGCCATGAAGTAATCTGTGCTTTACAGAAATAGATTTTTTTCCCAAATTAAATGAAAACTGTAATTCACAGAGAATATTACATGCATGTCACGCATCTTTTTTTTTTTTTTTAAGTAAGCTCTGACGGAGAACTCCAGCAGGGCTAGAGAAGTTTGTCTTCATAAGCAAACAATGAAGAGTTCCTGCCTCTAGACTTACTTAGTTTAGATAACCAACACCAAAAAAAAGCTTGGATAACCTTTCAAAAACTTAATTGTACTTCTCCCACTGTTTAGCATGTGTCATACCCAACCCCAAATTTTTACTTCTTTGCCTAATGGGTGGAAGGAAGGATGCCAGAAGGATGGGAAGACAAATGGAAGGAGGGAGTTACTCTGAAGTTACTGCATACATTCATAGGACCAGAAATGGGTCTTTCCAAACAGGGTGACTAGAAGCCACTGTTGACAGCAGGGCTAGACTGCAGTATTGCCAGTTCTGTGTGGTCATGAATCAGGTTTCAGAAAATCACGAGTCTGCCTTAAAATCAGAGGGTATCTAAGAAAATATGTATTTGGAGTTCTTTGGGTTTACTTTTTTTGTGTCAGCCTTTATAGCATATTATGCTTCACATTTTTGTGATTATCTTCAAACACAAGGGAAAGAAGCTTACAGAAGCAGAGCTTCTCAATCAATTAATTTCCTGATGCTGACAGCTGGGACTTTCAGGAAAGCTTCCAAACACCATCAAAGAAACTGTGAGAGTTGGCAGCTAATATTGATACAGTGATCCTCTCCTCTCCACCCCCTTTAGCTGATTTCCATGGGGGAGGCTTTGGGCCCCATGCTCTTTCTCTTACTGGCTGTGATTTATCTGTTGCCTGTCAGGTAAAGCAGAGGTGGCTATTCAAGCACTCCTTCCTTGTTAGGGTTTTTCCCCTGAAGCCACACAGATATTGTTGTGGAGAACTTTTCTCTTTGTGCAAAAGAAACTAAACAAAGATAGGAGTTGGCGTCCTTCTGTCACTGTAATCAAAGCAAGTGCTCCCTACTATTTATGAAACCCAGAGAAAAAAACTGTTAGTGGTCTGCCACCAGTTTCCAGACCCACAATCTTGTTAGTCTCCTCAGCTTGGCAAGACAGTCACCAGACATTGAAAGGATTATGGTGAAAAAGTAGCTCCCAAGACCTAACCCTCTACATGCCTGTAATACTTGGCATTTACTTACACTATGCTTTCACTTTCTTAAGATTGTATATGATTATGCATTCTGTAGTGTCTTAGTCTTTTGGCTAGCCATTCAGTCATCAAAATCTATGTCAGGTTTAGATCAGCAGCATTGCCATGATTACATTATTATTACAACTTAGCCTTGCAGGTAGCTGAACAAAATGCCGGATACTAAAATAAACTTTGGACAGTCTCCACCTTCCAGCCTAATAAGCTATCATATCTTTATGCTGTATTCCCCAGCCAAGGCAAAACCACTATAGACTCCTCTGGGTAAAAGTCTAGCTCCTCCATAGATCATCATGCGCATAATTCAATCATTTATATAAAATAGCAAAGCCCCTAATTAGCAAAGCCTCCCAGGGGCTTCGTTTCTCACTACTTGCATTAATGCATTATTAGAAACCTTAATATTGTCAACATTCCTCTAAGATTTTGAGGGCAAAATTAATTTGGGGAACTCCTTGCCATAATAAATTATTAAAGCAATCTGAATGGTAAGATTTAAAAAAAATAATAATAATAATTAGACTTCTACAAATGAGAATTGCCCTGCATCCATCTTTGTGCTATTTAGGAAGAAATGAAACAGGTATTTAGCCCTCCGCCTTTTTTATTTGCTGAAACAAAGTAGAATTCAGGTTGAAATATTTTCATGACTCAGTATTATTCACCTTACAAAGAACCACGTGAATATGGAAGAAGCAAAGAGGTAGGATGAAATGGCAAAAGAGTTAATAATGGAGTAACAAACAACTCCTGCATTGTGTACTACATATATTAATGATCTGGTAAGGGGATTGTGTTATGATATAACACAAATTGTAGAGGAAATCATTATGTAGTTTACTCAGAAGCCAGATGACTCTGAACCTTCAGCTTTGAAGGAGAATGGAGAGCACTATTAGCTATGAAACATTGAAAAATGCAAGGAAGTATGTTACTGCAAGGCAAAAACTCATTCAGATTTGGGATTCTAAGTTAGTGCTGTTAGTACAAGGAAGAGACTTAGATGTCACAGGAAACAGCTATATTAAGTGTCCTCTTCAAGGTTCAGCTACCATCAAAATTCTAGATAATAGAAAGGATTACATATATACAATACGTTATAAATATGCATACTACATATATATATATACATATACACACACAATGTTATATAAACAATGAAAAATATAAAGAGCATTATACTGTCACCAATAAACAACTGGATTAATGGGACATGGAGAGATACCTCTATGAAGAGTGCTATCAAAGTTTGGGATTGTGGTTTTATCTTGAGAAAAGAGAAGAATAAGGAGAAATGTGGTAAGTAGTGATGAAAGAAGAAAACTGTTTGAAAAAATTGGCTCTTCTGTCCCTAACCTGAGAAGGAGGTGATATTCACTGGAATAAAAAGGCAGAAGATCAAAACAGATCAAAGAAATACCTTGTAACAAAATATGAAACTAGTCCATGGTGACCATTGCCACATGCAGGTGCTGCAGCTCAGAACTAATGAAGTATAAATGGGGTAGGTTGTTTATATTATTACTCACTTTTATAATTATTAATGGCAAGACACTAGAGTTTTGGAAAAATAGTTTTTTCTGCTTTGGGGACTTACAACAGTCTTTAAACATTAAAGAACTGGATGAAACTTACGTGGACATACAACCAGCCTGTTCTGTGGAACTCCTGAAGATTTTTGCCCTTTTTGCTGAAGCATCTTGGTTTTGCCCCCTAGAATGAGTGGGTCTTGGGTCTAGTCCTGAAGACCAGTTTCCATGTACCTATCAAAGTTCCTAAGACTTTACCTAAAGGGTTGTTCATTGACTCTGGTCCTTCACAGTAGCAACAGGCCTGGAGCTTAAGCACAGATATTAAGGCAGTTGGTCTGGCTATAGAGAACCAGGCGACAGAAACCATTGGACCATTCTTCTTTTAAGTTCCTGTAGTGCTAGTTGCAGAATCCTTTAAGCACAGGGCATATAAACAGCTAAAAAATTGGCCAGCAGCATGAAAGCAATCAGGGAGTAAGAAAGCAGTATCACCAAGTGACTCAGAACCTCACTGCATGCCTAGCCTAGCCTGGTTCAGGATTAAAGCCATCAGTCCCCAGTGCGTTAATGTCACCTCCTTCTGGCAAACTGCTCACAGAAGCCCTCACCTGTACCCATGCTGATATTCTGACATGCAGTCTGTAGGCCAGGGAAAGCTGGCTACCCTTGACTTACATAAAGAAATAGCTTATTGGGAACTATCAGGTTGATGCAGATAGCTTTTAAATTGGATTACTTCACATGAAGTTTCAAAATTTCTTATAAATCCCTTATAGAGATGTATATTTTGTATTTGGAGGGGAGAGGGGCTGCCTGTCTCTGTGGGTTTTGGGGGGTGGTCATGTCTGCAGGGAAGCAAATTCAAGATTGCAAAGACATTTCAGATTTTTTGTAACTTACTACCTGCCAAGTGCTGGTAACTGTGAAGTGAAATTAAAATGATCCGTGAATTTCATCTTTACTGAGGAAAACTTGTCCTGTCCTTCTGGGGACGTTGAATGTTCCTAGAACAGCACCACTGACTCTACAACTGCTACAGCTCTCGGCTTCTTCCTTTGGGGATGCTTATCCATGGACTAAAATGTAGAGGGCTACTACAGTTTGAACCACTGTGTGAACTCATACAATTACTGTGAAAGAAGAATAAAGTTACGGGTTGCCGGAAGGAAAGTGTGATGGAAAGCCCTTGAGATGAAGACTTTCTAAAGGGCAGATCAATGGGGGGAGGGAGGCTGCAGTCAGTAGTCCGACTAATGACTAAAGGTGAAGATGACAAGTTTCAGGGGTAGCTGCTCTCAAAATTCAAAATTTGGGGCACATTTTTACCCTGTAATGTACCAGAAACTGAAAGGGTGAATTCTCCACAATTGCATTTGAGGGCAATATTGCATATCAGACAAAAAAAACCTGATCAGCATTAGTAGATAAGGCTGTACCTATGACCACAGTAGCTGTCAAGTAGGGTCTAGAGATAACAACCCAACAATTCTTTGTTTTGGGAAGCAATTCCATTCTTCTATGCATACGTATTTGTGAAATTTGGAACAGATATTTTACAGTGTTCAATACCTTTTAACAGAGGAAGAGACAAGTATATGAATCAAACCTGATAAACAACGGCTTGCAACTTGAAGCAACGAGATCGGTGAGTGCTCTTCTCTGTGTGAGCGGCTGTGTCTGAGAGCAAAGCTGCCCCTATGGGAATAAGGAAACCGGATATGTGAATTTACTGTAACATTTCTCTCCTCTCGGGAGAAAAAGGCTCACCATTTTTCTGTCAGTAGTGTCTCTGTGATCTGATGCGAAATCTTTTAAACTTTGTGTCTGTTCCTTCCTCTGCAAAATAAAAGTTGGGAATCTGGGAGATTACACAGGCTGTGTTTGCTCACCGCTTGGAAGATAAAATTACTGGCTATACTCGGAGGAGAGGTTCTGTCCCCAGTTTGACTCTGTAGGACGTGTGGGAAACCAGTGGGTGTCTGGGGCGGAACACCCCTGCCAGAAGAGCAGTGACCCTGCTCCCCGCAAGGCCTGGCACCGTGCAAGCGGTTGTAACTCTCATGCTTTGTATATTTTGGGCTGTGATGTCGCCTGCAGGCAGTTCAAGAGTGCTGTGATAATGCACACCAGCTGCCGGAGCCGCTGCCTCTTGCAGGGAGGGTTGAGGTTCCTCAGAGCCCCTTTCCCTTCCAGCCTTGCAGGGCTGCAGCGCTCCGTCCGCGTCCTCCCGTCCAGGACAGTCACCTCCAGTCTAAATTGGTTGTCATTTGGTAGTCTTTAGTGAGCTCCAGAAAAGGTCGCTTTGCCTCTTCCTCCCAAATTAGACTCAGAATCCATGGCATCAGGGCATTTATTTGATTTCTGCAGCGAGGGCTGCTGCTGCACATCCGAGGATGCGGTCTGGCTCTTCACATTCGCAAGAAAGTAAACCGCTTGCTGGAAGTCTGACATGGCCCTCTTGCAGTTTTCAATAGTTCTGCCACAATCAGGACTGACAAAATTTTGAAACTGGAGTTTCCCCAGGCTAGATCAGATACCTGACCGATGTTCCTGAGCCAACGAGCTACATCATGTAATTTCACAAGGCTGCGGCTCACTAACGTAGGGTGTCAATAGAAGGTCTACAGGCCACGTGTAGACGGGAGACAAGAGTAGCTGTCAGGGTTCCCGCTGCCTACTGGTGCTGGTTTTGGCATGCAACTGGGAGCAAATGTGCCCCGAGCTGTCTTTCTCAGCAGTCTCGGCTGATTTCCCTCTCGCCATTCTCCCTGTGAAGCTGGGAATTCACGTTTGCCCAGGAGCACCCGTGGGTGCCTAGCCTGCTTTCATCAAGTCACGTCACCCTGGAGTTGAACTTGAGCTGCTGGGGAGTTACTGGCAGCTCCAAAGCCACAGCTGCCCTGCCAGGCTACACGTACAAACGCTCCTAATTAACCCGTGTGGGAGAAGTGTTGTTAAACTTAAATTGCTTTGTAAAATACTTTGCAGAGTTGTAAACATTAAGCATTAAGGGAACGTTTAGCTGTCTTTTTTAATATACTTTTATACGCCTTTATATGCTCGAGTGTGTCCACCTCACGTCAGTGCTTTTACAGAAGCTAATGGTGTATTTGCTAAGATGGACAATGAATGCATCTTTGAATAGATCATCTATGAGATGTATAAAAAAAGAAAATTCTGGATAGTTTAAGAACGGTTATGAAAAATCTTTGCTTTGATTTCCTTACACACATATTTTCAATATTCTTTCACTTTAGGTTTTGGATGAAAAACTTATTTTTGTGAAAGTGCATGCACCTTGGGAAGTGCTGTGCATGTACGCCGAGGTTATGCACATCAAATTGCCTCTGCAACCCAATGACCTGAAAACGCGAGACTCAGCTTTCAACTGGTTTAGTAGACTCTTCAGAGTGGATGAAAATATCATCAAACCCGAGCAAGAGTTTTTCACTGCCCCTTTTCAAAAGGAACATTTGTCCAACTTCTATATTCAAGACAAAGACACATTTTTCAATCCTGCAACTAGAAGCCGAATTGTAAGTCTGTGGAATATTTCTAGCATTTAATCTTAAAAAGAAAAGATTCCTCTAATCAAATCAGTGCAATTACCTTCATGAAAGCATCCTGAAAAATTAGAAATATTTGGGATGCAATAGTCCTGCATCATTTATGAAGCAGTCTGGGCAATCCAGAAGGAAAACATACCTTACATTTGTCCCATTTATGTTCCACCAGAATTTAAAGGAGGGATTTGAGTGGTTCATATACCCAGTGCAATTAATTTTGTCTGCACCACCTACCCTTTCCTGACTCAAGTAGATGCTGAAACAGGTATAGCTGTGTATGATTACTTTCAGGTTGCAAGAGACACAAAAATATTTTCTAAATTTCAGGTTCATTTTATCCTGTCCCGTGTGGAATATGCAACTAAAAACAACGTGAAAAAGTTTGGCATTAACAAATTACTGGACACAGGAATCTACAAAGCGGCATTTCCCCTTCATGATGTAAGTCCAGTGCTTGTAACTAAAATGTATTTTGAAACAGAGGTCTGAACTGTTTCTATGGGGTTTATATCAAAAGATACAAGCACTATTGATTGCCTCACTCCTTGACTGGTTGTTATATCCACATATTAGAATAGGACACAGTTTGGCTAAACAGGTTTTCTTCCAAAGCACTATTGGTTAAAAATGTAGCTCCATAACTGAAAAACAATATATTTCATTTAGGAGGTGTTCACCTTATATTCTCTGGGAGATGTAGTTCAGTAAAGTGCCTGGCCTGAGTGATCGTTCCCATGATGCACTGTATCATCAGTTCTAAATCAATTTTAACATTGTCTCTTTTTTCATTATTAAAATTCCTATCAAATATCAACATTGTTAATAAAGATGTAGAATGCAAATCTCATCTTAGGATGCGTGAATATCTCACACAGTGGGAAACATTCCCACAGTTCCCAAACATGGTGACATATGTACAGGGACACTCACGTTTCTGCAGGAAGGCTCTGTCTGGCCAGTCCAACACCTCAGAGGTGGTGTCAGAATCGTGTGGAGAAGAGTTTAACTAGGTTGAATTTCATCTTGCAATAAGATGCAAGCTTTTGTACCTACACTTCTGAAGCTTTTTAAAGTAGATCATTTAAAAAAGCAAGTTATCTGAAAACCGGTTTGTGTACAAAGGCAAGCAATAGCACAGAAAAAGAAAATGAAGGAGAAAAAAAATCAGATTTCAGAGTATTTGACTAAGGAAAAAACTCCATGTGAGGCTGCAAATGGGGTAGAGGAAGCAAAGACTGCATTATATCTATTATATACCCACACCCCCACACCTCCTCCCCATCAGAGCCACCGTTCTGTGTCTGAGGTGTGTTCTGTTGAGAAGATACTGAGAACATGGGAGGTCAGGAGTGGTAACTGCTTCAGCTGTTTGGACTCTGCTTAACATATTCAGGAGGCTTCCAAGGATTTCAAGGAAATCTTTAAGGCAGAATCAAGACAAATCATGTTTTTTGTAAGTGACCCAAAGCTTTACAGGGTAGAATTAATAACATTGTGACTATCCATTTTTAAGGTTTCCTTTTAAAGATTTAAAACCTGCCTTGCAGGCTATTTCTATCATGGCATGGGGAATTTGGACTCAGTATGCCTAGTAATTAATGACTGTCTTTTTACACAATTAAAATTATATATCACAGCTACTGTGAAAATCAAAAGTAGCCTATAGATTTCTACAAATGTCACTTGTCTTCTTGTATCACAGATATAGAATGGAAAATTCCCTCAAATAAAATAGGCTTTATTGAAATAGGTTTTCAAATAACCTAGTAAAAAATACAAGGATTATCTCCATGTGAACTCTCTTTTAAATTTAAAACAGAGACTAGAAGCCCTGGATTTATCCCTCAGACTTTCCAGCCTTCATTCCAGTACAATATTATTTTGAAGCAAAGCATGTTAGCACATTAGAGCTACTTAAAATCAATTTTAATTCAGTCCTGTGCTCTAATTAGAATGGATCCTTTCCTATTTTCTATGCATAAGTGCCAAGACGCTGACATGTGCTTAGATTTAAGTTCATTATGACTCTCTGTTATTTTCAGCTCACATATGTAAAGCGTTTGCTTTAGCATTAGGTGCCTTTCTGACAACCTTTATCCCGAATCCTGGTGCACTCCCAGAGCTGCCTTCCAGGTCCTTTTCTGGCTTGCAGTGAGACTGGGCTAAAAGGCTATTCCAGACTCTGGGTTCATGGCATGGGGTCTGCAGAGATGAGATCCATGCTGCTTAGATTAATGGTATCTTCTTCCCACGCTCTTTCTGTTTTGCAGTCTAGTTTTAGGCACCTGTCAACCGATCCTGACTGCCCAAGTGAACGATATCTTCTCTACAGAGAATGGGCTCATCCTAAAAACATTTTCAAACTGCAACCCCTGGATTTCATCAGGTTGGTGTGACTGAGGCTGGGCTAATGCAGAGGGAACTAGGAATTTACATAGCAGGTCTGGTTTTGGGGACATCAGAGCAGCACAGCTCAGTACTGAGGGCAGGTACATACACCCACACCAGCTCACGCATGTGAGCATACTTTGAGCATGGTTTCATGATAAACCAATTCATGAAAAGGCAATCACTTAAAATTTTTCTTTGCAAGGTATGATCTTTCTCTCTTTTTCCTTTTTTTTTTTCCCTTCCTATCCTCTTATAAAAGCATAAAAGTGGTGATAGAAATACACAGCTGTAATACTTCTGCAATCACAAAGTTCAAACCGGAGGAATATGACCATATGAATTGGCACAAAATGTCTGAAATGAAGAGCCATTTGAAACAGAAATGTGAATTTACTAGCATTTCAGAAAAAAACCTTTACCCTCCACAGGAAATACTATGGAGAAAAAATTGGAATCTACTTTGCTTGGCTGGGCTTTTACACTAATATGCTGATCGTGGCTGCAGTTGTGGGAGTTGGCTGTTTTCTGTATGGATGCCTGACAAAGGACAACTGCACATGGAGGTACCTGATCAGGCCTATTTTAATATCACGTGCAATTTTGATCAGTCCCCTACAGTGGGGAACTGTACGGGGTTTGCAAGGCACTGCATAATAAAGGAGGCAAAATGAAAGAGCCAGAGAACAACAACAGTTATGGATTTGAAGGTAAACACATATAATGTGAGCTAGAGGAGTAATGGATGTCTATGGACCATTACAGTGGGAGACATCTTGAGAGTTTGTTTTTTCAGCATTTTCTTTATATTTTGCTCTAGGTTCACCACACCTAGGGCAGAAACACGAAGAAAAGAGTGACAGTCGGAAGTCAAAACAAATTGCCATAACACATCTTTTTCACTGCGGTAATCCTTAAAGGAGATACCCAAAGACCTCAATAAAACCCCCAAAATTTCTTCCCTCTCTTTTGAGAGAAGAAAACAGGAAGAACAACAGCACAGAGGGCTTCAGCTGCCCAGGGTACGTTGGGAGGAGAGGCACAGCCGTGACACAGATTCCCTCACCAGATCGTGCCAAAATTCAACCATGGCACAATGACCCAGGGAAAACCACCTGGGTCACTGTGCCAAATCGTCTACGGGCCATCACACAGTGTACCCCCTTCAGGCAGGGTGTTCATCTTTATAAAACGTGCTGAAGGGCTGTTCCGGAGCTCTGCTCCTGTGGCCAATTTATACCCATTTAGCCTTATGCCAGTATTATCACTGAGTTAAATAGTTCATCTCCCTCCTTGGTGTTTACCCTGCTGATGTATTTGTAGAAAGCAATTACATCACGTTTCAGCCTCCACCACACTAGGTTGGTGCGTACCAGTTAGATGGCAACTTTTTTGCCATCTCTTAGGAGGCAGACCTGCCATCCCTTGAATTACCCTAGCAGCCCGACTCTGCGTGTTTTCCAATCTGATCTTCTTTAGAAGACCACAGGGACTAGGTAGCCATTTCAGTTCTGCAGCCCTCCCTTGCTCTGGTACGCTCTTCCTTCTCCCCTCAGACTTGCTATGATAGCACCTGTGAGCATGGAAGTGTGGGTTTCCTATTGAATAATGTGAGATCTTCGAAGAGTTGATTTATTTTTAATGTGAGCAGTTCTGAGAATTGCCACCATGCACAATGGATGGAAATTATTCTCCTCCCATGTCAACCATTTTTGAGATGAGGACTAAGAATGGAAATGGGGATGTGTTGCTGGGGTGGGGAGGGGGGATTCTTGAGAGCAGATCACTGGTAAATTATTTCTCAATTCCCTGAGATTATGTGCGAAAAAGGACTAAAGAATTTAGTGTTGGTAAGTGACTGACAAGTTTTGTTTTTAGCCAAGAAGTATGTGATCCCAACATAGGAGGTAATATCATAATGTGCCCTCAGTGTGATAAAGTGTGTACCTACTGGAACCTCACCATCACCTGTGAATCATCCAAGGTAACTACTTTTACAGCTTATAGACATGCTATTGAACTTTAGTTGCAGTTTCTCTAGTACTGCATAGAAAACAATGTTGTTCCTCCACTAATGTCCTGCAGAATTGCTAGAAAGAACTGTGCAAATAGTTGTGTCTTTTGATACAGTGACTGAACTTTGAAAAGTGAAAACAATAATCACTCCACTTTGATCTAAGATGAAAAAAATGGGTTTTTTTTATTTCACATAATCCCCAAATATTTGATACAGGACTAAAGGGGGTTTTTAATCAAAAATTAAACACTTTGGTTTCATTTGAGGGTACTTTTTCCTTTGGGGGCAGGGGAAAGAAAACCCACATTCAATTATTAAATCTGAATCAATTTTGCTAAGGAAATATTTAAAGCATGTTTTGACATTTCTAAATTCTGCCCCATCCCTCCCCAAACAAATTATCTGGATCCATGCCTTGAATTTAACCCGTGTTGTCAAGCAGGAGACAGGTACATGGAGAGGCTGATGTGGGCCATGACAGAAGCTGTGACACAGCCATGACCTGTTAGATGTGATACAGCCAGACTGATTTGGTTTTATTTTATTTTAATTTAAAAATATTTAATTATACAAATGATGTTTCAAAATCAGGAGATCCGAGTGCTAATTCTCCCTCACATTGATAATTTGTGGTGTTATTTATTTTTTATTAAAAATTTTAAAAATTAATTAATGTTGCTTATATTTTTAATTCTGGGGTTTGCATTTAATTTCCTTAATTTACTGGAGGATGGTGTACATTGACAGAAATTGAGGAAACACTATCAATAAAGATTGTTTATTAAACTACCTAAAAGCTAAAAATCAACATGTTCAGTAAGCAGCTTCTGTTCTGGGTCAGTGTAGAAGAAAAAAAATGGTCAATTATATTTTAAGCCTTTTTTTCTTTTCCATTTTTCCAGAAACTCTGTATATTTGATAGCTTTGGAACACTGGTGTTTGCAGTATTTATGGGCATATGGGGTAAGTCGATTTCAACAACTGTGGTTTGTTATCTAATTTTGGCCAAGCCTCCAGCATCAGCCAAGAAAACATGGATAAATTTGCAACGACTTCATTTTCTAGCACTCAGGAATTCACTAGTAGGTAGTTCTGTAGAAGATACGTACATTCACAGGAACTCTTTTTTAGCATCATAAGAAAACAGAAAATTGTAGAACTTAAAGTTGGTTTTCAGTGTCTGTTTTGTTTCATTTGATTTGGAGAAAAGTCCGAGAGAAGTGATTAGAGCTGCCTCATGTTCATCCAGCAGGAGCCAGCTACATGCTTAAGTATATCTGGCAGAGGAGCTGATTTTTTTCCAAAGAGTTTTGGAGCTGCCTGTGCCTATTAACAGCTGTGTGACTGTGCAAGGCAATTGAAAAATAGTCATTTATCATGTTTCCCAGGAATTTTTTCCTCCTGTCTTTATTTAAGAAACTGATTGTAAAAAGTGTAGTAGTTACAAGCACTAGATTTATCTTTTAGCAGAGAAAATGTATCTGAAACCAGGATGTTTCCCATGGGTGAAACCACTTGGTCCTGTATTCAAGGCATTGGGCAAGGTCTGTTTTCCCAGAAACGGTTTCATTTGTTCATATTATGAACTTTGTTAACTGGCTTTTATTGCACTGTCTTATCCAGAAATTACCAAAATAAGCTCAATGTTAGTTCTGTATACAGGACACTATAGAGAAAATAACTCATGTAACATTTTGAATTCATATGTAGGCTGACAAGAATACATAATTTGCTTTCTTTGTAAAATGCATTGTATTTTTATTTTCCAATGATGACCTAAAGTGCTTCAAAATAGCTACTGCTTTAAAGAAATATAAGATGAAACATATAATTTCAAAAAGAAGATGTCTTTCAAAATATATGCTAAAATCAAAATACCGGTAGGATATTCTCTAAATAAAAGAAAATTAGAAGTTTGATACTAATGTAATCTTCTCCTGTCATCTGAATAGTTAATTTATTTGCAGTTTGCTTTTTAATTAAAATTGTGTTTCCTGTTTTGAAGAATGGTTCCAAGAGTAATAATTACAAAGTTAAGCTGCATGGTTATAGTGATGGCTGCAAGGTCTATTAGTATTCTTGTCATAAGTCCATGATATAAAGAGGTGAATTGTATTACAGAAATTCAGTCAAAATTGTACTGAATCCAAACGACCCATGGTCCTGGTGCAATTCCAGCTGTAATTTTCATCTTGCTCTAATACTTTTTTAGACCTCCTGGTCCAAAACAATTAAAATAATATCAGATTTTTAGATATATTATTGCATCATTATCATCAATACACTTTTAATAATTGCTTTTTTTAGTCTATTCCCTTCAAAGATCTTAAGGCACTATAAAACACCAGGGAATTTGGCCTCAGGAATTAGTCCTTTATATATTAATGCTCTGGACCAACACTTCTGCCACTTCTCCCATGATGGTATGATTAGATTGGCAAAGGTCATGAACAAGAGGCAGCTTCCACTTTACTTGCTGCCATCGCTGGATCCCCTCCCTGAACAAGATCAGTTAAACAAACAAAAGTTCTCCAGCTTTTCAGCCCTTGGTGACACAGCTTCAGAGGCAGAATACCCAAGCCATACTGAATGGCAGTGTTGAGGGACACGCGAAAGGGGACACCACAAATTACCAGTGTGAGGGGTAATTAGCACTCAGATCTCCTGATGCTGAAACGTCACTTGTTTCCACTGTTAAAAAAAATGCTGGTTCAAAACAAAAGGCAAATGTCAAATCCAGCAGCCGCTCCTTCCCTGCTCTGAAAGACACAACTTGGCTGCTGGCTTACTTTAGCTAGCAGAATTTTTCTTTGCATTGGGGCTGAGAGAGCTGTCCCCATGTTATGTGCCCTTCTCTCACTGTTAACACGAAGGCTATCACAGAGGGAAGTCCTGCACTTCTGGATTTGCAGCTGGAGCAAATCAGTACAGCCTGTAGCTTCCTGTGATTTGGGCTGGGCAGCAGTTTCAGCTGTATGGAAGACTAATCTTGCTCTGCAGGAGAAGGCAGATGCGATCCTCTAGCCCGCTGCTTGGAATGGCCTTTGTGCTTCTTAGCATGAAGTAGCGGAGAAGTCCTGGTGAAAGAGGCCCCTGAATAATCAGGGGAGGAGGGTTTCCTAGGGTTTTGCCTGTGTGCAGATGCCAAGGATGCCTCACAGCCCAGCCCATGGAGTTTTCTCATTTTTAAATGCTTCAGTTTGGGGCTTATTGACCACACCTGATTTTGGAAATAACCTTTAATGTTTGGACTTGCAACCACATGCCATTGATGTTTCATCATTCAGGATGAGGGGCCAAACTAATAAAAAAAAAAAAAACTTTTAGGGTTAATTACTCCCAGACAATGGGAGTAATGAGGAGTGCAGGGATGGGATACTAACTCCTCCTGGAGGCAGTGCTGCAGAGCCACACCACTCGGTGTGAGGATGCGCTGTCTTCAGTAATAAAGTATCCGGGTGTACCGAGGAGCGTGGCGCTGACACCCGTTGTCCTGAGCCTTCTCAGCTGGGTCTGTCATTGCCTCTGCTGCCAGATCTGCCTGCTTCATGACTCGGGACAAGGTAATGAGTTTGGCTGGGTTCATGTCTAGCCAGTACCACGTAGGCATCTGTGTACTTGGTGCCCCAGCGCTTCCAGTTGTAGGAGCACACACAGTCCAGGGAAACGGCTGGCCCAGCCCAGAGAGTTTCTAAGCTCCATGCCATGCAAAAAGAGCTGCAGCCCCTTCGGATTCCTGCTAGTGAGGAGAAAAGGCAGCTGTGTTTAAGCAGCTTTACCTGAATCATCATTGGTTCTCGTAGTCTGCAAACTGATAATTTGTCCACACGAAAATTGCAGACCGAATGAACGTGAGCTTTTCCCTGTGGCAATTTTTGGCATGCTGAGTTTTTCTTTTCTAGGAGTCCTGCACTCTCCAGCATTTTGTCTTCACCTATCCAACCAACTTGATTTCTTATGCACCCCATGATAAACTTTTTCAAGAGCAGTCTATAATATGAAATCTGAAGTCCTCATATTCTAGCCTTAGGCAGAAAGCAAATAAATGTATATGCATTCTTTAGCATATGCTTACAACACCATTTACCTCAGGTTTCTCATATTAAAGTACCTATATATCCAAAGCAATAATTGCATAAAGGAGTATATCCAGTTATTTTCACTATTGCATTAGCCAATAAGGGTTTTGTTCCATGTCTGTGGAAAGCTGTATGGAAAACTGAGCCACATGTTAGTGCCCAGGGGGGTCAAGCAGTGTCCAACACTCACATGGTATTGCGCACTTTCTTTATCTTTTGGATAGTTACTTTGTTTTTGGAGTTTTGGAAGCGGCGTCAGGCTGAACTGGAGTATGAATGGGACACAGTTGAGTACTTAGAGCAAGAAGAACAAGTTCGCCCAGAATATGAAGCTCGATGCACTCATGTAGTAATGAATGAAATCACACAGGTAAGGAATATTTTGATAACTGGTGATGGCTACTGCAATAGACATGTTGTGAGAGGATACTATGAATGTGGTGAATCTAGACTAGACCTGTATAAATCAGCAGTGCTTCAAGGAGAGTTGATAAGCTGGCCTGGAAATAGTGAACTTACAAAGTACAGATGCATGGCAGGGAATTTATACCTAACTGTAGGCACCTTAAAGTAGTTGCCTGTTTGAGGAGGTTGCACTGCTGAGGTTCCTGTGTCATAAATAAACAGAAGTAGGCATCATCCCCAGCTTAGGAGACTAAGTCTACTTTATTAAATCCCCCAAGAAATGATTCAGTGTTGCTGCCAGAGGCCAAGATCACAGAGCATTTGCTATCTTTGCCTAAGAATGCACCAGGAAAAAAGGGTGAAATAGAGGGAAAGTTGTTACATTATGCATCATGCCAAGACTGGTTTTTTAACCAAAGATGTTTCTGTTTGAGACATGTATAAATAGGTATTGTTGCTAAGTCCATGTGGATGCAATTACGATTAATAACAGCAAACTCACAGGGACAAGGATAATCCTCATTTCAATGAAATAGGATTCATATTTATGAGGATCTTAGTTTAGATCTCTATTTATTATACATTTTGAGTAGCTTTAGCTTCTGTAGCTTACTCCAGCTTCACTTTTTATTATTCTCTGTCAATATATTACTCTGGCGTTTATCTGATCATTTGCATTGCTTTCACATTCCATCCACATTATACTAATGTTTATTAGAGGGCACTTGTAAAGTTTCAAAATTAACTGCCATGGTTGAAACTATCCTATATAGATCTTCTTTTTATATCTTGTACTACAAAAAAACTGGTTCTGTTTAAAAGCTTATAAACCTATGCCACCTTTAATGTATAAAGACATAGCTAGAAAGTTCTTTTCAGACAGTTCAAAGAGTGAAGAATATGCTAAAACATAATGATCTTGATCCTCAAGAGATCCTATAAAGACTTGGTGAATTTTCACACCACCATACTGAGGTACGCATTTTCCTTGGGAAAGCCATCCCATTGTTCCCATGGGATAAATTGGGAAATACGGAGATCAGGGACCAAAATCTTAGTGCCTGCTAATTTTAGCCAAGGAGGTTTGAAAGATAATGACCTTGGATGCCATGGTCAGCAGAGAAGGATGGGTCCATTAAAGAGGACTATGCACCTTGTCATAGCTGAAGTCAGTGAGAGCTGAGGACACTCAGCCTCTATGGAAGTCATTTTTATCTTAGAATGGGCAGCAAAAAAAGACACCTGTAAAGGCAAGACTTTTGAAATCATGAATAAATGTGAGTTTCCAGGACAACAAAGCAGGAAAGGAAACAAAACCAGAGAATTCTTTCCTTTTTTCTGCCCTCAATATCATAAAGGGTTTAATTGCAGCACCCAAAAAATATGAAGAAAAGCTTGCGTGCATCCTTGATCTGCTTCTAAATCTTTTACAGCAAGAAGAACATGTGCCATACACCGCCTGTGGGAAGTGCATAAGGATGACTTTCTGTACAAGTGCAGTCTTCTTCTGGGTAAAGTTCTCCTCTTATTCTTTCACCTCATGAATTCAATTCTCTAGTAAGTGTCTAAAAAAAGATCCTCCTGAACTGAACTAAAGGTAACAAAGGAACAGGTTCAGTTGGATTTCCATCTGATGCATAATCCAAGCCCATAAGGTATGGACCCACATGGAGAAGGTAGCTGTAGTCACCGAATACTCGTTAGCTTACAGTCAACAGAAAATACGTCAAAATATTCTGCAGCTGTAGCTTGTGAGTTATGCTTGTGAATGTGGTCCATTTCCCTCATTATTTTAAGATAAATGTCTTGCTTTGCTTGGAGGGGGGAGAAGGGGAAAGACTTTGGTCTATATGCTCTCCTCCCTGCCAGTTTCTATCCTACCTGTTCCAGCCATTTGCTTCAATATCGTGTCTCACAGTCCTGGCCTCTTTCAGGTTTTTCATTTCAAGTAACAGAGCAAAGCTGGGTGTTCTCTAATCTTCCAGAGCTGCTGCTTTAATTACAACTAAAACTTGAAAGCAGTCCAGTCACCCATGAAACAATATCTAACATGGTGAGCATGCCCGGAGAGGTCAGCTTGAAAAGCTCAGTGGTTTAGCATGCTGTGTGTCCTCCTTGCCTGTAGCACAAACAGCAGCTGGAAAAGCCCTCATCCTAGGAGACAGGAGAGAGATAGGAGATAGAGTGGTGGCTGGCAGCCCAGGAGAGCCTCAGCGTTAACACTTCTGAAACACAAAGGAAAGAATACTGGCTTGCTGTTGGATTTAAATAGGCAGGACTTCAGGTTGAAGGGAAGACATTTGGTCTGGGTTTGTCATTTGTGTTCCTGCACTCTTTTTATGCGCAGGGTAGGGGGAGGTAGGTGGATTCATGGCAGTTTGCGGAGATAGTGGAAAAAAGATTCACAGCTCTATGGACCTCAATCTGAGTAATAGCTAGAGAACTAGCAAGAAATAAAAGCAGGAGGAGAAGCAGAAAGAGGGAAGGTGGCAAGCAAGATGGGGTGCATGGATCATTATTACGACTCCTGCAGATTACATGACTTGGCTTAAAATTTGTCTGTTCCTTTCAGGGGTCTGTAGTTTGTAATATTATCACGCAGAAGAGAAGGTACAACCCCTGCCATAATCAATGTAGACTTGCTAGTACATTTGCCATCCTACCAATTGCCCAATGTCAAAAGAGGGAGATATCTTCTATCACATGCCTCAAGGCGTAAGATTTGATTACGCATCTCATTATCTTTGCTCGCATCGGTACAAACCTTGTTATTAGTCATAAAACAGACCATCTCTTTTCTTTCCTGCAGATTGACTATGCTGCATGAAAAAAAAGGCTTCTTTTATGGATTCTGTATTTATTGCCTTCTATCTTATTTGATCATCCTCTTGCGATGGAATGACAGGCACACAATTGGTTTCCTTTTGCCTATTGTAAAAAGTGTTTCAAACTCACTTCTTCCTAAAGCAAATGGTTCAACATTAACATCTTTCTTGCGCTTCCTTGGCAGATTCTTTTGATTATTGCTTCAGTTATTGGAATCATTGTCTACAGGCTCTCGGTTTTCCTGGTGTTTTCTGCAATGTTGTCACAGCACATTAGTGGAACGGAGACGATCCTCAAGTACCTGACTCCGCAGACAGCCACTTCAGTAACTGCTTCACTCATCAGCTTTATAGTCATTATGGTTCTCAACGTCATCTATGAAAAAGTGGCAATCCTGATTACCGACTTTGGTATGCCACTGCTGTACCTCAGATAGAAACTTGTGGTAAAATAGGAAGAAAAAATACCATGTACATGTATAATAAGAACTCCAATAAATGAACACCTGTACCACATATTTCAGAATTTTCCCACCAAGTCATACAATACCATCTAGAAATTTTCAAATACGGATTTTCTCAATATCAAAGGAATATGATATTCAGCTCTTTGCCTGAAAACTCCTTGTATAGACAGCATGAAAGATCAATTGTTTACAGTTTTGTGCTTGTGAAACAGACAAAGCAAAGAAAATTACTATAATAACCAAGCTTTATGAAAACAGATCAGTAACGCATAACGCATTCAATTACATTAGCTTTTGTTTATGGGGAAAATAGCTATTTTCTTGTAAATAAATGAAATAAGGTCACTGTTCCAAAGCTAGATACCATTCCCATGTTATTAAATAGATAAACAGTCACAAATATTATTATTCTTTATATCCAGGCCATCAACATTAAAGTAGCTATTTTACTTTAGATGTGTGAAGTAGTGCGGTGTTTTAATATAGTTTCACTTAATACTGTTTCATCAGTTCAGAGTGTTGCATTTGCATCTTTCCTGAGTGTGCTGGATTTGGGTGCTTTTTTTTCCCTGAGTTATCAGAATTTTTGCTTGTTCTTTTTCTTTATTGTCAGGGAACAAGTTATTTCCTTTTTACAACCCATATAGTTTTAGAATTAGCATAATGGTTACAGTATACATGGGAATTATGTACAATCTAATTTACAATGATCAGTCATATTAAGGAATACAAGGCATACACATACTTTTCCAGCTGAGGCTCTAAAGCAGCTTGTAGGTTACTTGTAGGTTGGCTTTTCTTTTTTAATTTGTTTTTTTTTTAATTGCAGAGCTTCCAAGGACACAGACTGATTATGAAAACAGTCTGACCACAAAGATGTTCTTGTTCCAGTTTGTCAACTACTATTCTTCATGCTTCTACATAGCCTTCTTTAAGGGTAGATTTGTAGGTCACCCTGGAAATCCGGTTTATTGGCTAGGAAAGTATCGCAATGAAGAGGTAAGAATGCATGCAGTTAGGCATGCAGTTAGGCATGTATAACATAGTTGTACATATTTAACACGAGGCTTCAAAAAGTGACTGCCTGCCAAGCCAATTGCCTCCTTAGTAACCCCTAGCATAAAAGAATATGCCACGAGACCAGTTGCACTTACAAATGTATTACATGTAGCCAGACAAGCTTATTTTGCCATGATCCAGCAATCTGTGAATTGGCACATGGGAAGGGGAAAACATCAGTAGAGGCATTCCTATTCTGCTGGGTGACCCTCGCCTGGTCACAGCACAGTACAGACCTGCATGACTTCACCTGGTATTTCACTCTTTCACTAGTGTCCTGTCAACCTATCATATGTGACCATACATGGCCTGGAATTGGCTTTTGCATACCTTACTGGAAAGGTTTGCCTAAATAGTCTTCTTGTATTGCTTTAAGAAATGTGCTCATAATAAACCAGGAATGCGTTATTTTAAATGCTTCATCCATGCCTGAAAAGTTACCCAATTACAAAAATTTTTCCTGTCTCTCCTAACCTTCAGTGTGATCCAGGTGGATGTCTCCTCGAACTCACAACTCAGCTTGCCATCATAGTAGGAGGTAAAGCGATCTGGAACAACATTCAAGAAGTGCTTCTTCCGTAAGTTGAAGCTATTAAGTGATCTGCTTTTTCATATTTGAAAGATACTGCTTTTGCTTGATGTGTTCATGCATTTGGTCACTAAATTTGGTAGGTGCGTATTGTATTCTAAAAAGCATCACAGACTAGTTTTTTGGAGCCTTTTTAGACAGTTTGGCTGTTTTCGGTCTGGTAGCTCTGAGCTCCTGTCTCTGTCGTTCTGTTTGATTTGAGTTGTAATCAGAAATGCTTCCTTCCTCTGCAAATCAGACTCAATGTGTTTCGGGTTGGATACTTAAAACTAAGGTTATAGAAGCTCTGAAACTATTAAACTAAAAACTGTTGCTTAATATTGAGTAGATTGATTTGTTGTTATACATTGGGCTTTTTAAAGTCATGCATAAGTTACTAATTTAACTCATTTAGTTTTACAGTCGTATTTGACATTCATAGTGCCTGTAGGTTCTCTTTCAGTGGGGCAGATCTCTGGAAGGTCATGTTTTAATGTAAACAATAACCAAAGTGCTAATCACGAATGCCCTCCATTTAATTTAGGTTAAGATACTATCCAGGACTCTGTTCCTTCTCCTAGGACTTGTTCTTTATTTTATGCTGATCAGTGGCTGTTATGTTGCTTGGAGTAGGGATCTCCCAGTTTACTCATGCCCTCCTGAATGCCATAATCACCAGCCCATGGCATTGTATTCCCTCTGGCTGTGGTTCTTCCAAGCCCATGAATTGTGCTCCTTTGCTGCACTCTCTTCAAAGCATGTCATAAATACTGTGTAGGGTTGAGGCTAGGGTGCTCTGCTGAGATACGGTGCCTCCCCAATGCTCTGTATATGCTGCTGGTTGCAGGATGGACCTGTAGACCCATCCTTCTCTTCAACATCTTCTTTTAGCTGGGGAAGGGTCCCTAAACTGAGCATGCCTGCAGATGTCAGCTCCAGCCATAAATGACTGACTCCCCCTTCTGTGTACAGGAACTACATTCATCTGACCAGAATTTTGAATTCACTTCCCAGGGTGACAAGTAACATTTAGGTGTTGAAATGCTGAGTATCACTTCTGCATCTGGTTCTTAACTGCTCCCTCATTCTGCAAGTATAAAAAGAATCATTTTGGTTTTTTCTCTGTTGATAGACATTTGCCCCCACCTTCCTTTTTTTGAATATGGTTCTTTGACTGCTGAAAATGGCTACTGCCAATTCATCAGTTTTCTTAAATTCTTCTGCAAGCCTTTCAGATGAGATCAGCCTCACTTCAACGCCTGTGAAGGTGAAGGAGCAGCTAATCCTGGAAACTGTTTCCAGGCACACGAAGGACAAGAAAGTCATCAGAAGTAGTCAGCATGGTTTCACCATGGGGAAGTTATGGTTGACTTGGTCACACTCAAAGAGTTGTGGTCAACAGCTCTATGTCCAAGTGGAGACCAGTGACAAGTGGTGTTCCTCAGGGATCACTACTGGGTCTTGTCCTGTTTGACATCTTCGTTAATGATCTGGATGAGGGGACTGAGTGCTCCCTCAGCAAGTTTGCTGATGACACCAAACTGATAAGTCAGAGGGTTGTGCTACCACCCAGAGGGACCTTGACAGGCTGGAGAAATGGACTGACAAGAACCTCATGGAATTCAACAAGAGGAATTGCAAAGTCCTGCACCTGGGGGCCACCCAGCTGGAAAGCAGCTTGACAGAAAAGGGACTGGGGGTCCTGGTGGACACCAAGTCGAACATGAGCCAGCAAAGTGCCCTCATTGCAAGGAATGCTAATGGTATCCTCGGCTGCATTAGAAGGACTGATGCCAGCAGGTCAAGGGAGGTGATCCTTCCCCACTACTCAGCACTGGGGAGGCCATACCTAGAGTACTGTGTCCAGTTCTGGGCCCCCCCCCAGTACGAGAGACGTGGACCTACTGAAGGGTCCAGCAAAGGGCCAGAAGGATGATGAAGGGACTGGAGCACCTCGCATATGAGGAGAGGCTGAGAAAGCTGGGACTGGTCAGCCTCCAGAAGAGAAAGATCGGGGGGGATCTCATCAGTGTGTACAAATACCTGAAGGGCGAGAGTAAAGAAGAGGGAGACAGGCTAATCTCAGACATGCCCAGTGACAGGACCGGAGGCAATGGGCACAAACTGAAACACAGAGGTTCCCTCTGAACATAAGAAAACACTTTTTCACTGTGAGGTTGACCAAGCACTAGCACAGGTTGCTCAGGGAGGCTGTGGAGTCTCCATCCTTGGAGATACTCAGAAGCCATCTGGACGTGGTCCTGGACAACCAGCTCTAGGTGGCCCTGCCTGAGCAGTTGGGGTTGGAGCAGATGACCTCCAGAGATGCCTCCTAACCTCAACCATTCTATGATTCTGTGAATTTTGTGATCAGAAGGAATTAATCTGTCTAACCACAGGCCTACATTTAACTCAATTTTTTGTTACCTTGTATTTTACATGTCATTCAGCTGTACAACATAAGTATAAATCAGTATGATTCTGATATATTGCCCTTTCACACTCTTATTTATGGTTGTAAATAACCACTTTCAGGATAAGGCAACAGAAGATTATGCTCATGTTTGAAGGAAATTTTCAGTAATTCAAGAATAACTATATCCACTGTTCAAAGCTATAGCAGCACAAATGTCAATTTTTTCCATTTACTGAACTTTTTAGGTTATTTTACCAATGTTAGTGGTCTTTTTCTCCCTGGCTGATAGTTGGGTTAAGAATCTAATCGGAAGATACTGTGCAGCTACTAGATCAGAAAAAGTTGTTCCACGCTGGGAACAGGACTACCACCTACAGCCCATTGGAAAACTTGGACTGTTCTATGAGTATCTTGAAATGGGTAAGTAGCAGTTTAGTTTGGATTCCCTACCACTGCTGGATACAAACATGCTCTAAAGAAAATCTTCATACAAGCAATGCTTAATAAGTGTATACAGAGGAGACATGAATGTTTTCCAAGAAAAGTTTTGATGAGCCATTACAGGTAGTTTTGCAAGCTTTTATTAAGCAGCTAAGCCTCAATCCAATTTATAAGTAGGAAACAGCATGTGACTGACTGTACAAGGAGGAGTATTGCCGCTTCTTTGCCCCATCCTCCAAGAAATGCACCCAGAAGTCAGACCGCTGCCATGTTCTGGTGTTGTACAGCAGAGCCCTGCATCGGACTGCTCTGCCGGGGCTCTGCAGTCACCAGGACTTGCCACTGGCCTCCTGGGAGCTGGCAGAGCTCCGGTTTGTTGCTACAATCCGTTCTGTCACAGCATTGCCAGCGTACTTGTCGCAGGACTCGGACACCCATAAGATGATCGTTAGTCCAGGCTTTGCAGCACAGCACTGAGACAGATGATAGTCATTAGATTTCCAGGTCTTCATGATGAAGACATAAGAAAGAAATGGATGTTTAAATACCCAGAATAGTTCCTCTTGGTGTGTTGTGACTTGTCACATTTTCCTGTCCCCTTCACCTAGCAGGTTTTTTCAGTACTGTTGTGCTCCTATCTTCTCATACATAAGATTCACTAGGAACTCGGCTACTCTTTCTTGTCTCTATCTCTCCCACAGCTGAAGTATATAAAGTATACGTGCTCATCCATGCTTATCTCCAGTAAGTGAAAGCCTCATCGATGTATGTAACCTCTCCCTTTGACAGTTATACAGTTTGGCTTTGTCACTCTGTTTGTGGCATCGTTCCCCCTGGCTCCTCTTCTGGCTCTTATTAACAACATGTTGGAAATCCGGTTGGATGCGTGGAAGCTGACGACCCAGTTCAGGCGCATGGTTACACAGAAGGCACAAGACATCGGTGCTTGGCAGCCCATCATGCAAGGCATAGCCATTCTGGCGGTGGTCACCAATGTAAGTACGGTGCCAACAATTGCAAAAGACAAAATGCCTTCACTGCAGGTGTTACATCCAAATGTAGGAATGCCACGTGTGGCAATGTAGCACTTAAATGATCCTAAATGAATTACGAGCATCAGTCCCTTAAGACTTCAGCCCCTGTGAAATAGGCTCTCAGTTACTTTCCAGATGTTTTGGAAACAGAATATGGGTACTGTCTAAAATATTAGATCTAAAGAAAAGAAATTTTATTTAGATTTGCTAGCCTTCAGAAGAATCTGTTACATATGAAGACTATAGCACATCTTTCTAAAATTACAGCGCGTACTATAGAGACCTTTTCTTAGCTGTAGACAGTCTACAGCTAAATGCATGATTTTTGAAAAAAATAGGTTGCAGTTTAGCTAAGTTATAATTGATTGTGGTTTCTAATTGTTACAATTCTTATGGTCAATGCCTTCATGTTTGAATTTGGCTTTAAGCAATTTTGCACTTAAAACAAATTCAGCTTCTTTCTTGTGTACTTAAAAATACAATGTGTGCTCAGAATTGCAGCACTTACCGTTTGAGGTCAGAATGAATTTTCTGAGAATTTGCAAATTAATCTGTTTTTCAGTTGGATTTAAAATTAATTTTAAAAGAAGTTCTTTAAAATATTTAGAAATTTTTTTCTGATGAATATACTCCTAACAATGAAGTTCAGACCTTTCAAATTTCCCATGTCATTAATTTACCAAGATCTCATACATAGGCTGCATTGTGGGGAGAAAAATAATCCCTTGGACTTTACCACTGTGAATTATTTGATTGCTTATTCTTAAACAGTAGCTAATATGTATTATCTTTCAAAAAACTCTCACTGCTGGCCTTTCTTAAAAGAGCAGTGACCACTGGTTTCCTCTGCAGGGACAGTAACACCACAGATTGTCCATGGTTAATAGCCTTTTTCAACAGGGTCACCATTTTCTGCTGTTATCGGTGAGATCAGGGATCCCTTCTGACACATTTAAAGGTAGTCACTTCCTCCAGGACCTCGCCCTTGCAGCAACAGCACCTTATTTTCACTCAGTAGGAGTTTCTGGCGAAAGCAGTTGAGTCTGAAGACAAGAGTTTATCTTAGCCCGAGCTTTCATAGGAGGCCCTGCCTATTTGGAGAATGGTGGACTTTGGGTAAGAGGAGGGAGATGGAGCTGAGCACTCTACTATAGTTACTAACTCAATAGTTTGGAGTTACTAACTCAATAGTTTGGGAACTTATTGCAAGTAAAAGAATAATTCAAATTTAAATAAGGACACGAACTTATATCCCTGTATCTCAGGCACCTTCTATAGTCATTAGGTGCTTGGCTGGTCTGGGGTTTTAGCCCCAGGAGTTCTGCTTTACAGAAATAATATAGGGGTAGGTATGTGCACCTTCTTTTCCCACACCCAGATGAGTGTCCCTGCATATTCCTCTCTCTTTTTTCCCCCTACTTTAAGAAGTCTTTGTTTTGCCCCTGGAAGGATGAGGTTATTTTTGAAGAATGGATAGATGAGCTTCCATGACTTGACTGCCTATTGGGTTATTATCTTCTCAGTAGCTTGTTTTTGTTATTTTGGGGGCTGGAGGTGGTACCATATAGAAATAGGAGTCCAGGGTGGATTTCAGTGATTAGGAAAATTTTAAATGTCAGCCTTAGCTACCAGATGTATTTTCAGGTATTGGAAGGTCTCCCAAAATGGCCATTATTCTTGTTCAGAACTTTATTTTGCACTATAGCAATTCAACAGGTATGGTAAACATAGCTAGGATGTAGAGAAGAGACTCAGGAGGACATAAAGGCAGAGAATTAAGCACAGAGAAATGTCAGAAGAAAAAAGGGAGCTTGAGGATGGAAAATTTACAAGAGAATCTGGGAGACAGACAACAAGCTTGAGCATATGCTCCATCTGTTTCACACTGCTATGCTGAGGCAAGCCAAACATAAATCCAGCTGTTCTATAGGCATGTGAACATCCAAAGCCTACTACTAAATGTGGTGTTAAAATTAAAAAAAAACCCAAACTGATGCAACTTTGGTAACACATGTTCAGATTGTTAGAAATGTCAGGTGACGCCAGAGATACTTTGGGGCTCTTTTGGTCTAGTGCTTGTGCAAAAGATTGTTAATGATAACTCTCCTAGCAAGTGATGCAAATCCCAACAGATAATGCAACTTCACAGATGAAACATAGTTTCATCTAGCATAGCTAGAAGTAGAGGCAACATTATTGGTGCACCAATATCCTCTTTTGAACTATGCTGCTAGAAAACTTATAAAATAAAAGGCAAAAAAGTTTCTGGTGCCCTGGAAGAAAAACAAATATGTTATGCTATTGGATGAGCTAACTGTCTTTCCCAGTCAATCCAGCTGGATCTTGTAATACCACTATGAAATTAAAAGTTGTATATACTTCTTAAGATTACTTTAAAATATTGTTGCAAGTACCTTAGTCATAGTCCTTATGATACTCAGGGCAGAGTTAAAGTGCCCTTGGTGGCCTCAGGGTGACTCAGACATGTGTAGGCTTCCGTTAGAAATGTATTCCTGCCCTGCTTTCTGCAGAAAAATGACCCAGCAATAGGTGTCTGTCACTACCCAGTCACAGCCCACCTGAGGCTAATCTGACCTTTGCAACTTTTTTCATTCCAAATTCCTCTTTATGTGCTACACCCCTCAAGGCATCGCTGAAAACATGGAGTCCTCGATGTGCAAACGTGTATTTACAACTTGGTTTTACTCTCTGTTCTCCTTGACAGGCACTCAATCCCAATGTTCATGTGACTGTTAACTGCAGGCATGTTTCTTTTAGAGTCACCCTTTTTGGAGGTCTCGCGTCTTAGTTAATGCCAGTGTGAGTGCAGTGCATTTGCCGCTGACATCGGTGGGGCTATTAGCATGCAAGGGGCACAGCACCAGAGACCGTCACGTTCAAAAGGCCCTGCTGCAAGTGTTGTAAGGACCTCGAAGAGATTGGTATTTCTTGCTAATGAAGTGTGGAATATAAAGCCATGTACTAGAGCAAATGCTAGAAGCAGTTTTCTTCCTTTAAGTAGGTTTTTTTCTTGTTTGACATGCAGGATCTAAGACAGGTCATCAGTCTTTCCTTTACCATCCCTGCCTTGATTTTTCCTTAGTACACAGAAACTGCTTCTTCTCTTCTATGTGACTTCTTACAGCTGATTAGACTTGGGTAGTATGTCATCTTCTCCTTCATGCATTACCTTTGTAATACCTGCTAGTAACGTGGAAGCAACTTTTGCACAAAACTATCAGTTTTGAGACTTGCCGCTCAGGCACTGGACAAGTTATTGCATGATACCAAAGCATCTGTTGTTGATTTGAAGCCTGATTTTAATTAGTTACGGTATAAATGGAAACCTGTGTGCAGTAAAGCTTGGGAAGTAAAGAATGTGCTATTTGTTTGTAGTTCTCCAGTGCAATACTCTGAAATGCGGCCCATAATTCAGGAGGAAAAAAAACTTTTCCTTTGAGAGGACACCATAGGATTAGCTTTCGTATTTCTGTCCTTGCAGCTCTCTGGAGCACATCTGGAGATCATTCCAAGAGAAGGAGGAGAGTGAGACAGGGTTCAGATTTAGGATGATGAGAGACCTGGGGCCTTGCAAAAAAATTCAGTAAGAGCAAATATTAAGTTGTGTAAATACCATATTCCAGTATCTTTCTAAATGATACAAAGAAGCAGCATCAAACTCATTTGGTCCAAAGGGAGAAGGGATTTTTTTGCCTTACTGTTCAGTTGCTATTAGTTCATCTATGGTCTGACTGGATGAGCTAATGAACAGAAAGAAATTATATTTAACTAAAACTTTCTATGCTTGCACTTCAGCTAAAAACAGAGTAATTTAGGTGTGAGGTCGTCTCCCTGCAACTGCAAGACACCGTAATATATATTTCTTGTCAGCCAAAAACACCTACTCTGCATGTAAATATAAACAACACATAATTTTCACTTCATTTCACACTGGCATGTAATGCTTAAAAACAGTTTTTAAAAGTGCATGCCAACTAAATTTGATTTAAGCCAGAGTACAGTACAAAAAAAAAAAATCTTATCCTTGAAAATTTTGAACAAGTTTATTTTAGTCTTAGGACGCCTCCCTTTTCTTTCTTATCAGCCAAATTAACCTTCTTTCAGCTGAACTCAATTGTAACAATATCCTGGAGAACCAAATATAGGTCTTGGACCACGGTCTCAAAAGTATTGTTTCTGCAAACTAGAGTTTAGCTTCTCGGGTGCTTCAAAGTAAGCCAGCTCGAAAGGTAAGCCATTGGGATAGCGTTCATCCTTTGGCAGTGGTGCTACTTGAGGTGGGGTGGGTCTTTCACCCTTTTCAACTCACTGCCCTTTCCCTTCCCTGTCTTTTCCCCTTGTTGCTGTCTCTTGTGTTGTGCTGGCACCAGCACTTTGACAAACGTACGATGAACCAGACCAGGGAACGGATCCAGCGGGGATTCCCAGCCAGATCAGCACCACGATATATCTGGCATGAGTGATCAGCACAGGGCATGAGTGAGCTGCTAGGGCAGAGGCAGGTTGTTTTACCTAGAACTGCAACTGTTTTACCTAGAACTGCCACCAAAGCGTTGTTTGAGGAACTGTAGAAGAGGTGTCCGCATTTTTTTTCATCCTTTCTCCCCTTTCCCCTTCCTTTTTTCTACAAGTGTCACAAATACCTCCTCAGGTCGGGGCTGTCTTGCTGGGAATGCTGCGTGAAAGTGGACAGCTTTTGCCCCATCTCATGAAAATGAAGAAATACAGACTGCATGAATCGCAGACTGGCATGGGGGGAATAAAATACAGATGTTAAGCAGCTCTTCTGCTCCTCTGTTACCCATTACTGCTTAACTTTGCCCCTTCCTCTGTCCCATGCCTTTCCTATGGTTTTTTTCTGCCCTTTTTATGCCTAAACCTCCCTCCCCTGATCCCATTAGAACTCTACTTCACAAGTCTCTCCTCTATGTCTCTGCCCCGGTTCTTTCCATCCATGTTGTCAACTGCTTTTTTTCCCCTGTCGTGGGACAAAAGACTTCTTTTTCAGCCAGAGTGCAGCTCATCACTCCTTCCTAGGTGCTAGGCACTCAGCTGCAGATCTTGCCAGTGGAAAGTCTTCCTCACAGGGAAAGCTTTTGAATTTGCAATAGCAGAGGAGGAGATTGGATTAAACATAGTCAACCTGTCCTCCAGAATAGGATGTTTTGGGAAGTTCATGAGTTTAGAAAAGACTTCCCAGAACAAACCCACAGATCCAATTTCCTACCCAGTTTGGGACTAGCAGACTGAGTAGGACAGGGACTCTCTTGGGAGCAAGATAAAAACAAATGGTCACGTCATATGTAAAACAGCACTATGCAGCTGCTATTAAAAAAATTATCTTGGCATCAGGAGCAGTTTCCACATGTACTGACATTGAAACTTAAGAGGCAACAACTGCCAAATGAATTTGGGCTGTCTAGCACCTCAGAAAGAGTGGGACATTTCTAGGGTCAGAGGTGAATCAGCTATATAGATAATTTATTTAATTCCTTTACTCAAACCTTAGGGTTCCTGGTGAAATTTAATTTTCTATTACTGAACGACTCTTCTGTTGTTTCCACAAGTTTCATCAGGCAGGATTTCTTTAAGCATCTCGTAAGTACATCTGATAGCAAGTACGTTTGCTGAAGGTTACCTTAGAGTAGTTTAAAGTGAGTTTGGCTGCTGACCTCCACTGCATGCTCCTGAGGGAGAATGTGTATTATAGTATAACTTTTTTAAGGCATCCAGCAGAGCTAGCGTAATTTAAAAACCGTACAGAGTGCACATTCCAGAAAGAGATTGTTTTATGCCCATGAGTGACTACGTGCTCATTTACAGAGGGAACCACTGACTGGAAAAGCACATATTTTCTATTTTTAGCTCATATTGTAACTTTTGAGGTACTACGTATATGGCAAAGCCATGCATATTAAGGCTTATTTCTTAAATGCTGCTTTGGCTTTTTGTCTTCTTTTTCTGAAATGCAGGCTATGATCATTGCTTTTACATCTGACATGATTCCTCGCCTGGTTTATTACTGGTCCTTTTCGGTCCCTCCTTATGGGAGTCACAGCAGTCACACTATGAAAGGGTATATAAACAGTACACTTTCTGTCTTCAATATATCAGACTTCAAGAATGCAAGCAAGCCATTTTCCCCTTCTTGGTTTGGGAACCAAACGACATGCAGGCAAGTGTCAAATAACCATTCTTTTCCAATGACAAAAATAAATACATTTTTTTAATATCTAAATCATCTAATTCAGTTAACAGTATACAGTAAGAAATGTTAAAACACAGTAAAAGCCAGCATATTTTGAATGGCAGAACTGAGTGGAAGTATTCACCCATAAGTTTGTGCTACTCAGAAAATTCTTACTGTATTTTGGTTTTCTTATTATTGATAGTCTTCAAAAAAAAACACTTTTAAAGTTTTATAAGTAATTCTTAATACAGTGGCAAAAAAAAAGGACATTTCAGCCAAATATAGCTTATTCTGCAGATGTGATTTTACCCATTACTGTCGTTATGTGCAGCTAACTGTTCCTGGATGCATTAAGCAGGGACATGTCTTGCTCCATCCTCTGGCCACAGTGCCGTACTGCAGAGATGCCTGAGACTAGTTCCTGACTTTCCTACCTTGCTTTCAGATACCGGGATTTCCGCTACCCTCCTGGCCATCAGCACCAATATGAGCATAACATATACTACTGGCATGTCATTGCAGCCAAGCTGGCTTTCATCATTGTCATGGAGGTAAGTGTACGGAGTTTTGAGCGTTACTTATTTAAACTTCTCTTCCCTCCATGCAGAAAATCCTTCAAAGACATTCTGTCCAGGTATGGCTATCAGAGCTGGTGAGGTGTGCTAGCATGGGCAAGAGCTTGGGAGATGTAAATTAAGTGTAGCACCGTTAGAAAAAGAAGTCTCTGAAGTCATGACATCAGCTGAGGATTGCCCCTGTTTGCAGTTTCTTTTCTCAAGAACTGTAAAATTATTTTTAGTATCAGAAATAGAAGGGACAGTTACAGTAAAAATATTTTTACATATACTTAGAGGAAGTTTGCACACAATCTCATGAATACATATACATAATACATGTGCGCTAGCAGTGTGAAGTCTATAAAGACGGTCACTGCAAGAGGTGAGTCTCTAGATGAGCATCAAAAAGCAATTGCTCCTTCCTCTGCAACTACAGTCTGGGCTTATGAAAGATGGGAGTCGGTCCAACATGAAGGGAGAGGAATATTAGGTATTATTTCCTTATAAAATCTACTTAGGTCTGGATCCAGGGACTAAAGTCATCAGAAACATGCAACTGGTTAGATCAGAGTTCCCATAGCAGAGAAAACTCCGTTGCCCCAGAGTCATTTGAACAAACCTAAAACAATTTTAAAAGAAACTGTAACCACTATTTCCATGCAGGGGGGGAAGCACTGGGTACCAGGGTTCCCCCACAGCAGGCAGAGAAGTCCTTGTTAAAATCAGAAATAGAAAATCAGAAATTCCTGTTTATCAGACAATTATTCTATTCATTAGTCATGTCTGCTTTTTAAAGTACTGTTCCACTGTGATAGATACTGGTACAGAACCAGCTCAGAGTCTTAAGAGGTAATGTGACATTTCATTTATAATAATAATAATAATGTCCTGTTCAGCCTGACTGATATTTTTTCATTTTCACCTTCCCCAGCATGTCATATACTTTGTGAAGTTTATTATTTCATATGTAATTCCGGATGTATCACAAAAGACCAAGAGCAAGGTCAAACGAGAGAAGTACGTAACACAGAAACTCTTGCATGAGAACGATCTCAAAGTTGTGAAAAAAACCATGGGGAAAATAGCTGACAAAATTTTCAAAGGAGTAGATAGCGCTTTCCGACCGAAAGCTGAATAAGTACTTTTTTATATGGAATAACAGTATTTAGCCAACTAATACTTGTCCAGATATTACCAATAGGTAATCAAACACTTTGGATTAATTCCTTTTACTAAACATTGTTTCTTGCAACTGTTACCTGCTCATTTACCTGTTTCCCTTGGACATATGCAACCACTGCGACTCAGATAAGAGGTTTTTTTAAACACTTTAGTAGGACATATTTTGTTAACATGTGAAGATGAAAATTATTTATCATCTTAAGAAAATGCAGATTAATTCCCAAACACATAGAATGCTTTATTTAGGCATCACCTATTAGATCTCTTGTTTGACTTGAATAAAACCTTAAGAACAAGAATGATTTGTTGTTAATTCTACCATCACGTTTTCTGAAGGAGTTTTGATTGCTTGCTAATGCAAACCCCAAATATAAAATGAAGAGGAAAAGCCAAAACATGAAGGAAAGAGAAGGAAAATGCAACTCAAAATCATGTTGTTAAGCCATTGGAATTGACATAGTAAGCGTTGTTGTGTGCTACACTGAATTAGCTATGCATACTGAGACTTAAATGGATAACAAGATATTTCAATTAATCATGGACTTGGATCACAAGAAGCAGCAGGACTGTAAGCCCATCCTGTTCATCAATCTCTGTGTAAACAGGAGAATTGCCTTTGAAATCAATGCGTAAAAACTAACTTTACAGCACTCCAAGTGAGTAGAAGCCTCAGGCATTTTATCTTTCCCCAGTCAATGTACTTTCATTAGTTCACTTGCCCATCCTGCTCTGAATGACCATAGCCTTGAAGGTCTCCTACCTCTAACAGTAATGAGTGTTAGAAGTCTCCTCATGTACAAAATCAGTATTTGTGGAGGGCTGTCTTTTGCATTTCTCCCACCCCAGAGGCACCGTGCTCTTCCCTGAGATTTCGACATAGGAAGAATGTGCAGCTGGACCTGTTGTGATACAGCATTGCATGATAAAGTGAATTCTGACAAGACCATGAATCTATTGAAACTGGAGATTGCAATAAACGGTTTAATATGCCTTAACCATGTTATGAAGCTTTAAATAACTAGGAAGGATGTTAGAGGTGTGGATACATGTGCTAGAGCCATCAGTCATCTTCAAATTAGGCTGCAGAGCTGCTTGGCTATTGGCTCCAGTTGCACGCTGGGAGTTAGGGAATTACAGATTAAGCTTGTATGTAGAGCTCCTCTTTGTGTCTGCAGCAGTGATATTCCAGATTATTAACTTGCTTTGTCTTTCAACAGTTTTAGTGGACCAATTTCTACAAATTCTGAAAACCAAAATCCTGTTAAAAAATCAAAAGTATGCCTGTACTCTGTAAGCCAGGAGATTACTGTTGTGTTTGTAATTTTGTACTCTTCTTAAATCTAATAGATATGCAGAATTTTTAGGCAGATTATTCATATAGCTTTTTACATATTAAGAAGTTCATTTGCAGAAACTATGTAGCATTTATAAGATGTATTTTATCCCATTAATAACCAGAAGGAATCAAATGCCTGAGTTTTGTAGCAAAACTTCCAAATACTGACTGCTGTGCACCTCAAGCCTATTCTTTGAAACGGCAACATTTAAAACAGAAGAGGTAGCACATGAGGGGAGTCCTTGCAGCAGTCATGATACACAAGCTTTCACTCAGCAAGACTTTGCGTGATTGCATAGAGGAACGCTTGGTTCAAAAATCAAGGAAAGATGAAAGAAAGAAACTCACAGGTTCCACAGAACCACTTGCATTTCTGACACTGAAGGACTGAAGGTTACTTATTATAATGCCCAGAAAACTTTGTGTAGACACCACCTGAAGACAAAAAAAAGACGCAGGACAGAAAAACAAGATAGACCGTAACAATAAAAGACAGTCAACCAGAGCAGCGATAGAACCAGTGCTTCTTTGCACAGGGAATTCTACCCTTTGCCATTTGTGTTGGTTTCGTCAGAATCATGACAAGTCTTTAATGTACCAGGAAGCAAATATAAATTGAGCAGATGGACAAACACTCAGAAGTGTCTAAACAGGGCAGAATTTCTTATCAAAATATATCCCCTCAATACTGGTTTGACGTTTTTCCCAGATCACAGAGCGGTTGAGGTTGGAAGACACCTCTAGAGGTCACCTGGCCCAACCCCCCTGCTCAAGCAGGGCCACCCTGGGCTGGTTGCCCAGGACCATCTCCAAGGATGGAGACTCCACAGCCTCCCTGGGCAACCTGGGCCAGTGCTCGGTCACCCTCACCGTGAAAAAGTGTTTCCTGATGTTCAGAGGAAACCTGTGTTTCAGTTTGTGCCCATTGCCTCTTCTTCTGTCACTGCATAGTATAGCAAACTTCTGTTTAAAACAAATTTTTGTCCAAAAAGCTGCTTCATGGAACAATTTTAGTGAAGTACTCAGGATTTCCCTGTGCAACATGAGTTTGGTTAGAAAGGCCAGTTAGCTCCTTTCAGACTTGGAGCTTTTGATTTTAGCTCTGAGCTGACCCTTCCCCATCTGCAGTTCTGTTCAGCCGAGAGATGCCATTTTCAGATACCCCCATCAATGATCACAGCACCAGTGTGTGCCTTAAATACCTTTTCAGGTGGGGTGTTGGAGGGCTGGGGAAGGCTAGGAGGCATCCTGTGATAAAGGAAAAAAATGCAGCACGAAATGGACCATTTCAGGTCATTATTTGGTCTTAAGGAAGCATTTATTGCCCTCTTTGAGAGGTAAAGAGACTAGGGAACAAAGGAGTTGAGTGCCTTGCCCGGGGTCACACTGTGAGCAGTGGCAGAGCTTAAGGCTGATTTTTCAGGAGTGCCTGGTCTTCTGCTCCTTGTTTGGTTCCTGTGGCCTTTCTCAGTTGCCCCTTTTTACATCAGTTGGCAGCATTTATATTTTGTAGTTTATATTCCTGCCTTTAAAATAATGATTTTAAAAAAATTCTACATCAGCAAAGCGTGTATACCTATGACTTGGGCTCCTCCCATAATAAAATCCTAACCAGCTTCGGGTGTGTTTCTACATTACCATTTTTGTTCAGATCAAGAATGTGCTTTTGAAACTAGTCTTCCACTTGTCTCCACTTTCTGGGCGGTGCTTCCCATCACAGACTGGTCTCGGGGCACAAGGACTGGATCCCTCTTGGTTTAAACTGAACCAGAAGGCACGTTTTAGATATGCACTTAATGGTCTCTGACAGGCACTTAGTCCAGAGAGCTAAAACCACAGCTAGGCTGAAGTGAGCAGTGAGTACTGGGTGGGCATCACCTAGTCAACATCAACTTTTTGCTCTCGTGATTTGCTTCTAAAGTGCCACACTCCTTGCTAATGTAGCTGTAACATTTCATTTCAGAAGACACTATATCAGGAATTCAGTTCAGTTTGCCATATGCACACTGTTATTCACAGCACAGTTCTGAATGAGAGAGAAAGAAGAGGAAAACCAACAGAGTGCCTAATAATTGCATTTTAATAGTTTGATTTAAGCTGTGCAATTTCTGTAACCTCTACCTCCAACTGCTGAAATGTGCTCTGCTTGTACACAGGGAGCTCTGCGGAGGCATCAGAACAAAAGGGGGGGGGGGCAGTTGCCAACATATGAGTATTTGCAACTTTTTTTTTTTTTTTTTAGGCTAGGTCACTTTAATAATATTTAAAGATTTGCTTGAAGGGAAAATTAACATTTGTTTTAAACTATGAATCAATTTTACTTTTTTTTTTACACTTGATATGTAGGCTGGACTCTTACTTTGTACAGATCTGTTGAAGTCAGGGTGAATTTGGACCAGTGACCATTTCGTTGCCTTAACAAGCACCATAAATTGCAGACCGTCGCCACTGTTTTAGACTCTGTGTATGTTGATAAAATTCAGAATGTTAAGAATGTGGTTTTTGTATTTTTTCTAAGAATGTTTGCTATTAGTTTCTGAATATTAAGATGTCTTTATATTTATTGTCATTGAATAAAGTCTATTTTAAAATAACAATGAATCTGATGTTGATTGGCATTGTTTGTTTTTCCATGAACGACACTGCTGCTGCCAAATGCCCCATTTAAATTCTTACAGTGTCATCCCTGTCTAATTTCCATATTGCTCCTCTTTTTCAATCTTTTTCCATTAAACTGTTACTAGTACTGAAATTTATCTCCTGTTTTTTCTGCATCCTCTAGATGGAAGTCATTCCTTTCAACACCAAGTCGATGACAAGGACCATTATGTTCTCATACAAATAAACAGTTTAGGTCTTTATACCCTTTCACTCCTGTCATGATAAACCCTGTGTTATGTTTCAGAGTCATCATTTATTTCTTCATCTGGATCGAGCCTGTGATGCTCCCACCTCCAGGCAGTCCACCCGCTCTGTCTCTCCCTGCCAGCCAGCCATCAGTTCTCTTCTGCTTCTGCTCTGACTCTTCCCCTCTGCTTCGAGGAAACCCTTTTCTCAGACTTAAGAGAACAGGAAGGTTAGAGAGTAATTTTAAACAGAGACCTTCTTTGCACTGAGGTGTGCTGTTTGTTTCCCTTCAGGATTCCCAAGATCTGCTTTCAGTAGCTTTATGATAGTTGTGGAAGGAGAGGTACTACCACTTCCAACTTGTTTTCTGCTGACCAAGGGCTATGTGTCATACAGATGCCAGTACCCAAGCTCCTTCTGCCGCTCTTGCATTGATTTGGCTTTGTCGGAGCGAGAACAAAAGAAACTTCGTGGTGAGGAATAATAAGGGTTATTGTCCTACAAGCAGAAAGATATAGTATCATCATAGGCCAAATCTATATGAGGATGGGGTGTTTTTAAATCGACTGATACATTTAAAACCCTTCAAAGAACAAGCTTTAGTATTTTTCTACTTAGGACACAAATAGCCAAAGTAGGATCTTACTTCTGGTGGTGCCTGCTTAGTTTTAATTTTTTTTGTCACAGCGTGGATGAGTTGAGCTTATTTTGGATAGCCAGTATGTGCCAGATGAAAGCAAGCTGTGCTCTGCCTCACCTGGTACACCCCACCTCGTCACTGCACCCCACCTGCACATCACCAGAGATGTCAGCAAAGGTATCAGCAATTCACACCAAGTCTAGATTTTTCTCTGGTATGCCCACCTGTCATTTCCAGTCTACTAAATAAGGCTGCATTTCCTATACAGGGGAGCAGCGCTGGTGGCTGCAAGTTTTATTTTTATTTGCATTTATATGGACCTCAACCGTGGATCAGTTACAGGTACACAAAACACTGAAAAGATATGGATGTAGTTAGTCATAAATAACCTCCACATGGCTTGGGGCAATACTTGCCTCATAAGAAAATATAGTAACAAATTCTTTCCAGGAACGTTGAAGAAAGTGTTTTTTATTTACATGCTGGAAGTGCATCAAAACAAGAGCCTTTTAAAGTTGCTTTCTACAATTTTTATTGCATTCTGTGATACACCTATCCTGTAAAAGCAATGCTAATCACTGGAATTAAAGTTACAGTTTATCAGTCAGCAGTGATGCAAAGAAATTAAATAATTTCTCTTCCTTTTAGAATGGATTCATCAATTCTCTGGTTATTCCAGGCAGTCCTAGCACAGGGTGTGGAAGCACACATGTGAACACGTATCCTCTACCCTCTTTCAAGCACATGCATACATGCACACACTGATGGGTGTTCTGCCAACTATAAAGAACGTAACTCACGGCCTGCCTCATGCTGCAAGATGCGCTTTTCCAGTAAAGAAAAAAGGCTTCCATCCAATTGTATCAAGATATATTATTCTCTATAAATCTCCAGGCTAATGTAATCTCCTAAATGCTGACGAGAAAGAAAAAGCAGGCAACATAGACCATGGAGAAAAATCCTACTGTGTGCCATGGTGCAGCGAGCACAGACCAACACACCAAAAAGCTATCTCTAGCATATGAAAAGAGAGAGTTTATGGGGGGAGGGGGAGAGAAACTCAAATTCTTAAACTGTGCAACACGAGGGAAATTACAGGCCAACTCTGATAGCATTAATGCAGTATCAGGGGTTTTTTTGTTTTTGTTTTTGTTTTTTTAGCTATTCATGTAGCACCCATGTAAGCCTCTCGTATCGTTTCTCAGCTTCTGGGTGGATGTCACACAACAAGCGGCTAAATAAGCTGTGCTGGGAGCCAGAGCCACCTGCGGCTATCGCCTTACGTCCCCGTTCTCTGGGCTCCCACTTGGTCTCCTGTTACAGCCGTATTGTGCTCATTCATGCAGTCATTTTCTAAACCGGTCTGGCTGCTCAGAGGGAGCAGAGTTACACGTAAGCCTCTGCGGCAAGGCCACTGCAGGACCTTCGCTTGCCAGAGCCTGGCAAGCCCGTGAAAATAGTGACCGATACCCCCAGCCCAGCATTCAGCCCTGAACATCCATCCGCTCCACCGAGGGTCGGTGGCTCTCGGCGTTTGTCACGTTCTTGGGTTTTACGGAGCTGAGAGCAGCCTGGCTACCAAGGGGTCAGCCGGGGATAAGGTTACTCGTCCCCTGAAAATATTTCGATGGCCGTGCCAGCATAAGCAGGCAGGGGCTCTGCCTGCTCCCAGCCACCCCAGGGCGTCGTGGGTGGCTGTGCTGGCCACGGGTGGCTATTGCCGGCCACGGGTGGCTATTGCCGCATGGGTGGCTGTGGCCGCATGGGTGGCTGTGCTGGCACGGGCAGCCTGGCAGAAGGTCACGCCGGGTGGGAAGCAGGGGACGGGGCCAGCCAAGAAATCTATCAAAATGCAACCGAATGTGCTCCTCATCCCACGATTATTTTAATGAGTGAAAAAAAAGGGACTTGCCTGCCTGCCGGAGCTGGTTATCCAGCTGAACGGGCAGGGCTGTGCCTTTAAGGGTCCCCTGCACAACTGCAAACGGGCAGGGCTGGTCTTGGCACCTGGTCTGGGTCCTCTGGATATCTCTGTTCAGGGGCAGCTCTTGTGCCTTGAGCTCACGCTTCACCTGGAGCCAAGTGAATTTTTCAAGTTCCGACGTGCCCTCTGCGTGCTCATAACTTCAACTACATAGAAGATCAAGCAGGCGGCTAAAAATTGGCAGAATCGGGCCCTTCGCCATTGGCTTACGTGCGGTTTTGCAAAGAATACCTCACTGTTATTTCTGAGATAGATTGCCAAAATGTCACCTGGTCTCTGAAAACCCCCGGGATGACCAGGGAGTTTTGTGGCAGAAGCCTGCGGTGCAGCTGGGGACAGAGGTGACACCAGACAGGGGTATCTGCAGGAGATTTTGGCCAGAGGCAGAGGTCACGGGGGCGAGGGGCAACAGCCGCAACCCGCCCCCTCCCCGGGTTACAGCACTGACAGCTATGCTAAAGCAAGAGCTGACAAATTCTTGCCGTATCTGCTGTTAATTAGTAACTACTTTTAGTTAGATCTGGGGAAGGCAAAAACTGATCTGCCTCTCCTGGAGCACCGTATGTCAAGATTAACAATAGGTTATAGACCTGTTACAGTTCACAGCAGTTTTCTTTTAAAGAGATGCTAAAGTATCTTTTTTCTTCTCTTAAAAAGGTATATACGATATGCACATTACATATTATATCACTGTTTTCATGCAGGACTACAAATAAAAGAATAGGGCTGCATTTGTGCTCTTCATAACTTAAGGCTTTAACTGGGAGGCATAAATACAAAAAATAAGCCGAACTGATTTTCTTTCCTTGTCAGCCCGCTCCCATATTTTTTTCCCCAGTGATCTATAAGGGGAAAAAAATGTCACCATCCCCCAAGAGCAGCCATTAACAAATCCTTTCTTATCTTGCAGCTAAAGTAATGACATCTTATTGACAGCGCAGCAGAACAAACAATGTCTTATTGAAAGCTCCAGTGCTAGAGGATTTGGGCTGTCCTCAGGACTTGAGACCAAGTAATGAAAACAGGTTTTGCTACTAAATCAAAGACAATGACTGCTCTAGTTCTCCAATGGCCTTTAGCAGTCCCAGGCACAGAGAAGGTGTGCATAGCTCACCGAGGTATCACCCGCACTACAAACTCAATCAAGTATGGGAACCTTACTACGAGAAGGATGCCCAAAGTAGCAAGCAGTTAAAGTATGATCTACGGCACGTATGGGAACGATGCTGGAACTTTTTCTCACTGCTGTACTTGATGTATGGATGGGCCTGGCAATACAGGTCCATCCATTTCTTACAGCCCGGTTTAGCCTTACCAGAGCCTAAGCAAAGTTATTTGCTAATTTTTGTACCTCATCAAATTAATTGGACCAGCTGAGGACATTTTTGATGACTGAACATGAGCTGGTGATTTGGGTTTTGTTTTTCATGTCTGTGTATGATCTTATTAAAATTATTAATGTACCTTTGTTCTTTAGCTAGATTTTCCTTCTTGTAGGCTCCTCTCAGCATCCTGTGGGTAAGAAGAGATTTTTGCAAACCAGGAATCAGAGTTAGGTCCATTGTATACATATGGCTTTGTAAAGCTGAAAAATCAGTCAGATGTAAAATGTAACTGTGCCTCCCAAATTCATCCAAGCAAAGGGGAAACAGAAATGCAGAAAACAGGTATGTTGTAGAACCGCAGCCCACAGTTTCAATTAATGTAAGCCACCTCTGTCATAGTTCAACCACCCCCTGTGTTCCCAAGCAAGCTTGCCTGCACATTTCTCCACTATCACTTGTGTTCATCTGACACCATGGAGAACTAGCTCAGGATGCGGAACTGGGAGAGACCAAACTAAACCAGTACAAATACTGAATATTCTTCTGCCAGCCTAGCACACTGAACCAACTCATTGCGGGGCCAGATGGACACAATTGCTGGTGCACGGAAGGAGCAGTGCATCACGGCAGGGCACAGCAAGGTAGGACAGCAGCACCCGCTTGGACTGCTTTAAACCCTCATGGACCCGTGTCCTGGATGGGGAGGTGGAAGAGGCAGCTGAGCGGGTCTAACAGATCGCTGCTACCAAAAGGGTCCTCGCCCCCCCTCTCCATCAACCTTCACCGTACGCTTCTGCACAGCATTCCTCAGGCCCTTCGTGAAGACGATGCAACTCACCAACCCAGCGGAAAATTACCTCCATTTTTACCTATTCACTTTTAGTCTGGATCAGCGAGTCAAACCAGTTCATTACAGATCCAGCCAGCACCAGAACCAGTGCAAGGGGTGAGGGAGCACACAGCCAGAAGCTGGGGGATCGGACCTGCCCCTTCATGGGTAATGATAGGTATTAGATCAGCTGAGACATCCTCAGCCTTGCATGGGATGAACTGCAGCTCTCACAGCTCCATTACTTCACAGAAAAGTAACTTGGTCTGCAAATGCTTTTTTCTCCTTGTCTTTATTTGTGTGTTTACAAAGCCAATGCATCACATTTGTACAGCACATATATAATAGACTAAGACAGAATGTGAACATACATTAAGCAAGTGCTCGATTTATCAGTATTAAATTTAACAGATCTTAGATTAAATACAACTTTTGCTGTTGAGTAAACAAAGATTAATATCAAATCCTGTCTGTGCTAGAGCAGGAGTGAGCAATATGTAATGTCTTAACTTGTGAGTATGCATCTTCAAAATGCAGAGTTGAGGCCAGAAGGGAAGGGAAAGGGGGCCGAATTCAAATCCCCTGAGGAAGCTGAGCATCCACCAAGGCTTGGCCAGGAGGCGGCTGGAGGACCTGCAAAGGAGCGAGACTTGTTCTCAGAAGCGGCTTCTCAAAGAGACGTTAACAACGCTGGCAAAAACTGGCTCAGGAAGACCACTTCCATTTTCCAGATACCCCTCTTCAATTAAAGCTGAATTCTCAGGAAGAGAAAAACTTATCAAACATTTAAATAGACATTTTTTAATAGAGAAAGAAATTCTTACAATAACCAGTCAGGACATTCCCAGTGGTTGTCCTCCCATATTTGCTCCTGTAGCTCCTACATGGGAGTTAGCGGCTCTGTACAACACCCTAGGAGGTGAGCTCATTCTTGATTTAACGGGCAAGAGACGAGCTGTGGATTCAGACAGTCAAGCCCAAAGAGACAATTTTCAGCGTGGTGGACGGTAGGCTCTCCAACTTCCCTCTTCTTCACCCGGGAATAAGATATGGCATGCCTCAACCTTGACTCTGAGGTGGATGTTTTTCCCTCCTCCAGATTCAGGATTGCCTCATTTGTGCACGTGACATAATAAACATACTCTGATTTGTCTTGCTTTCACAAAAATTAGAAATACCCAATTGACCCACTTTGAAATCCCAGAATGAGTCACATTTGTGCAAAAATTCCCAAATCTTTGCTTTCTCCTGTTGCTTCTGGTATTCAGCTGGTCTTGCAAAGAAAGAGGACTGACTGTACTTGCTCATGGTCAAGATGGCATCAAGGCAGTTCTTCTTTGCCCCGCACTGGTGGGCTCTCTCAGCAGCAGCACGCTCATAAGAATCCAGCACCACCACATCTAAGTCCAACACTTGGTCCTGGTCAGCCTCAGACATAAGCCTAAACACCTACCACTCTTTATCTCATTATCTTTTTTTGGTTTATCTTTCCAGTGTGACAGGAGTTTCATCTCTTTAAATATAAACATCCTCATCTTTAAATACCAACAGCCTCATCTGGTCTATCTATAATTAAGCCGTTATTAGAGTAGCTTACTTTCATTTCACAAATGAGTATCATAGCTCAAGAAGTAAAAAAAAAAGAATCCCACAAATTAATGTGTTGCTCTTTGCATTGATTTCATTTATTCCTGTTGTCTAGCCTTAAATAGGATTATGCCCTGAAAGGTCAGGGTACCCTGCAGATAAAATTTTTGATTGTCCAATACTGGAAGGGTTAGAAAATTGTAACCACATAGTCTGAAAAAGTAATTTACTACTTTACTTCAAGAATCTCCATCATTCAGTTCATAGACTCCTTAAGTCCACATTATCTAATGATTTATCCTCAATCACACTTCTAGTATGCGAATGGAAACATTACATTTGGTCACAGTTTGTAAAACTGTTACAGTTAAGTCTAATCAGCTCTTTTCAACAATTCTAACTGCAGGAACATAAGGTACATCACAGCTATTCTTGATGCAGACAAACAGCTTTCCAAAGAGGAAATTTCATGTTCAGTACAGCCAAGTATGATGAATCCCACCCCCACCCACCCACCCTCCAATTTCTCTAACAAAACCACTGGAGCTGTTTGCACTCCACACTTGCAAAGCATCTTCTCAGTCAGTGGTGCATTTCCATGAAGGACAAAGTTCTCCAAAAGCCTCTGGAAACGTACTTTGCAGAAAGATCAGAAAAGCCATTTTTGGTCTGTTTTTCCTCTTTGGATTTGACAGACACAAAGGAACCCGGGCTGTACATGCCTTGCCCTTCTCTAGAAGAACCCATCTCTAAGGTGACACAAAAATACATACCCCAAGACTTTTTTTTTTCCTTTTTGTTGTAAAAATTATATATCTCAAAGTAATGGCTGAGGAGGCAAACTGTAGTTCTAGGCTGATACTGATCTTGGTGCATGTGCAAGCCCGGCCGCCCCTGGGGCTCGCTCCCCCAGCAAGGGACACAGCTGGGGTGGGAGCATTCCTCCAGCCTGGCTGATGGCACCACCACTTAAAAGCACAATAAGAAAAATGGGCACTGAGGGCAGAGGGAGAGGCAAGCCACAGGGCCAAGTTTCACCTAAATCAGCATGATAATCACATTTCTTCGCAGAACATTGTCCTTAACAGAGGTTGTTCTTCTCCTGATCCTTAATAAAGGGGATAATAGCTCTTGAGAACAACAGTCACAGGAGATATTTCTAGTCAGCTTTTGTTCTTGGACTTGGCCAGTTTATGTGCAGCCTAAGGGTATAAAGAGAGAGACTATAGAGGGGATTAACAGACTTTCTTTCCAGCAGGGCTCATGTGCCAAGGCGATGACTCTATTAGCATTGTTCCCCCTGAAAGGTTTGTTTCACTCAGAAACCAGCACAAAGGCACCAAACTCTTTCCTGAGGCCCCGTTTTCTCCTCCAAAGAGGAGCTGAGGCTTCAACTGCAGATCTAAATGCTTTGGAGTTTATCCTTCCACCTGGCACAACCCAACCAGATTTTTCACCTCCCATGTGCAGACCATCATCAGGGAGAAGGTTTCTGTGGGGATTTTACACCCCTACAAGCTCCACGTCGGCAGAGTCTCTTTTTTAACTACAGCATTTGAACACTGAATATTATTTGATGAATAGGATGTTAGTGATGACTGTGGCCTTTCACTCGCCTATGCTAAGGAGACAGCACACAAAAAGTCTCCTGGGTACTGTCACCCCAACGGAATGTGATAGAGGATGGGGGGAACAGGGATTTAGAGGCTAAGCCTCACCTCCCCAAGTTTTAGGGCTCTGGAGCATCGACATCTGCATCTGAGCAAGCCAGCCTAGGATGCCTTTGTAATTAACAGAGAAAAACTGGCACTTTTCAGGTATGAGCCTTCTGATCCCTTTGACTGGCACTGGGATGTGGTGAATCACCTGGAGGTAAACGGGAACTGGCTCAGTTGTCTGTGGGTGATCATGCAAGGTTGTATTTCTGCTTCTGTTCGCCATCACACACAGACAATTCAATTTACTAAGCCCCCGGCTTCTCAGTTTGTTTGTTTGTTTGTTTTTTTAAACACAATCTCCTCTTTGCAAAGCTTTTTAAAAATGAAGTGTTCCTTTTTTAGGGATAGATCTCACACACACACACAAACATCACGGAGAACACGGAGAGGCACAGCAGAAAGTGCGGTGATTTCCCATGGAGGGAACAGCTGGAAAAAGACAACGGGACCACATCCATCACCGGAGGAGCAGCAGGACCTCGCTCTGCACTAGGCACTTCATAGGATCCACCAAAATGTCTGCACATGTGATTAATTATAATCACAAGTTTAAACAGCTCTTTGGACCAGCTCTAGGTTCCCAGCACACCAAAGGACGGAGCCCTTGCAGTCTATGGCTAACAGCGTTCCCACAGATGCATCATTAAACAATTTGAAAAATTGATCATTTTGAGTTTGACCATCCATGCGGTGGGCAAGGTCTCTCTGGTGTGCCATAATCAGCTGCATGATCCCGTCCGATATGTGCCACGCTCAATTTAAGCAACTAGAAACAACAGTCTGCATGACAGGGTAATCATTCATCCCGGGTGCCTTGTGCAATGCCGGGATGAAGGCTGAGAGCCATCTAAACAGCTAAGTGTGAATTACTACACCATAACTCAAAGTCAGTGGTATCTTTTATTAATCATTTATAGAGCTGTGTATTATTAATATATGCAGAAGCAGCTGTCTCTCTCTCTGGTGGAATTTGCTTTTGTGAGCGATTTGGGGGAGACCAAGGCGATGAAGAAGCAGGAGCCCGGCGGAGCCTTCCCGAATGAGGAGGAGAGCTGCAGAAGCAGGTCACGAAACCTCTCAGTAGGTAGATGGGTCCTTCCCTCACTAGGCTATTTTTAAGCACACAGGACCAGATCCTTAGCTGCTATAAAGGAGTTTGGTCCCACCGACTCCATTGCAGCCAGTCATGTTGACAGTCCTTGAAAATCTGGCCCGTGATTATTTAAGCATAAAGAAATACCCCCCGACACACCCCAATTACAAGCCCCAAAGCTATATTGAGTGTGCAGTAACACCAAGCGGGACATGCAACGCACTGCAATAACAGTAAAACTTGAATGTTCCTCAAGACATGGGGCCAAAGTGCTTTTACTGCTTCATGATGAATACATTACAGAGATGAAGCTGTCTCTATGTATTTATAAAACAGATATTGCCACCTTAGTCACTGGTCCGTGTCCTTTGCTTACCAACACATTAGAGCTGCCCTCTAGGACTTCTTCCACTTGAGGACTGAATCTCTGAACCACTCTGGAAAATTAAAAAGCACTCTTGGTTTTACAGAAATCAGCTCCTCCTATTTAAACACCTAATTAATTTCATGGCAAGCATTTCCCAGCACTTTTTTCTTTTCAATCTGTCTACAGGCTTGCTGTCTGCAGCGCTTTCCAATACAGCAAGACCAGCTTGTTTAATCTGCTAACATTTGTACATCAATTGCTCCGTGAAAAGGCAACTTTAAGGAATGAACTATCTATCTCTTAGCTACCTTTAAAATTAAGTAAAAAACCTTTTTTTTTTCACTAGAGCTGAATGGGAAATATTTTCCCTCCCCAAAGAGTTTCTAAGAGTCCAAACTGTTTTATATTCCACAACCCAAGGCAAACCCAAGACCTTGGGATTTTTCCACAAACAGCTTTAAAAGCCCGGAAAAGGCTGGAGTAAAGCATTTTCACCTGGGATTTGGGAAATGCAGACTGAGGTCCCTACGCCAATGCCTAATTATCTAAAATGACAGTATAAAATTATTTCAGTAGAAGAAACTCAGAGAGTGCTTCCCAGCTAACTCTCACCCCAGCTGACTCTTATCCCAGCTACCATGCAGTATTTGGGTGCACTCCTGCCGAGTTTGAAGCCAGGGAAGTCTGATTTGAGTCAAAGCCTTCAGCATCCCAGGATGGGCCCCAAATACTCACCCATGGTGGGAGGAAGAGGAGAAATGTTCCTCCCTGCTCCTCTTTTCCTTCCTTCTCCTCCTCCTCTTTCCTCCCAGCTTGGACCAGAAACACCGTACTTTAGCCAAGAACCTTTCTGCAAGGATGTGTGTGTGTTAATAGAAAAAATAACTAGATTTTGCATTAACAGATTCGATTTAGATCAATCAGCTTAGCCATGACCAAAAAAAAAAGTGAAAGATCTTTACTCCACAGAAAGTGTGTGAATGAGCAAAAATACATATATATGTTCATATTGATCTATAGATGTCACAGTGTGAAAATTAACATGATTCTACAAAGCCCTAAGACCAAAGTACTGCTGCTAAAATACATCCAAGTCCATAACATAGAGTAGGTAATGCCAGAGGCCTAACTTTTCCTAGCTTTGTCATGCGATTTGACTGAAATAAAAAAATCCAGATTTTTTTTATGTGACCCTTTCCCATTAGTGACATTAATATATGCTTTGAGGCCATTTATAGTCCGAAAGCTGATACCAGCTAGGACTGAAAATTTTAGTTGTCAAACAGAGTTGATTTTAAGATTGTTTCGTTTCGCTTTTAGGCTGATTTTCAGCGCTGTGCATCTGTCAAGAAGTGTGTTTGTTTTTTATCCTTGTTGGGAGGTTTGATGAAAACCTGATCGGTGCTTTATATGTTTATTTTAACTTGTAGAAGGGTGGGAAAAGTTCCATCGCTTTTGTATCAATCAGTAAAAAAGCTACATAGATGCTAGGTGGTCTTTAAGATTCACATTTGTAAACTTGGGTGTTAGAAGAATTTTTAGTTAAGACATGTGAGTGCTTTTGGATCTGGATCTTAGGTATGTACCAAATGCGACTGAACGAATTTTCAGGGTTGTAAATTAGGAAAGAGCACAATACAGAAAGAATCTTGCAATTTAAAAAAAAAGCTTGGATATTTACATCAGTTACAAAGGTATGCAATATTTTCTGATATATAGTTTACATTTGTTGCTGACGTTTTAGCTTAGAAATAAAATGAGATGCATGGTACTGCATGAAATGAAGTACTGATTTGCATTGCTTTTTAAAGACCCGATTTATTTTAAAACCTGTTTTCTTCATCGTAACACCAGAGTAGTTTTACTAATACTAGCACAAGCTTTGGGAAGCCTCAGAGCAAAGCGTAGTCCCGCCGCGGGGACGAGCAGTATGGGTGCCAGCTCCCACTCCTCCCGAAGGCACACTGCGGATGGGCTTCGGGATCAGCGCTTCAGCCAGCTGTGGTACCGGCCACTTGCATTTTTAAATGATGAAAAGCAGAAGGGGAGTGCTCCAGCGTCCGGATTTTATTTCCAGGAGATACAGACACCAGAAGTCAAGCTTTCAATTGCTTCCTTTTGGTTTTTTGTTTTTTTTGTTTTTTTTTTTTTTTTGTGGTTTTTTTTTTTTAAACAAACTTAAGGCCCCATCCTTCAAACTTATCATCACCAGCTTATGGCCAGCATGGGTTCATATGTGGGACCAGAGCCACAAGAAGTCCCAGCGCTGGAAGTCACCTTTGGCCGCTGCCCTTCCCCACTCCCACGTACCCGCAACACCCCTGAGCTCTTTCCGACGGCTTGGTCCAGTCCCGAGGGCCATGGCTGCAAGCTGGTTTTCTAACAACGCGCTGTGCTGCTAACAGGACCGGCTCTCTGGGAAGGTTTTCAATCGTCCAGGATACAGCTGAGTGGGAATTTTTCAACACCACCTATTTTTCTTCAGGAAAATATACCAGTTCATCAAAAGGGAAACCTCAAGGAGAAATCTGGCAGTGGGAACAGACTGGAAAAAGGAAAAAAAAAAAAAACCCAACTTTTTTTCTCTTGAGAAGGTGGGATTTCTGCTGAAGTCCCAAGAGACAGACAGCCCCGGCCCCACACACAACCCCCTCATCTCCGAGGCCTTCGCCGAGCCGTGCAATGGCCCCACCACCTCACCCAGCCTCTGCTAGGATTCGAAACGAACGGCAAAACCAAAAACAGGAGTAAAGAGTGGATAACCCCACTTTATTTCCAGGGCTGGTGAAGGGGTGGCTGCGAGCCCATGCACTTGCTGCAGGCTGTCCTGGGGTGGAAGCAGCCTCCCCTCCGCCCTTGGGTCTGACCCAGCTTAGCAGAGGCGTTTTGGGGGGGTTCGGTTGTGGAAAAGTCCCCTACAGCATCCAAGATACCACTTGCACGTAACGTGCGACACGTGTAGCACACGTGTCTCTTGTCTGCGCGGTAACGAATAAGAAGATTTTAAAGGGACTTACTCTAAGCTATGTGATTCACCCGGAGCCGAGCGCTGCCGTCTTTTTTCCAAACTCAAAACCAGGAGCTGATGAGAGACGTGGTTGCTCTTTCACACCTTTGTGATCTATTTCTTCAGAAACATCTCTCTAGGACTAGTAAATGGTAACTTAATGGGCTGTTTCCTCCAATATCCACCTTTTACTGGCTAAATGCAATGCAATTTACCTGTCTGATGGATTAGGAGAGCGATTCCTCCTCGTGTAAGGTAAAGCCCGTAACTCACATACCACTCTGCTCTTCATCTAAAGGTGCAGTATGGAGTTTCACTGCGCTTTCAAAAGACAGGGTGAACAGGAGCAGGGCAGCAACTGAATTATTTTTTCTGTACTCATTTATCTATCGTGCTTCTGATTTTACGTTGCTTCCTTTTTAGTGAATTCAGCCCCCCCTCAGCTCTCAATCCTTCCTCCCTTTAGCTCAAGTGAAAGGCAGCTTTAATATAATTCAGAATTGCCTATGCTATACGTAGAGGCAAACCTGTCGCCAACCACCAACGCGTTCCTAAATGACGCAGCGTTAATGACAGTGGGGCAGGTCCTGCTGATGGCCGGTCCCCAGGGATATGTGAGGAAAGCCAAGACCCCCCCCCCCCCCCGGCACTGGAGACCCCACCACTGCTATTAATAGTGAGCAGACACACTTCAGCAATCCAGCCCCATCGTCCAACAAGCTACAAGTCTCAGAGTTGCCCGTAAAAGCATTCACAAAGGCAATAATGAAGTTATTTAAGCAGCTTGTGTCTGCCCCCTGGGAGAGAGGCCGTTATGATGTGATCTAATACAGGGTCTATTTCTAAAATGCAGCGTGTTTTGAAAATAGGCTGCAAAATAATGCTGTTAGTGAAGGTATTAAAGATAAACAGTTATTAGCAACAGTCTTTCAGCTGACTACTAAACTGTATGGAGTGGAATAAAGATGAGGGCATTTCACAACTGAGGCAGCACGAGTTACATTATAAATTTCAATATGCTGCCATGCTACACGAGTTACGTTAAATTATTTTTCCTATATTTGAACTTATCGGCTGGTCCTTCTTTCTTTAAACAGGACATTCTCCCATGCAAAATCATTAAAAGCCTATTAACGTGAAAAGGCAAACTACTCTGAATGTTAATAAAATACAAATACAGATTGTTACACTTGTCTTCCTTCTTTTTGTTTTGGCCAGACACATTTCTAGAGATTGGCTGGTATGGCAGGAGTGGTAAATAGCTGCCCCTCCTCACTTGCAGCAATGCAGGGCAGTTTTCTAATGCCATTATAAAAATAATTTGCCAGATATCTTTATAAATTAACTTTTGCATTCATATTCTGAAGAGTGGCTTAGGAATCTTTCAAGTTGGGAAAATCTCACAAGATATGATTATGCTATGTTTTCTATCATTTTCCTGCTGAAGACCACTTGAGAAAATTTTGCTCAGTCTAAAAGCAAGTGACTTTTATTCTAGAAAAGAACAAATATGTAAGACACCAGCTCAACAGATGTGGTTAGGATGGAAAAGCTTATATATTCTTAATTATTGCTTTTAAAATATATATATACACACAAACACTAAACTTCAGAAGTTCACCTGAAAAAATATTGCAATTATTGCATGGCAGTATTATTTTTACACTTGACTTTGCAAATGATCTTTCACTTCTTCACATACATTAAAATAAAAAAAACCTAGCAACCTGATATCTGGGGCCTAAATAAGCATTCCTACACTCAGTCATCAGAACGCTCATCCTATGTGTTTTAGGGAACACAAACCTGGTTTTTTTGTCTGGACGTTAGAAAGGCAATTCCTTTACATAGTCTTCTATTCTACTATTATTTTTGTCTACATAAATACTCCATTTTCACGTGAGCATCCCAAAGCCACCCAACCCCCCATGAACTGAGATTTGTACGACTGCCTAAATTCCTTAGATAAACTCAGGTAAGTCAGGTTAGCATGTACAAAGGCCTCTGAGAACACAAAGAGGGGCAGTCACAGAGGTCTATCAGATAAAGCATCCCAGCATCTACTTTACAGCTGCTGTCTCTCCCCAAATCCCCTCTAACCACTGTACAAACCGCTGCAAGTGAAACGACATTAATTGGGTTAGAAAAACGAGAAGAAAAATAGAACAGAAACATAGCAAAATAATATAGTAAAGGGAATTTTAAAAATAATGAAAGGAGACGTGTCTGCAGAGCGCATCCCATCCAGCTCCAGCTGCTTCGCTTTGGACTTGGGGGGGGTGCCCCAGTTTTTGCAGTGAGCTCACCTGAAGCCTCAGCCATCGCTGGAGTCAGCCTTTTGATATTAAGAGTAAAGATTCTCTCCAGGAGGAAAAAAGGGAGTCCCTTACACACCTACATTCTGTTCTTTTTGGGGCGGAGGTTGTTGATATCGTGTTTGAAGTGATAAGCATCGTAAAGCTCTGTGTCGAGGGCTCTATGCTACGTACTTAAGCCAAAAATATTTTTAAAGACCTAATCAGAGAAGGCTGTATAACATCAGCTAGGCAGTGCAGAGGCTAGGCTGGTAGGATTTTTTTCTTCCCATGAACGCTCACAAATTTGAGTTTGCTTTGAAAACTAAATGGTACTTCAAAACACAGGAGATGTAAGAATAAAATTCCCATTAGCAGCTGTTAACAAGAACGATCAGTGTAAACCCCTTCGTATTAAGACAAGAATAAACTCCTGGAAGGAAGAAAGAGAAGTTAGAAAGAAAAGCCCCAGAGACTCAGATCCCCAGAAGGATGGGAGCAGCGATCCACTGCCATCCCCAGGTCTGGGTCCCTGCGAGCGGATCCCGATGCCCCGGCACCTGCCTTGGCCCTTCCCGTTTCCCAAATGCCCGCCTTTCTCCCGGCAGCCATCCCTGTGGGAGTTCGCTGGGCAACAAGGGACCAGCCAGAATACCCAGCCCAGGCACGAAAGATGCATTTTTTACCATTTCTGGGGCTTGCCAGGTTACAAACCCAGGTGTGCTGTGAGCGAACCGGCGAGCAAAAGGCAAGGACGTGGCACTCTCCATCCCTGCTGCTACTAAAGCCGTGCAGCAAAAAATGAAAAATTCATAGAATGAAGTACACTGACACAAAATTGAATTTACTGAGAAAGGCCAGCGCTGTCATTGACTACTTAGGGAACTCGTTTGAGTGAGTCCTCAGAGACTGTTACAATGGTTGTTTCCTGAGAAACACAGAGGCACGAGGTGGCATGTTTTTAGGACTTGGTCTCATGATATCTCACCATCGCGCCCAGAGTTACCAAACACCAAAAGTGAACCGTGGCGACTGATTACATGTTTCTGCTGCCAGTCTACTGCAAATGCGTGAGAAACCGCATTCGCTCTGACCCACTTTCATCCCTCCCTCTGTGAGATACCGCTTTCCACGCTGACCACGGGCAACGTACCCATGCTAGGTCGACGATGCAGGATAACGGCTTGACTCGGGCAGCTAATTCCCCGGCGTGGCTGAAGCCTCGGACACCTCAGCCTTGCCTTTCCCTGGGAACCACGCTCGCTGCCCGTCCTTGCGCATCCCCTCTCCCATCCGTCCGTCCAGGGCACCGCGCATCCCGCAGGAGCAGCCAGGCGTCTTCCCCCATGCTGGAGCAGGCTCTCGGTAAGTGAGAGGCTATTAAGGGAAATTAACTTTTCCTTCAGCAGTGAAAGCAGAGGAGGGCAGGTCTCCTGTTTCCCAGCTGCATGTTGTAAACCTGTAGTGTGAAACAGGGTACTCTAAAAGCAGGAATGAGTCCAAAAGCTTGGAAAGCAAGCAGTGCCAACAGAGCAAGAGATTCTTAATCAGTTCATCAATTATCAAACTGTTCATCCAAATAAAAGCAACTTACTGTATAATATTGAAACACTGACACAGAAACAGTAGCCTAGATGTCTGCCAGCCCGCGTGAGTACAGTCAGCCTGCTCTGGGCTGTGTGTGCTCCTTTGGGATTAATGCGTATTTTAAACAGGGGGACTGGACTAGTTGCGGCTGGGAAAGCTGCATCGCACAATGCCATATCACCTACCTGCTTAGCAAAGTGGTTGTAGAAGACAGATAGATAAAAGTTTTTAAATTATCTCAAGCAGGAAAAAAAAAAAAAACAACAACCCCCAAACCCTAAGCTGGGTGTCTTGCAACTAAAAGCAGTACCCAGTCATCACTCGCTTCAGTTGCAATCAGCCAGTTCAGGTCACCGTCCCAGCAGATGACTATTCCTGGGTTTTGTTGTGTTAGGTTTTTGCTCACATGGCGAGTCACATCAGCTCAACAGAGCCCAAGGCAAACACCAGCCGTAGGCAAGAGGTGGAGGTGGGAATGGCAGGGTGCGGAGCACCCATTTCATTTAGTGAAAGCAATGAGCTGCTAGAAAAGCTCAATATATGTCATGTAATTTTAGCCTATTTCCATTTATGGCTTTCAAACTTTGATGACCTTAGGCTCAAACTGATCCAAAAAGGTACTAGGTGGTCGTCTCAGCCATAGGAACGAGATGTAACTAAGAAAGGATGGAGTTTGAAACAGCACAGGAGGACCCCTTTTAAAAGCACTGACCCCTCTCTAAAACAAAATCATTTGCAAAAACTTCTCTTCTGGACAACACATAGCTGGTTTTGGAGTCAAAGTAGGAGCTATTTCCCTATTGGGGAAGAAATTAACTGTTATGGATTCAGGGTGGCCGTATGGCCCTGGCGCTGGCAGATGCAGACCCAGGAGCACAGGAGCTGCAGCCACGGTCCATCCCACCCCGAGAGCAGACAGACAGTCGGCATTAGACATCATGAGATCCCCTGCATTAGCAGAGGTGGCATAATTAATGTGCCACATTAGGATTCCTCCTACGCCCCAATTGCTGTAAGCTGTTGAAAACAGGCTAGCATGCCTGTTAGTAACTGGGGCGGGGGGAGAATTTACAGCAAGAGGATTTACTGCTGGGAGGGTAGTAGCCCGCTAATTACCAGCACCCACCGGGGCACCCAGCCTGGCTCACGGGATGGAGAAACCAGTGTGCAGCCTCCCCCAGCATGCACAGCTGCACCCAGCTTTACCAGCAACTCTTATAACCTGGGAAAGCCTTGTTACAAAGCGCAATGTCTTCGAACATTACTTATTGCCTGGCCCTGTGGATGTTTTTGTATTATATGGAAAAGTATCTCCCTTCCTTCTGGCTTGGAATATTCTTTGACTGCCCCTATTTTCACGGGTGGGAAGCAGGGACAACAGCTGCCCCTGCCCTACCTTCCCTATATTAACAGTTTGCAGCCTTTTTACCCCCAAAAGCAAAAGAGGCACAGGGCAGAGATCCTGACTGCAGCCAACTGGCAGGGAGAGGCAGGTAACAACAGCTTAATTTGATTACATTGTCATGGACCTCTAAAGGTCCTTTAGCGGATCACAAGGGGTGTCTCGATGAGTCCTTCTAGACTATTTATTATTTCGTCTCCTTTTTTATGTCTCCTTTTTATTTGTCTCATCTCTAAGGGAAACAACTCCAACCTTATCAATCTCCCTTGATATGAGAGTTTTCCTTTGCTCCAGTCATGTTTGTCACCCTTCCCTGAACCCTTTTTTAATTCTCTTGTTATTACTTTGAACAAAGATGGATGGAACAGCAGAAGCAGAAGCAGTTCTCCAGCCGCAAGACGTGCGAACTACAGAAAAACAGGTCAAGGCTAGACTGAACTCTGGAGCAGCTCTAGCGAGGTCAGGAGAGTTACATCAGGAATGAGTGTATTCCTCTTCAGTTAAGTTTCTTGCCAACTTCACTTTCCCTAGTATTGCTTAGGCTGTGAAAAGAGACTGTTGCTGACAACAGGTTCGCCATAGTGCATGCAACTGAAGTCACGTCAAACATATTTTAGCTGGAAATATGGTTACACGCAAGCCGTCCTGAGCATTTTAGCAAAATCATGCCTGAACCTGTCTGTACAGCATTGCAACACCTGACCAGAGAAATGATCTGGCCATCTCAGACTCCTGTTCGGATCACTGCCAAAAGGAAGGGACAAGAAACCCAGTACCAATTAATTAGGGGCCTGCCTTTTGTTCCCGTGGCTTGTGTCATCCTGTGCTGTCTAACAGGGTTTAGATCTTCTCATTCTCCATACAGAGACGTTTCCTTGTTTTCATTTTTACTAAATCCTTCATTTTGATGCATCAATCAATACCATAAATTAATAATACGCCACTCAGGATATGCTGCTTTTCACTTCCATTTAAAATTGCCTTGTTTTGGCATTATGCTCAAGAATAAATAGGAGACCTTGATTTTCTGTAACATTTATTATTTTGTGCATCTTCCACTCCATATTGACTCTATTCATACATTTACTTTTCTATCTGCTTTCTGAATCAAGCAGCTGTGGTCCCCCGTCTCTCTTTATACAGAATTATTTCCAGGCTTTTAGTTGATGCCTCTTGGTGTGGCAAGACTCTGCTTTGTCCGACGACTCTGTAACATAAAGGAAACCTGATGCAATAGAACCAACCTCCCATTAAGTCCAATAATGAGTTATCTTTGTGTATGTTCTTGAGCTTTAATGACTTTCAATCAGGCATACCAATTTGGACCAGTATCTTGAGTGGCACCATCCTTCCTCCCACCCCATTGCCCTTGCAGTGCTTGATCTAATCCCATGGCAGCTGACAGTAGCTCTTCCAGCCCTTCTCAGCTCCTGAGGCTCTTTTCACCCATCAGTTTAAGGACACTGTAGAAAAAAAGTAGGATGGAGGCACGATCAGATGAAGTGAACTGAGCTGAACCACATAAGAGGGCAGCGCTGGAATAACCCATCACTGGGCTATCTCACACCAAAACACCTTCACGGCCCGGGCCTGTAAGATCTTCCCTCAGGCAGATGTTTTTGACTTGGCAGCGACTATAATTGCTTCCCGTATTAAGGATGCATGGTGCAATATGGTGATTTGTATTCTGAAGATATCGGCAGAGTCGGTATTAAAAGAGAAGTAACCAGCAAAAGCCAACAGAGGTCTAGCGATGTGTGTGTTAGTGCCGAGCTCGGAAAGGCTTCCAGGATCTTGAACTTCTTCATCAAGAACCAAAACAAAAGGCTGCCAGTAGCCCAGTTTCATGCAAGTGATCCAGGTTTTGTCAAGCCCTGCAGACAGCCTCCTCTCCAGCTGTAACCACAGCCACCGTGCAAGCACCGGCCCCTTCTCCTACCTGCACCAGAGCACCCATATCCTTCCCCACCACGGAGCTGGCCTCAGGAGGTGACCTCCTTCTCTACCAAGGCAGAGAGAAAAGGGCTGCAGAGACACAACCTGCCAGTTCCCAGCTGGACTCTGCTGATCAAGAGCGTGTCACAGATCTCTGTAAGATTTGCAGTCATACCCAGCCAAAAGGGATATTCATGAATTCTCACTTTCAATCCCATTCCATTTAAAAAATGCTGTCCCCTTGAGATTTTTTTTTCAGTACTTGCAAACCTGCCAGGTTTTTTAACATATAAATAGGAACATTTAGTAAGAAAACAGGGACATGATTCTAACTCTATCAAAATACATCTGATAGAAAGAGCTTTTAGGAGAAAAAGAATTGAAAAGATTCACTGCTTTTAAAGAACGGTTAAAACCCATCTTTCATTACAGCAAGACCTAGGAGGAATGGCTTTGATCCCTCAATATTATCGGAGCAAAGGCAGTTAATACCTTCTTCTAGAGTAGCAGCATTAGCTTTTGTACAGAATTCTTTAAATGACTTCCAGGGCCATTAAAGTCAATTGTAAAACACCACTGCGTTTACCTAACCAGAATTTCCCCAGCAGATCAGTCCACAAAAGGCTTTAGATGTTGCAATATCAAGTGTTGCAATTCTGAACTTTCGGCACTTTCGGCCGGCTTCATCCCACTAACTTCAGGAACCTAAGCCGGGAACAAAAATCTTGCTGAGCTCCTCTGAAGTCAATGGAGAACTCCAGGCAATAATTTAGGCTGACTGTTACATGGGATGAATCCAAGATCTTGGCTCCCCCAGAAATAACCAGCCCTGCGTTATGTCCCTAGTCTCCCTGTTGAATACGTGGAGACATACGCGTATTCCGAATGGGATCTAGGAAAGCCACCAGAAGGACTGGGGAACCCTCTCCCCTAGCTGGCACTAAGGGGCTGGGGGTGAAAGCCTCTTCTTCCTCAGCCCCAGAAAGCCGCTGATGTGACCTTCTCGCTTTCCTTGCTTTCTAGGAGCAGCGAGGACACCCATCCAGGTCTGTGGGAGCCTTGGCCACTCTTCTCTGGCCAAGGCAATTTTAACCTAGCTCTTCTTGTGGCCACCAGCATATAACTGGATGGCGCTCTCCCAGTTTCTCCCGGTAAATTGTTCAAGTTTTTATGAGATGATTGCATGTCTTTTGGGTTAGCAAGCCAGAAAATTACTCTCTAGTCTAGTCACCTGGAGTAGGAGTGGAAGAGGACTGCATTCCGGTTTCTGCTCTCATGGTTATTCAGTTATTTGACATGAACCATTGATTGGAGAGAAAATCAAAACCTTGATCTGATAGAAGAAACAACCATGTTTAGTGGATATCTGAGAATACCTAGGTACTCTCAGCAATGAGATGGTGTTAGTCATGTTCCCAACCTATCATTCAAGAAATTAAGGACTTCACTGGCAGAAATGTAGGTGAGTAGAGACTTAAGATCCTGCCAGGGCCAGCAGACAAGATTTTAAGTATTTATTTATGGTTTGACATCCCCATATGCATGTAGGATGTGTTAGAGATACTACTGCTTCCAGCTTTCTCTACAACATGAATCTTACAGGGAAGTCCAATGACTGCAAACAAAGACGACACCCTGGACTCATTTAGTCTTGTTCCCTCTCCCACATGTAGATGTAGCACACTGCCATTAATAATTCAAAATTATATAAATATGTCATTTTTGAATGACACAAGGAATGAGTTGACCTGCTATCTACATACCACTCACTATGGAATATTGGCACAGAGTGTTTGCCAAATAAGATAAATAAATAGGGTTTTACCTAGTGGTCTGAGAAATAAAGCTCACAATGGGCAGATCTGTTTTAAAAACATAAATACACTACTAGGAGACAACCACTGTAGGGAATGGAAAGTCATGTATTTTAAGCAAGGAAGCAGCCCAAAGAAAATGAAATGAAAATGAAACATCAACATAAAACAATGAAAAAAAAATTGGGCAGGATAAAAAAACAAACCAAGAACACAGAAAATAGAAAAATTGTAGAAAAGAAGAAGAGCCATCAAGGTAATCAGCTGACAAAAGAAGTCTCTGAAAAGCACTTTCATGCATTTGTGCACTGGAAAAGAATAGTCTTCTGTTCATTTACATGTACTGTTTGGGGTTTTTTTCTGATTGCAAAGCACTACAAAATGCTTTTGCGCAATATATTCCTTATTTTATAAAGCGCTCATAGAAACTACACACATACTTAATATGTATATAAACATATTTTATAATAAGATAACTCATTGCTTAACTTCACAGTGAAAATGAAAATTATCTGGCTTTCAATAATGAAGAAGAGAATCAGATTCAGGTTAATGAGAAGATTTGTCTGATTAACCTTCTCCACAGTCAATGACTTGTAATGGTCCATCAGTCATCCATGCCTAAGTAGTGTTGCCAAATGAATTCAATCCATGGCCAAACATGTATTTTTAGAAACAATCATAGGCCACTAAATAAAATCTGGAACTACATGTTAGTCAATGAACATCAGGAAATCCATACTTAGAGCATTCAAACACCTAAAGAATCATTCTGCATGACCAAATTATTAGAGTTTACAGTCTCACTGGCATTATATACCCAGGTGAGAATTGAATCATAGGAGGAAAAAGGGTCACAAGCAATAAAAAATCCCCAGAGGTTTTGACTTTTTAATAAAAATGATTCTGCATAGTAGTGACTGAAAGATAATAGTGCTTAGCAATTGGAAAATGACATTCCTGTATGTAAAATTAGTTGTTGGTCTTAATCCAGTTACCAGCAGTGAGAAGGTAGCTGCATTATTAAACCCTCTTGTGCTCTGATGGAACAAGGGCTGGAGTTTGAGAAACCAAAATAAGGAGGTAAGATAGACTTCATTCCCTCTGTTAATGCTGTGGTTAAATCATCCCTGTAGAACAGTGTGGGGAAATTCCCTTTTCCACTGCCTTTCCAGTATCTGTTACAGAGATAAATACAAGTGTCCTTTTCCTGCCACTTTTATTTTTTCTTTAAAAAATAAAAACAAAACCAAAACCAAAATGTGCAGGTGGAACCCAGGTGTTGGTCTATAGTCTTTCAGGTACTCAGAGGGGTCATTTTGGGAAAAGGCATGTGAAACCGTTTAGGATTTTTGTTGCCATGCTTGAGGCCATAAATCAGGCACTAGCTGCCAGAAGTTAAGAATTGTTCCCATGGGTGGTTTACTACATAATATTTTCATAAGGTTTGTTGAACCTTTCTTTGAAACATACGGTATTGGCCACTGTGCAAGAAATGTTAATGGACTCGTCAGACTAGTGGTCTGTTAAAACACGGCAATTCTTCTGTTCCTGTGATAATTAATATAGCAAGGACAACAATTCATTGCCAGTAATTTATTGGATAACCATTGTTTTTTTCTCTTTATGAACTGTCACAGACAAAGGTCCAAAATTTCAAATATGGCTATTATTCCAAACTAGCTGTGATTCCCTCTATAAAAACCTTCCAGAGATTAGAGGGTTCATTAAGATCAAAAATTTGAGAGTGTGGACTGCATTAGTAGGCTATATGTTTTTTTCAGGCTTCAGTCAGGCTCATATCCGCAAATAAATATCAAAGCATAAATTGAAAACATTGAACATTACAAATGAATACGTGATGAAAAACTACCTTTTGAAGCAAAGAACATATATGATGCCTTTGGTGCACACTTGTGACACAAAGCTGCAAAAGACCAAGTGCTTATAAAACCAAATCATAGTGCGTGTTGACTTTCAAGTACCAGATACTCAGCCCTCAGAGCTTTTTTTTGCCAAATTCTGTCTTTTCTACACGCCTAGCCAAAGGACGGACCCTGCCTCTCCCCTTGCATTGCTGTGCTCTCTCAGAGCAGAATTTGGCCTTTGGTGTCAGGGATACACCCACAGCCCCATGGGTCTGCCAGCTGTACTGAGGGAAGCATCTGGCCAGCAACTTGGTTCTTCAGCACCACTTTCTTAATTATGTTTTCCTAATTATGTTATTGCCCTTCCTCTGAGGAAGTTCCTCTCTTGTGAGAACAGTATTAACTCAATTAACTTAAAAATGGAGGGTGTGTCTTCTTTTTTTTTTAACGGAGCAGAGAGCATTCTAAAAATGGCATGGAAAGGAAGGGTACCAGAGCACAAATACCTCTGCTGCCTACATTTGGCCATCTCAGACTAACGGAAATTATTCTCTTTCTCTTTACCAAAACTATAGATTGTGAGCAGAAATGGGCAAACTACCTCTTTGCTGTAATAATCAGGAAATAATATGTGCCTAATGTAGGTCATTGCTTCACTTAATCTAATCCTCTATGAACAGAATATTGTTCTTTTACAACACAAAAAGAAAGAAAAAATATTTGATCGATATAAACAACATACAGGACAAATCGCTAGGACATGGGTAAAGAATACGCTCTGGTAAGCAAAAGGTAAAATCATAAGGAGGCAGGTCAGGAAAACGTTTTGAGAGACAACTGGCTAAAGGAATCCAAAGCAGCAGTCAAACCTGCGAGCTGGCAGTCTGTCGGGTAATCAATAAGGCCCACAGGGCTTCCAGAAAGAGAAAAGCTAAGTGGACTCGGTAACCACGAAAGAGGATCTCGGGGAGATTCCCATTGCATGGGCTTTCCTGGTGAGAACAAATAAGAGCGGCTCAAATGTAGTAGGGGAAGATTTAGGATGGATCAATACAATGGGCAGTAATGAATCAGCAGGACCGTATTGTATTTCCCCAGGATTGTAAAAGAACTGCTAACTGCAGCGCACAACCCCTTGCTTAAAAGCTCCTAAGGGAATAAAAAGGCAGATGTGATCCCAGTTTTGGAAAAGAAAATTAGAAAAGGTCCAGAGATCTACAGACTTGTAATTCTGACTTGGGACCACTGACCTGGGAAACTTATGATAAAGCGTAGAACTAAGAGACACTGGGAAAACACGATACAATCGGAACAAAAATGCTATGACTTCTGTAGGGAGGAAAATCTTACCTGATAAATCCACTGAGCTCCTTGGAAAGAGTCAGTGAAAGCACAGACTGCAGTGGTGCTGTCACTGCAGCATACTTGTGTTTCCAAAAAGGTTTTGACAAGGTCGCTCCCGAAAGGTTTTTAAATAGATAAAGCTCTTGTAGTCAAAAAGAAAGGGTAGGAACAAAAGGTCTTTTTTTTTAAAAAAGGGAGATTTCCAGAGGAGTCCCAACAGCATCTGTGAAGCTGTGTGCTCCATTTACCCATAAATCATCTGAGAAAAGTGAAAAGCAGCGTGGCGGAGTTTGTTGATGACACAAAATAGTTGAGGGCAATATAAACAAAAGCTGGCTGCGGTGTGACAGAGACAGCTCGCAATACGACACACGTGGGATTCATCTTACCTAACCACGGACATCTACAACATAGCTGTTAGAGAAACCGAGTCACCTGAGGCTCCTTTCGTACTCAGTGGAGAGAAACAGGCACTTTTAAGGCTCGATTCCCCTGGTCTGTTTGGGATATATACATTAGAATCAGGGGAATCGCAGCCCTAGAGATGCCTCTTTCTCTCTGCCGCCTGTAACGGGAGCACACGGCGACCGGACCAGGCGCCGTTCGTCTGCATTTAGTCTGATGAACACGCTCTGAGCATGCAGGCAGTAAAATAACAGACAAAATTCAATGTCAGTAAATGTAAAGTAATGAATATGGAGGGAAACAACCTTAACTAGACATATATAACTTAATGGATTTTAAATTGGCTATTACCGTTCGGAAAAGAGAACTAGGAGTTGCTGCTGGTAGGTCTGTGGGAAGCTCTCAGTTCACTGTTAACAGCGGTCACAAAGACACACGGCTTTTTGTCAAGTGTCGAAGATTTGGGGACTCCAGCTGCATAATAACACAGGTACAATTTGGAACAGGTCAGACGGGAGCTTTATTAACCATGATCACAGGGAGAGAACATTCAGACAGCATCGCCCTCTCTGCTCCCCCGTGCTCTGCCAAGTGATTGCAGAGACCCAGCCTATGGACTGTGTCAGCATATAGGAAAGAAAAAAAAAAAAAAAAACAAACCAGAAATGAAATGATGGCATTGTGTAGATGGTGTGAATTTACCCTGTCTTACTGCTGACAGTTCAGGTTCTATTTGAAAAAAAATCATTGTAGAAATGGTACAGGTGTAGGAGAAAGACAAGGGGGACGGTCTACAGGTTGGAACACCTTCTAAATGGGGAAAAATTAAATCAGCAGGACTCATTATGTGGAAAAGAGACATTTAAGGTCAATAAAACCAGGAGCGGTGTGGAGAAGATGCTCGCTTACTCACTCTTTGTTGTAATTCTACCAACGTGAATGGAAGGAAGAAAATGTAAGTCTCAGAACTAGCTTGTCATCACAGGCGTTTTGCCAACAGCATCGGTCTGACCCTGACGTAGTGAAAGCCGTGAACCACCGTACTGTCCTGGAGCCAGCTCCCGCGAGGTGCTGTGTGGGTGGGAACAGCAGAAGGAAGATGTTCCAGGGCGACCTTTAGGGGAAACGGCAGATGAGAGAACAAAGGAAAAGCTGAAAGAAGGGTCATCACACCCCACGCAACATGCAACCGGAGAGGCAGGGGACTGCCGAGAGTGAAGGATTCCGAGAGCTCAGAGAAACATAAAGCTTGGAGAAACCCTGTGCGTAATGGAAGATAAGTCAAATAAACATGTGGTTTCTTAAACCTTTCTTAATCCTCTAACAGCATAGTGTCTAAGTAGAAAGACAGCATACTTGCTGTGAATCCCAGGGAAGCATGTTCCCTTGCTGTAGGTAGATTATCCAGAGCTGCCTTTAGCACAAGGCCCGTGGGTAATCGCCTGGGGTGTCATTTAGAGGACAAAGTTCAAAAGGGTCCTAATAACGCACAATGAAACAGAAAACGGTGACAGAGGGTAGGAAACACCGAAACATCTGTAGATCTAACAGATTGATCAGAACTGTGATCCTTCCACAGCAAGCAACCTCAGAAAAAACCTGCAAAATGTTTGATATATGGCATAAGTTATATAAATATATAATATTTTAAACAGTCGGAACATAGGCATTTGGGAAAACATCTAAGCTGCTGATCGAAGATCGATTCTTAAGAACTCCCAAAACTGCAAATCCAATAAAGTGCAACAAAAAAATTGTGAATTAGCAGTTTCCATGTTGGAAACCTTCCAAACACAGATAAGACTATGAAAAATGGCAGCAGAAAAATTAAAGAGAAGTAGAAATCTTCTTCCATGTCCTTCACAATGGATATACAACAGCTCCATGCAGGAAAGAAAGCAGATGTGCTTCCAGCCGTTGCAACCGCTTCGAAATGCATCAGATGATGATGTTCTGTCCTGCTTGAAAGAAAATAGAAGAGCCGACTCAATAGTCAACAGACCTGTACTAATAACCTGGGGTTAAACAGAGTGTTTAGACCGCAACCTTTGCAGAGCTTGGAGAAATGCGGAGGTAACCCTTCTTGCTGGAAAGAGGCACAAGCTCCATTTTCTTTACGGACCCTCCTAGCAGGAGTGACAGCCGAGGCTGGGCAGGAGGGCAGCGGCGGCGGCGGGACGGGCCGTGGTGATCCCGCTGAGCCACGGCTGGCACGGAAACCTTCAGCACATCGGCGGGAATACACCCAGCCCCTCCGTGGGGATGCAGAGCACAAAGTCTCTGCACCCTTTTTTTCTTTTTTTTTTTGGCCTCTCCCTTGTCAAAAACTCATGCTGGATGATCTAAACCTTTGTGGTTAACAGCTTATTTAATAAAATATTGATTTTTTTTTTTTCCTCATGCTTTAGGAAATAGGATCCTCAAGCACTTTGATGAAGTACTGTAGTTTCCTCAGACTCTTTTCAAGGTCTAACTGAAAGTCTTAATCCTAAACTGAATGTTTCCTATTAAATTATAGCCACATTTCCTACAAGTCCTATAAAAATAAAGTATGCCCACCAAGATCGCCGATGAAGGAGAACACCACAACTTTTCCAATTTCTCCAGCGGTAGAGGTCCGTCTACAGCTACACCTGGAAAAATGCATGAGTGTGGTTTTGAGAGGAACACACCCTCACCAAAAAACAGAGGAGTGAAGCAATAAAATCTGTAATGGTTACTTGCTAGCTACAACTAAGCAAAGTGGAAATTAAATGGTATATATATCTTAAAGAAAAAAAAAGAGTAGCATGTGTAATTTCGATACTATAAAGTGCAATTAGATAATATATAAAAGAAATGTGTACATTGTTTACTTCTAATTAATGATTTATAGAGATGAAGATGTACTATGAACTAAGGTATATAAATTTGATTTATCTTTTTAAAAAAATTGAAAACAGAAACCATCAATATTTTTTAATTGTAAATGAAAATAAGAGTTATCTGTAGAGTTCTGAAATAGGATTTAATTGAGTTTAACCTGATGTTATAATACAAATATGGAATAGACATCTATAGAGAAAATTTTTCAAAATACCCATGGTATTCCTATTAGTATTCATCATAATGTAGTTAAAATAGAACCACATTAAAGAGTAACAGTACATTTTGTTGATGATGCATAGGAATTGTAACTCTGAACTGATAAATTCCAGAATAAAGTATCATCATCTGAAATACTGCCTATGGAAAGAACATTTTAAATATTTGTCAGTTTCTTTCACTGGTAGGTTTGTAATTTAATGGTTCACATGAAAATTTATTTTCAATCTAATTCTGCTTTTTTTTTTCCCCATATGAGTTCCCTGGAATAAATAGGGGAAAAAAATATATTTATTTTTCCTGAAAACTTCTGGAACTTTTCTGCACCATATCAATCCTTTCTACAAAGAGACTGAATATGTGCTGGAAGCCTTTCTGAACCAGTTTGCCCAGTGAACAGCATCTGGCTGCATAGCAGTTTTAACCAGCTTTAAAATTTCTATCCTTCAAGTGGGAATAAATGGGCTCCTGGTTAGAAGAGCTTGTGATCTTCAGCCGCCTTTAAACTATGTTTAAATTTGAGATAAACATGGGTTCACTGCACATAACTGAAATCATTTAAAAGTGTAGTCTACACACTAATGCCAACTTAAATCAGCTGAGGATCTAGTCAGAAATATTGTCCAGAGCACTCCCAGAAACCTTACACAGATTGCCTGTCTGCATATTTTCAGTATACTCTGTAAGAGATTATGCTGGAGAAAGTCATAGGTAAATGTTGTTATCTCCCGTATGTTATCTGCACTGGCAAAACTAATGCTTTATGTTTTTCTCTTTTTAACTCCACACAATTAAGGCTTGCAGCCATTAGCAGAGAAGTCTGGATAGATAAGAGGAAAAGGTCTAGCACGTTATGGTACTAAAGAAAACTAAAACAATGTGCTAAATGGTTAAACCAAAAGGAAGTGAAAAGTCTTAAAAATATTGACACTACTGCCAAAAGAAAGGCCCATCAACTTTGTTAAGTACCTTCAAGTTACTCCTTTTACCGTGATGAGATAACAGCTAGAAAAAGAACTATCCATCTGCTGGTGTGCTACAGCAACGGAGCTGCTGGAAAACAAAAGGCTTTATTTGTGGAAGAGAAAACATGAGTGTTGATATACTTTACTACACTACTTAGAAAAAAGGTTAAACAGCGTATGACTCTTTAAAATGAAAGTTCAGAGGCTACATCTGAGGAAGTTCTCCACTGGTTCTCTCCATCCACAACCTACAAACATGCGTCTGACAGCCAAGACTTCTGCTCAAACTCAAAACTGACATGTGAGACACACATAAAATACGATAGACTTGAGGAAACTTCTCTAGGTCTTCCAAAGCCAAGACTAAAACCAAATGTCACCAAGGAAAGAATCAATAGCCTTGCCTTGTCTTTCTTTCCTCTTTTAATCTCGATCAGCATTATTGGCCACCGTAAGGAAAAGAAAAAACATTGTCCTGTCCCAGCTATATGTAGAATAATGGCTTTGGTTGCTGGGTTTTGTGTTTACGGGAGAGAGGATGAGAGGCAGGGGAAGGAGTTTGTTCTGTAAGGACAACACACGCGTCTCTGAACTGAATGACCAGAAGAGTTACACCCAAAGTAAGTCCTCCCCTGAGAATTAAAATTTCTAGTGGAGCTGGCTTGCGAATAAAAGGGTAAAATGCACCTTGACCAGCTCCATAAGGAAAAAAAAATGGCAAGGCGGTGCTCTGCTACATATTGAATCATAAAGCCTCACACATCAGTGCGGGGAGTTGTGGGGGGAGCTGGTCCGTGACGTGCTGCTTCGTCACCCCTGTCATCTGCTGTGTGCTGAAACTCTACCTTCATGGCAAGAAAGAGTTTTCTAGCACTGATTTATAGGACTATTGCTCCTAAGGGCACTAAAGCCAAAGCAAAAATGCCCCAAATCCCACTGGCTTTAGCAGGCTGCCGCAGCCCGGGGGGCAAACGCCAGCACACGCTGTGCGCTGGGGCTGAACACCCCAGCATCCCTGTCCTGCCTCTCCAGGACAATCTCCGATTCCTCCTCCAAAGCCTCCCACCTGAATTCCTGAGTGGCAGGGATGACCTCCGTGGGGCAGTCGCCTTGACACAGGATGCGGGGAGCCCTCTGCATACATAAAACTTAAAAGACTTTGGTGAAGGCCATTCCTGACATCTTTCTCCCGCTCCCATTTCCAAATGCAGCACCAGAGTCCCTCCCATCTTTCCAGCTGATGAAATATAGTTGTTGTAAAATGCCAGCTAACCACATTTAGCAAATGGAGATAATCAAATAAAAATGAAACTATACTTACTAAAGAAACACAGTTTCCAAAACACAGACATTGGCTAGAGACTGTGTTTTGCTTAAGAGCCTGCCAGGAGATCTGTGGACTGTTTTGTAAACAGTTCTCAAACTTGGTGTTTATGGGAGAGACACATGGGAAGGGGATAAGAGACAGATGGACATATGAAATGTATCCCAAGGGAAGTTCATCAGGAAAGAAAACGCTGGAGAGCTGCTTTGATGGGGATCTATGAGAACTGGGTACAGTGGGGAGAAGGTGAACAGGGAATTGCTGTTCATCGTTTCCCATTGTTTCCTGTTACACAGGAGCTAGGCACAGCCTCGGCTGTGTGTTTAACACAAAAAAAAAGGAAGCATTTTTCCAACACAACGTGCAATTTCATTGTGTCATTTATTGTCACCAAAGTTATAAATGAGCTCTAAAGGAAATTAGATGAGTTTGTAAAGGATGGGATTACCAGGACTGTTTAGCAGCATGGTTTAGGTGCAGTCTGCAGCCCAACAGTCCAAACCCAATGACGGCTGAAGATGAGACGGTGTCCTGGGGTACCAGATGGTGTTCCACACAAGAGCATCCTTCATTTGTACTCTTTCTAATATTCAAACCCTAGGCATCCTATATTGATCAGTATTAGATTCAGCATTATGTGACAGAGATGTAATTTGACCTAATTGGTTGTTCTCACATTCCAGAAGACAATCCATGAATCTTTCGGGGTTCTTTCTGACCTTTCAATAGCTGAAAATCTCATGCCGTAAGCCAGAGTTTAAAATGGTCTGTTCTTCTACTCCGTTCCTTCCGGTCTGTTCCTTTGACATAAAATAAAAGTTTTCTTTTTTCTTTCTTCCACTAATATATAAAATAGGCATGTGATCAAACTCAGAGATGGCATGAAATACAGAGGATGGTTTACTGAATGCTAGCTTGTAAACCTTGCTCATATTTTTATCATTTCAATCCCTATTTTTAATGTTTCACTTTGGAACAAGGGAGAACGTCTTGATAGAGGTATTGGGTGGAGCAAGCAGGGTGAATCTCCCCAGCACTGACAAAGAAGATCTGGTGGGGGACAGGGCAGTCGGTGGTATCCATGGCTGTAGCGACCGCTCAATAGCGGGGTCCAAGACCCCGTGAGGAGTGAGAAAGGACTGCAGCACAGACCTGGGACTCCGGGCGAGGAGGCTGCTGCTTGTTCGGGGAATTGGTAGGTGGGATGCCATGGGGAAGCTCTGAAAGATGCTCAGAAGAGCTGGCAAGCTTTTAAGGACGGCATCCTCCAAGGACAGGCAGGGCCCACCTTGATATTCTGGAAGACGGGTGGGTGTAAGAGGAGCTGGCTTGGCTCATGGCAGAGCTCCAGTGCAGAACAGCAGCATACAGGAGGTGTAAGAAGGACAGGCTACAAAGGAGAAGTTTAGAAATATTGCCCAGGCAATGATATCAGGAAACCCAATGCTCAGCTGGAATTGAGACTTGGAAGGGATGTCAAGGGCAACAAGAAGGGCACTACATTAATGATAAAACGCTGAAGAAGGAAAACAAGGGCCCATTGCTGCCTGGGTGAGTGAATTGTGACAGCAGACACAGACAAGGGTGAGGTTCTCAGTGTCTTCTTTGCTGTAGTCTTCGGTTACAAGGTCTCCCAGGGTTCAAAGGGAAGAACCGCCAGCAGTGGATGAGAGTCAGGTCAGGGATTACTTGTGAGAACTTCACCCATACAAGTCTATGGGACCAGATGGGCTACCTCCAAGGTTGCTGGGAGAACAGGCTGATGCCCTTGCCAGACTGCTCTCTATCATCTTTGGAAGGTCATGGAGATCATTGTGGGGTCTCCAACAACTGGAGAAAAAAGGCAAGTGTTTCATCCATCTTCAAAAAGGTACAAAGGCCAACCCAGGGAACTGCAGGCTGGTCAGCCTCACTTTGTTCCCTCAGAAAATCATTCAGTGACTCCTCTTGGCGTACCCATCTGGGCACGTGAAGGAGAAGAAGGTGACTGGGAACATTTCTGGGCTGCATTAGCCAGCAGATTGAGGGGAGGGATTATCCCCCCATTTCTCAGCACTTGTTAGATCACATCTAGATACTGAGCCAAGAACAACACGGACAAACTGGAATGAGTTCAGCAGAGGCCCCCAGGCTGGTTGGAGAGGCTGAAGGAACCGACTTGGTCAGCCTGGAAGAGGGGAAGCTTTGGAGAACCCAACAGCACCCCCCCAGTACCTGTGGGGAGGTTAGCAAGAAGACGGAGCTGGGCTCTTCACAGTGGTGCACGGCAGGAGAACAAGAGACAACAGGCATAAATTGAAATGAGAGACATTCAGATTGGTTGAAAGGAAATACTTTTTCCCCATCAGGCAGTGGAAGAGGCTGTGCAGTCTCCATCCCCGGAGTTTTTCAGGACCCAGCTGGATAAAGCCCTGAGCAACCTGGTCTGGGCTCAGAGGTGACCCTGCTTTGAGCAGGAGGTCGCACTAGACACCTCTTGAGGTTCTCCTCACTCTGAATTATTCTGTGAGCCTATGATAGTAGTGACAATACTTCCTTTCACTCAGTGCTATAGATTTAATTATTTTTTTTCTGTCCTGGTGATTTTAGATTAATTGCTTTAGTTTTTCAGAGAAATGCATTTTGATGTGTGCTTTTCTCTGAATGATGATTACTTTTACTGTCCTAACTTTTGAGCTATTAAACTTGAAGTCCTGCTATGTAGCACTGCCAGTATCGCGTTTAATTGCTACTTCCAGCTACAGCAGCGTCCCCTGTTACTGGAGTCTACTGCTAAGGCAGGAGATGCTGTCCTCCGCTTTTGTAAGGCGAGGCAGAGATCCAGCAATTCAGGCTGAGGGACCAACGCTGAGTGCAGCTCCTGTGGGGAGACAGTTACACTCTGTAGTCAGGCGCCGGGGACCACAAAGACCCTCTCCAGGAGGCTTTTGGGGACAGCGGGAGCTCTTGCTAGTACGAAAAGGACGTGTGTGCTGACTTTTAAGCTGTGGTTGGGGGACCTGAGCCCTGTGCAGGGGAAGGGGGCTGCTTTGGATGAGACCTGTCCCTGCTCCGGCTCGAGAGCTACATACCGTCTTGAAATGGCAAACCTCACCCTGGAAAGAAATGCATACACGAGCTTACTGTTTCAACTTCCCTCCACAAGTTTTTCTCAAATAGGGAAAAATGTAAGCCTTAGGTTATTCACAGGCTGGGAGTAAATTACTTCTGTCACATTGCTGAGGCAATTTTATCTTTTTGAATTATATGGAAATAAGAGCAATTAGCTTTTAGACTATTGTTCCTTTCATATATTTCAGCTGCCCGTTTCCCATTCTTCTTTATAGGGCAGCTAACAGTAGATATTTTGCTCAGAGAGCTTTTAAGAACTGGAATTCACAGAATACAAAATTGTATTTTCTCTTTACATTTTCTCCACTTCTCAGAAGGCTGCACAGCACACATTTCATACCGTACCTGCTGTTTCTTTCCTTTCATACTCTTAGAGCTGTATGCATGGGATTAGTTCCTAAAACATATAATTATTTAGCAAGCAGATAGTGGGCAGGGTGTTGGCATTGTTCTTTGCATTCTTGAGATTTGTGACCAGGGACACTTTCAACGATGTTTTCCAGTTGCACCAAGCAACCGGTTAAAGGCTGACATGAGATACATGCAAGTTTCCATCTCCTTGCATAAGAAATGAGTTGCAAGAATCCACAAATTTCCTGGTACTTCAGCATACCAAAACCTAATGTTTGCTGTGAAATTATGTATAAAATCTTAATTGTATTGTGTTTTAGGATTTTTTTTTTTTTTTTTTAATATAATGATTTGGGAGCTCCTAGCAAAAGAGAAAACCTCAGAAGCACAAACTGGCTGTAAAAAGCTGAGATGTTTTCTCCCTGTGGACACGCCGAGCTGGGACCTGGTGGTGCCAGGCAGTGCCCAGCTGCCTGGCAGCGTGCGAGCCCCAGGCTCAATGCTACAGGAAAATGCAGCTACAGCTTCCAGATCCCCAGGAGTAACTCTGCCCAGCCACCTGCTGCATGGACCTCTTGTCTTGGAAAGGTGAAGGCTCAAGGATCCCTGTCCCGCTCTTCCGTGCACAGCACAAACGTGCATTTTTGACTTGGGACATCTTGGAGATGTGGTTCGTAGAGCTGCAGCCCTGTGCTCCTCTCCATCGCAGACCTACAACCCCACTGTTTTGCCCTTCTCCACCATGCCAGGTAGCGTTTGACAGAAATACCTGCTTTTGTGCAGCGTGTCCGTTGTGCAGGATTAGGAATTGAAGCCAGGCAGTGCAGAAATCTTAAGAAAAAGCTATCTTCAAAGTGAAGGATGGCAGAAAAATCATTAACAAATGTCATGTCAACAAATACATTTAACTGCAAACTTTGGTTGTATGGGATTCTTCTTGGGCCAGGAGGAGGATGGGAAGGAATATTATTGCAAGATGTTCTAATAAATTAATGTTGTCTTGAAATTAAAAGATCACTGCTGTGGAATTTGATCCCATTGTCTTGGAATCCATGGGGGTCTTGTACATAAGGAAAAGCTACTGTACATTTTTCCATAGTAAATCTGAATCTATTTAGACTAGCATGTAAAGAATATTTCAACTCTGCTCAGTTAGAAATGTCTATAATTTTAGAAGAGAATGATTATTGGTATCCATATTTTAGAGTTCCACCTTCACACTGAACACATCCCTGTGCAGAAACCTGCACGAAGCCTATGGGGCACTTGTGGACAGCCTGAACTGCTTTACCACATGAGATCCAGGCTTGGAAGAAGATCGTTTTGCAAACATGAATTTACCTGCTGCGCTCCCTTCATCTTTTCCCTACCTGTCCCCTGAGGTCCTGTGTTACAGCCAAACGGTGTTTTCCAGTTTATTTGTCTGCTGTGGCTTCCTGCGTGTCGGACGGTTTGCTGTGACTTCTCGTACTATGCCTACTGCACCTTGTGGGATTCCCAGGTGGTCTCTCCTGCAAGTACTAGGCAAGATCCACGCTGCTTACCTCTTATGGAGAAGCCTACAAAATATAGCATCATTTGTGCTAGAAAGCACAACATAAGTTTAATTATGTTATTTGATTTGGACTTCCTTTACCATAACAGCAGGAGAAAGTAACTTTCTTAGGGAGAAATCCTAGTTCCACTGAGCCATTAAGCATTATTAGTACCAGTGAGTTTTTGGGAAATTCTGTGGCACAGGGTAGACCTTTTGTGTACTGCCAAGTCAAGACCAGAGTTATTATCTGGGATCTATGAGATTTCTGAATGCATAAAACTCATTATTTTTGTATTTTCTCCTTTGTTTTTAATGCAACAGAATGGGGCTATGGTATTTTGTGCGCCAATGAGATTATATTTGGTGTTTAATAAATCTCAGCATTGCTTAGCTTTTTTAAATGACAGAGGAGGTTTATTGATGGCTCATTTTGCAGTCCTGTTATTAAAGCACTTGTAGCCTCTCATTTCAAACAGTTTTTCATAGTAATATGAAAACAGTTCTACATGTGTTTTAGGCATCAGCCAAGATGTACCCAAAGGGTGCAATTATCACTTACTATATTAAAGCAAAAAGTGGAGGTGTTGTACTGAAAATACCCTGAGATAAACAAGGATTCTAGGAAAAGCATTGTTTTAAATTTACTTTTATTTTTAATCACATTAAACAATGTGAAGTATTTTTTCCGCACGGGTTTCATTCTTTTATTTTGGAGGCATGACTAGCGGATGCGAGATGTCTCAGACCAAGAGGGATTTAAAATGTTGGATGGTTTATCTGCCTTTAATGAATAACTTCCAATAAAACCGGATTGCACAGGGCTGAAAGGCAGTCACTGCCATGAGGTTCTTGCAACCTGCGGCTGTAACCCTCCATGAGCTCCAAGTGCCTGGAGCCTTCAGCCCGCATGGCACTGATTAAACCATCAGGGTCTAAAAATAAATAGCATGGACAAGATGATGGAGGAACAACCTGCTGAGGCATTAGTGCTTGCTCACAGTACCTTTGTACATCAGAAACCACTGTAAATTTTTCTGATCACTGTACTTCCATAGCTTCTTCAATTAAGTCGTTCTGTAAATTATAACACAGTCCCTTGCTGAGAAGGATCCAGGACATGAGGGAGCTGGGGCACTTCTGGTTGTTATCTTCTCTAATGTATCCTCAGTGCAGCTAATCACAAGACTTTCCATCTACCTTACGTCTGGAAGAATAAATTTACGTATGAAAGACAAAGGCTTTAAGTCAGTCAATGCAAGCCATGAATAACTTCATTAGAATCAATGTATTCGGCCAGTGCAGTTTAGATAAGGCTCAGCCAAAAGGACTCTCAGCTGTAATCCAGTTTCAGTACTGCTTTGCATGGTGAATCATAGCCTTATGGGTTTTAGGCTGGGCACAGATTTTAAATCGACAAATTGTTGATAGGTTAATGGATATCCCTTTTCCTTGATACTTTCCTTCACGTTAAGAGTTGGAGAAAAAGTTCAGGAGGGATGAGTGATTGTACACTGTTATTTTGTAAAGGTCATATGGGTTACAGAGTGCTTTATATAGGTAAGCATGCTGGGACCTCGTTTTGGGTCCACTCTGCTCCCCACAGCTTGGAAGTGCCGTGAAACTACAGAAGACACACACAGAGAAAATAACATTAAAAGGTATCTAGTGAGTTAGGTTAGACAGAAGAAACTCAGTTTCTACAGTCTGCCAAAGAGAAAGCTCAGGGGAGACAAGATCACAGAATATAAATACCTTCAAAGGAAGGGGATTATTCGCATTACTAGAAAATGACAAAACAAAAAGCAGTGGCTTCAAACTAGGGAACACAAAGTGCGGTGGAGTAATTAAGCCCTGAACGGAGCATGGTGCCAATGAAGAAGGGGCCAAGAGGGAGGAACGAGGTCAGAAGAGAAGACTTAAACTGATAGAGGAAGAGAGGATTACAAACATAATTAATTCAGTGTTTGGGAAGCTGTGGGATTGGGAGCAGGCAAAAGCAATACCCTTCCTCTCTCCGTAGAAGAGCTCTGGGCCCTGCTGCGCAGGACGTCCTTGTCTTCAGGGGTCTTCTCGGGGCAGGTAGTACTTGTCCAAGAAGAACCAACCGACCAAAGCAGGGCCATCACGAGCCGGCACACCACGTTCAACCTCCATGCAAGTCCGCACCCGCCAAACTGCCCCAAAGGTCGAAAAGAGTACTTGGTCTGATCTGAACGGCGGCATCACATTCATCCCCGGCAGCCATCAGGGCAGGAATGCCCCATTCTTTAACTTGCTGCCTCTGCTGTGAATATTAGCTTTTTCCTTTAACTTCCCAATCCTTTATGAGAGCTAAAGGTTTTTTATTAAAATGTGCTACACAGTAGTATTCAATTAGCTAATGTTTTTAATGTCTTACAACATTTTAAGATTCATTCAATTTCTTTTCCCGTTATGGAGAATTCCAGATATGCAAAAATGAATCTCCATTTTAAAGCAAGAAGGAAGCACTTTTTGAAACAAATAATACAGATAAACCATTGCTTTCGAAAGACAAAGAAGAACGTCTAAATTATTGACAATACAGAGTCGGAAATGGTTATATGCCCACAACTGCCGTATATCCTTTCCCCCACTGAAGCAATGATGTCAAAGGTGAAGATGAGTTCATTATCAAAATAATTTTCAACTTAAAATAATTGCTTATGCTTATTGGAAAAGGGCTGTGGTCAAACAACAAAACGCCTCGGGAATATCAGAAGTAGAACATGGGTTCACACAAGAGACTCTACTTTTCAGATACACATTAAAAAATGGTCTTTCAGTTTAGGAATTTTTTTAGTTAAGTCATTGGTTCTAAAACAGAAGTAAGTTTAAAATATTGCCATGAATTAAAATATGCATTTGTGTTTTGGCTAAATAAAGAAAATTTCAGATGGCAAATTACCATACTGAAAAACTATTTCTAGAAAAGCAATGCCTGATTAGTCCATATTTTAATCAAGTAAACAGAGGACAACCAATTCTATAAATAATTTTGGAGTTTATGTCAGTAAAAATTAGCAGGATGCGAACTTTACAGTCTCAGTTGTTTTCAGATTAATTGGAATACATAATGAAAGTAATTACACTCTGATATTTTGGTGCATGTCTCAGTGTATCTTGGAAGGAGTCCAGTAAGTTGTCTGTCTATATCTGATTTATAGAATAGTGATTTGTCATTTTAAATTGCTCCTTATGAGCAATAAGCATGGAGTATTTGTATAAATAGCAAATGTTTCTTGATTTTTACCTTTCCGTGCCCCCCCCCAAAGATGTCACTAAGAATAAAGTATTGAAAAAAATCCCATGTGATTTACTGGCAAGAAAGTCCCTTTTGAAGCTAAAAATTGAAAATTGGCCCGATATTCAACACGCCTGTGTATACTACAGCCTCTGTGTGTACAAATTGTGTTACATGAATGGAAACATTTTGTGTAAAACATTTTTGGGATAAACAGCCTCTGCTATATCAGGGAAGCAAGTCATCTTTTTTTCCAGAATGTAGCGAAGCCGCAAGAGAAGTGTGAGAAAGGCTGATTTTAAGACTGAGTGAAATCAGGGCATGATCTGGCGAAGAGAATAATTCTTTACAGCGCTTTGGGCTTTCATGCAGGATATGGGGTCTCTTCCACCCCATCCCTTTAAAAAAAAGATGCAGGATAATAGATGAAATTACAGATTCAGAGGCTACAGCCCTTGGATACGTACGTGGGGAAGGAAAAGGCTCTTGAAGTTGGCAGGAATATTTCCAGTGGTTTCAGCAAGCCTCGGGCGAGGACTGGGAGGAGGCACTGGGATGGCGCTGGGAGCAGCACCAGGACGCTGGCAGGAGGGAGGAGGTGACGAGAGACAGGGATTTGGCGGGCGACCGCCCTGCATTAACCACCAGCAGGTTTGTGCTGCTTTCCATCCCTGTAAGCGTTTGCACGTCTCTTCTTTTTCTCTTGGAGGAAGTTTTCCCTGCAACAGTGATACGTGACCCGTGCCGCGAAATCATCCCTCTCGGGTCCCACCTTCGTCCTGACGAGGTTTTCCAACGCTGCCGCTGTCGGCATCGCTCCCTCCCCGAAGATCACGCCCTGGGCTGCCCGTTGCCCTTCCCTGAAGAGCCGTCACCCCTCTGTAGGCGAGGGGACCGTCTTCCACCCTGCCTGCAGGTCAGGGAAGCACCCAGCATCACTGCAAACGACCAGCAGGACTTCATCCCACCAGCTCGACCTACGGGCACCATCGCAGTGGACCTCTTGGTTACTCCCTGAGTAAAGTTTAATTTTCATTGATTGGCAACTTCTGCTATAGTTATGCTAAACTTGGTATTTTTAGAATATCTGGTCACGTTTTTTTCATCTGTCCCACATACCTTTATTGAGATGATTAGTTATACATATATATTTACGTCAGATCATAGTGACGGGCGCATTTTCTGGTGCCAATTTTTGTCTTGAATTTTTTATGAGCAGTATTCAGATGAAAGTGAGAACTAAAATTTTAAGAATGTACAAAAAGAGCTGGTTAAAATTGTTTCTGCAGGTGAAATAAATGACCTTTTACCTGCTGTTTACACAGAGGGAAAAAATTAAGTTTTTAAACTACACTTTGTATTTAAAAGTGGTTTATTATACAAAAGAAATATTAATTGTAGTTAGCGAACTGACAGATTGCTTCTGGTCATCGTGGGCCTGATTTCCAAAGGTATTTGGTGCCTAATAAAGCAGATCATTACCTTCTGGGATTTCAGAAATACTGCAGGAGGCCAGCTGCTTCGTCTCTGTCGAAAACGGCGCCAGTAAGATGCCGAGGCACTTCTGGAAAGCAGCCATACATGCAAGAATATCTTTGTAAATACGTCCAGATATTCTTTAATTTTCAGATTCAGCTGATGTTTTTGTTGTCTTTTTGGGGTTTTGTTTGTAAACCGGAAGACAGAAGCTTTTTTCTGCTTTTTTAACTCAGTCTCTCAGCTTTAGCTGAAGTAACACAAACGAAGACAATCATTATGTTTGCATCTCACAACTAAAAATTCCACTGGAATTAATTCAGAAAAGCTTCTTCCATACCACAGAAACTGAAAAAGCTCCAAAATAAATAAAAAAATAAATAAAAATTTAAAACCCCTCTTGATCCATTGTGGAGATTTATACAATGTGATACATAATATTGGACAAAATTATTTAACTCAGGTTGGCCATAGTGACACAGAAGGTATTTTTCCCATTGGAAAAAAGCCCTTTTGAACTCATGAACATCTGAGACTAATCAGGGTAAATTTAAGCCTTAGAACATGCTGTCATTGCCATGAATGTAAATACTATTTTTAAAGAAAGACAAGTGTCTTCATTTTAAATTGAGACTTCCAATTTAAAGAAAAAAGGATGTTTTTTTTACATTGGTAAGCATGAAAATAAACTCTGATGTTTATGGGTTGTACCTTGAGATTAAAAATCTTTTAATCGTATGTGATAATATCTACAAATCTGAAGTATACCCAGTTCCACGTTGTCTGAGTAGATGACGTTATGTAGTTACAGGTACATGTATAGTCACAACAGCACTAGTCCAGCAGCAGCAGCAATTATTACCTTAAGCAACGCAGGACATGACAACAGAAGCCGCGGGGTAGACCACTGTAAAAAGAAGACAACCATTCACTCCGAGGGAACGCGCGTCTCCTGTAGAAGCCGCAGATGGTGGAGCTGGGCCTCCTCCAGGCCCTCGGGTTTTGGGAAGGCAGCGGGACAAGCAGAACGGGTGGACACTCCTCGGTCTTCCAAAAGCTGGGGCAGATCTCCAGGACCTTTGGTCTCCGTTGGCCGGCGTGGATGTGGTGTTAGCAAGGAAACTCGCATCCAGGCAGATGTCGTTCAGCACGGTCGCGGGTGCTCCAACACAAAGCGAAATATATTTGTTTCCCACAATCTTTCAGCATGTGTTTCTATTGTCCCAATCTTGCTTTAATGCCTTGCCTAAGATTTTATCACTTTTAATAAACAAATACTCATTATAAAGACCATTTTGCCCATCCAAGTTCTAAATCAGAGTAGCAGCTACCATTTGTAAGACTCCAGTGTTCAGACATACAAACTACCCAATGTCATTTAGATAATGTGTTGGGGCTGAACATAAGTGATAATAAACTAATGTGGATTCATTATGATGACTCAGAGACACAATATTACATTATAAATTTCAAGTAATATGTTTCTGTTCGGAGTGGATGTGGTCTTGCTAAGAAAAATAGGTATCTTAAAAAGTTGTTCCTTTGGGCTAAAAAAGCTGCTTGAATTCTTGAAGATAAAGATTACTGAAATACAGTGCAAAGACCTCTAAAAGGCTTAAAACTGAGGAGAAAAAGGGGAGGGGAAAAAAAAAGATATTTTTCTTTTAATATGCAAGTGACTTTCTTGTTATCCTATCATAAGAACCTTGTTACCATCTAATTTGGGGGTTCCAGGTTGGTGTTGGAGATCTGAGGAATCCAAGTGTGTAATAACACAGGTACAATTTAGGACAGGTCAGACGGGAGCTTTATTAACCATGATCACAGGGAGAGAACATTTGGACAGCATCGCCCTCTCTGCTCCCCTGTGCTCTGCCAAGTGATCGCAGGAAAAAAGAAAAAAATAGAAAAAAAAAAAGAAAGAGGTGAGGAAAACCAATCATTTTGATGGTAAAAAAGCCGGGTATCCATCCCCAGTGGGGACGGACTCCTTCAGCAGCTTGCTAGCTGCCACAGCTCTAGGAGGGACTCACACAGTAAAGAAGGTGAGGACATGGAGGGGTGGCCCTTGGTGGAGCCTGTACGATGACAAACACCCCGTATTGCCTTCGATCAGCGGTGGGGAGGGGGGAACAAACACACGCTGCTAGCTCCTAGTCGAAAGGACTGTTCTTTTAGTTAGGATAAACTTCTTAGCCGGACCTCTCAAATCTTAAATCTTAATAATTTTACCACCACATTGGTAAACTCTTATAGTTTTGTCATGTCCAATCAATTCTGTATTATCAATTGTAACTATCTGGCTTTTTTTATTTCCCCCTGACACATCCAGTCGGGGAGTGAATGTGCTTATAGTGAAAATCTGTTTTCTGCAATGTGCTGGCATAATCTTCCCAGTCATAAGAAGTTCACTGGGTCATGCCTAGCAAATGAAATGAAAAAGACCTCCTTGCTGCTGCACTCCCTCACCCCCTCCCAAATATACACACCAACCATTCTGATGATACCTCAGTATATAATAATGTCTTCCATGCTGTATTTTCCAACTTTTATGGCCAGGTTTCCTAGCAGCAGGTTGTAATTGGAATCTGACTGTGAAATAAACAGGTACAAAATGACTGACAATTCCCAAAGATGTAAAAATAAGCACATTTTAACTCCATGCTGTTAAAAGAGTTCCTGCACAGATTCTACAAAGTATTGTCTTTACCTGAAGCTGAAGAAACACTTCAAAGATGAGGCCCTTTGGCTTTTTTTTTAAGCACACGCAACCAGAATTATAAGCTTATAAAATAAGTTATGGCATTTTTGCACGTGGGATTTCTTTCAGCAACGTCAAAGAAACAGCATTTGTACCATAATCATACAATACTCCCCCTGTACTGTCTCTCTAGAACTTATTTGCCCTAGCACGTACATACTGATTTTTTTATTTGTGGACAGGACTCATGTTAATATGATATTACAGTCTGCATCTTTCTCACATCAAATTCACATAACTAAAAATAAAACAAAATGAAACAAAACAAAACTGTAAATACCTTGCACTGATTCTACAACTGGAAGTTATCAGCTATTCAAATAACAGATAACACTATTCCTACTCATTCCAGAGAGATGAATAAACTGAAAAATTTCATTACATGCTTTGTGTACATTGCACGTAAAACTCATTTCTACTTTTTATTTTATCCTCATATTCTTCCACATATGCTTTTAGCAGTGTGGTCTTCATACAAATAGTATAGATCAGAGCTACGCAACCTCTTTACCCCCATGTCCCATATAAAAAAAAAATAAATTCCCGGGTATCTGACCAGGGACTGCGACTCTGGGGAGAATTAGGGGTAGAGGTGATTTGCAACTCACGATTTGAGAAAAGCACTTGCAGACTGAATGGCTAAGGCTCTTTGTAGTTAATGCTGCCAAACTCTTCCCATTAGAAACCCTTCATTTCAGTCGTTCAAAACTCTTCCAGAATTTAACTGTTGGGGCTGAAATTTTCCATGTCTGTTTTCCAAAAGAGTGTCAGCATAAATTGTCCAGTTGTTTCCAATAATAAAATCAGCAGAAAATATATTATTTGCCAATCATACTATTTACCAGTGATTACTACAACAGTTTTGTCAATAATTTCTGGCAGCGTGATGACTTGAGGCAAGGAAGTGAAATTTGGCATTGAATAGTCTTTGTGTGATGGATAAGCCTTTTGTTGTGCATCTATGCGTGCGGAGCGGTATAATGCTCAAACGTAGCCAAGTTATAAATAATTGAGAAAGTATCTGATTGCATATGCTTAGTAGCAGTTGATAAATAGTATTTCCAAGGATTCTGCCCATGCTAAGCCCGTTTTCTTTCTGACCCTGGGATAAAGGAGGCTAAGACAGGACTTTCCCTGCAATTCCCCTTCCCCGATGCGCTGGCCCAAGAGCCAGACACGAAGCCAAGGTGGAGGTTACACAAGGTGGCTGCGGTCGCAAAGGGAAAGGCATCGGTCTCCTTTCAAGCCCTTTTACCAGGCTAACGTGGCAAAGGCATCGCCCCCAAAGCCATCCTTCCGTAGCCACGGATGGCCCCTCAGCTGCGCGCCCGGCTCGAGCGGGAGCCTGCGTGTGTCCTGGGGCTGCATTCGTCCTGGGCTCTCACACCCACACCTGACATCGGGGAAGGCCGTTCTGTGAACTAATAAAGTCTAAGGAATAGTTGCCTGTTGTTTTCTTACTCAGTGTCCAAAATCTGTAGTTAAAGTTATTAGTTATATTCCTCCACTTCAGCTTGTTGTCTGAAAAATGGGACTAATAATACTCTTCGCTGCAGCAAAGGAGTATGGCAGTAAGTTCATTACTGCTTGCGAAACAGCTGGGTACACTAATGATGAACATGAAAGAAATGGTCATAAGGAAACAAATAATTCTGCATTACAGCAGGTTTGCACAATGTGAAATGAATAAGGCATTGGATGCTCACGAACACAAGGATAAAATCAAATACTGGGTTCATTAATGGGCCATCTATATGAAGCATGTTTCCATGCCAGGTGTCCGACTTTAAAGAGTTTCAGCAGAAGAGGTCCATCAGCAAGGACAAAAAAGTAGTATGTGTTCTCTTAATTAAAGACTGATCATAATGCACAAACCCAAAGGAAGCTAGTTAAAAATGTACAGATTAAAGCCAGAAAAAAAACAGAATTATGTTTTACTGCTTGGTTTTCAAAGCTTTGTGTCCTTTTAACATTTTTTTTAATACATAATGTTAACACATGCAAATAATAATGAAATGCAGGATGGCTAAACTGAAAATCATAAACTTATGGCTTTAAGTGCTGATATGCTTTCCTAGGAGCATCATTTAGACCATATGATTTTACAATATGTAAACATAATACAAGCAACGCCGAGACCTGATTTAGTACCTAACAATATATTCTTGAAACCTAGAAGAGACGAGAACAAGATCAACCTCAAAACTACAGAAGTCAAAGCTTTAACGTAAAGAAATGTAAAAAAAGCTTGGGATGAGAGCAGAGACACGTTTTTCCATTTTTTCCTGACATCCTTCTGGGGTTGATGTGATTTAGCACTGAAATACAATCCAATGACAAACAGTAAAAATCCCTCTTTCGTGCAATTTTACAAAGCAGTCCTCTTTAACAGCAGGTTTTCCATGAACACAGCTGACAAAAGGTCAGGCTAAATCTTTACCTGAGGCAGTCACTTTGGTTTAGAGTCTCTCGCCTGGTAAATAAGAGGGCCGAGGTACCAGGCTGGACATCATCCATGCTGTTTAATTTTTTCCAATGTCCCCCAGCCCTGCCTCCACCCGACACCATCCCCACCGCTGTCCCAGCAGACCGTGCCCCCCCGGCCATCCCCGCCTGCCCCGCGCCGTGGTCCGGGGAACGCGAGGCGTACCTTCAGCTTCGCACCACCACAACGGCATCGATTCCACCTCACAAATGTGAACTAGGGTCACGGGGACGCCACCGTGCATCTGGAAGAGACGCGGGACCGAGGGCTGCGTAGGGCTGAGGTGGGCTGGTGGCCAAAGGGCTGAGGAGCCTCTCCGGTCTCGCTTTGTTTAGCGGTGCGGGGGTAGCCCAAGGGTCCCGTCCCACCCGAGGGACCGGACTGCTCTGCTGAAGGCTTCCTAGCGCCAATCCTCCAGTTCATGCCTCTCACTGGGCAATCTGGCACCCTTGGAGCCAACTCAACTCAAACCGTTCCTCAACTCAAACCATCAGCAATAGATCGTGGATAAAAGCCCCGAAGGTTTTCATCCTTCTTACCACCACGGCCTTCAGCAAAAAGGAGGTTTCTGGCAGCTTCCCCTCTGTCGCGTGCCCTTTGTGATCAGGAGATTCCCGGGAACTAGGCATCCCTGCGTGCCGAGCCTTGAAGGGCCTGAACTTGGAACAGGGATTTGGAGCCCATGCTTAATAAATTAAGCCTGTGACTTACAATAAGATTTCAAACACTCCTGCTAGACTTTTTTGAAAAATTTCCTTATCATACATTAGCATAAAATTATAAATATGTTCTGTGCTACCCGAATGATATTTATGCGCTGCACTGGGCTCTGGACAGTGACTTATGCATGTCATATACCCTTCTGCCACATGCGTTTTAAGCTGCATGTGCAAGATAACCTGGTTATCTCAAAAGCTGTGGTATAGTTTGGACTTGCCAGTAAAGTTAAGAGCCATTTATAATCATGAGGAAAATTAAGCTACAGCATATTTCTGACTTTGACATAGCAAATGAGTACTAACCATCGCACTACATTTTGTCGTCACTTAGATTTTTTTCCAGAACATCTGAAGAACTTTTGGATATTAAATTTGCTATCATGATTGATTTCAATGCATCAGTCATGTATTTCTCTTCCTCTTCCAAATTACACTTGCTGAAGAAACAGAAAAGTACTGAACAAGGAAAAAAAACTATGCACTCAAAGTGGAAAGGAATGTACTCTCAATTTTAAAGGTGCAATGAATTAAAATTTTTAATTTACTAATACAATAAAATATTTCTGATCATTTTCAGGTTAAACATATGCAATGAGTTTCCAGTGAGACGGCTATATTTATTAAGTATAGCAGGTGACTGAGCAGACGGCATTACTGCACTGCCTGAGGTCCCAAGAATGTGCAATCAGCCTTGATTACTGGTGGCCCAGTCCTTCAAGGTACTAACCAATTTCATCTTTCATTTCAATAGTAGCCAAGACTGTTTTGCATCCCTTAAGAATAAGCACATGAAAGAGCCTGCTCTAAATTAGCTGAGAAACAGCTTCATGCGAGATTTTACGTTTGTTTTTAATGAGAAAAGTTCTTTCCGACAGAATAGGACAGCTATGCCAACAGAGCATTTGACCCACCGATTTCAGAGTTTCCTTCAGTTTCTGAGAGATCTCCCATACAGAAGTAGATTGACATGCCGTATGTACACTGTCAAATTCCATTTCTGAAGTTTTTGTTCTGAGTGCTTACAAAGTCACTGTAATTTCTTTTATACCAAGTATACTATCCACAAACAACCAATGTAACTTTATTGTATACACATTCATTGAACTATTGATCAGTAAAGCAAAGAGAATTGTCGACCATAATCTGCAAGTGATCCACTAAATGAGACATCTGTTAGCATAAAGTTCCTAGTAGAACACTAGATGCTCTATAAAGGAAAAATCCATTACACTACACATTAATATTGCAAAGGCATTCCCATTTTCTCTTTCTTTTTTCCCAATTTCACTTCTTCACTCCAGCTGAAAAGTGTTTTTCTTTTAGGAGTTCATTTAGTTACTTGATCAGCAGGAGTTACCTGAGCTTCAGACCCTGTGTAAGTGCCTCTGCCTCCTCTATCCTACACCAGACATACAGTTTCAACAACTGACTTTGCTGAAATAGCGATGATCCAACACGGGCTCCCTCTCAGCTTCTGGGTCTACCCGGCGGCCAGTGTTGGATCAACTAATCTGAGTGAGTCGCACTTGCCGAAAAAGTTGTCGCTGTTGCTACAGGAGAAATTTTTGCATCAGCATAGGTGAGCCCAATACTTTTGTCAAAAAGTTCACCACGTTCAGTAGAGCTGGACTTTATCAGAGCAGAAGATGACAAATGTCACAGGAGAGAAGAGTGACCTTTCATTTATCCCTTCCACAGACAAGACTTCTGAAATTCTTTGAGCATTTGCATTGTTTGAAGCACATTTTTCAAATGAGAACTGGTTTTTGTGCTTTGCAGTTATTTTTTAAATTTAAACCTCCATAAATTTTGGCATTTTGAGCAGTCAGCATTTCAGCAGACATGTTCTGAGTCACTAAAAGCAGGCTTTAGTACAGGTCTTCCAGGTGTCAGGTACAATGCCTTAGTTCATTCTGTGTTACAACTAATCTCATTTTTTAAGAGTTACATTGACATTTTTTACTTTTAAAAATGTATTTGAAAAAACAAAACAAAACCCAACCTAAACTTTTTAATCCCAATGTCTTCTTTAGAGCTTGTTTAGTACAAAGATTCAAATTATATACTTAGTTTCTTCTATTTCTTTCTTAATACTTGTCTTAAGTTTCTTCAGCAAATCAAGAATATCTGTTCACCCAAGGAGCAAAAATTATGAGGTCACTCATGCTCTGTTTGCTTGTTGTTGTTTGTTGTAATTTTCAACTCAATTATCAGGGAGTTATTGAATATGAGAGGGTAAATTAAATGTCAAGTCTGACTCACACAAAGTAGATGTGCTGTCTATTTTACTGCCCTGCTAGTTCACACAAGGTGAAGAATATATCTTAGCGGTGGGGGGAAAAAAAAAAAGAGGATTACTCCTGCAGCACCCATTCATACAGTCTGCAAATCTACCATCTGCCATGAATAAAAGGTGGGGTGAGCTGTAGTGTTTCAGAAGCAGAGTAGGAAAAACTGCACAGTAATCTAATAATTGTAATCACTGTAATTACCCAGCTCTGTCACAGCAGCGGGGAAGCGGTCAGTAAGTTCGTCCAGCTGTTGAAGAGCCCGGGGAACTCACGGACAGGAGGGAAGGACAGAACGCGTTGTGTCATCCGCTTTGCCTCCTGCTCCGGCTGTACCTGCCCGACACCGCGACCGGGAACTCGCGGCTCAGAGGCCGAACGTTCCCTGATGCAAGACCCGCAGCTCCCGCGGATGCAGGCTGCTCTGCTCCGGTAGCCGAGACACGAATGAGAATGAGTTTGTTACGGATCCGGAGGTAATTGCCAACACTCAGCTGCCATCCCCTGAATTTCTGTTACAATATAATGTGCAATTTCCCTTTACAGTGACATCCTGGTTCAGATAATTTCAGAAGCATTTTGTTTGCTGGAGTACTGATGTGTAGTATACACCCTTACTCAACCAGGAGACAGCTAATTTCTTTGCTGTGCTAATTATGTCAGAGCAAAACACAACATGTTTACGCTTGTTCTTGTCAGCCAGTTTGAGAAAGTGGTTCCTTTTGAGTGACTCTATCACCTAGTTTCTGATGTTTTGCTGTGGACTACCTAATGATCAGTTCCTAAATTTCTCTGGAGTTGTGCATGTGGTTACTTGCAGGCAGTGCAAGTGTAGTCCACACAGGGGCAGGGTATTGTTCACAACAGCCTGTCCATACCCAAACTCCAGAGTAAGCTAGAATAGTATCAGTGGCTGATATCTATTCATACTCCACATGCCTGTGGTTACATGTGTTGACTTGCAGCCTGAGTCACATAATGATGGGTTATGCCTGTGATACACTATCATATAAGCATGGCACAACAGGAGTGGGAAGGATGTATAAATATACATATATAGAGAGGAACACATCCAAATTAATTTTATGGAAGCAACCATGTGATATAGTTGCCCCCCATAGCTGAAGAGTGGGCTTCTTGCCCCAGGAGGTCCTTTCGGTTGTGTAATATTAAGACTGAAAATGCAGTTGTCCTTGGAACAATGGAGTTGCCTTTTACAATGGGAGTGGTGAATTCAAAATTTGGGTCACCACTCAGCACAGGCACATAAAAAAAAAAATCAGAAATTACAAAAGTCCTGAGTGAAGATAAAAGCCTCTACTGGCATCAGGGCAGTCTGACCACATTTCTCCCAGCCCTTGCTTTTGGTCCTGCTTTGGCATTCTCCCACACGGCCTCGTAATGTCAGAGTTGACCTTAATAAACTCATTTTTATCACTTAACAGGGTAGAATGAACAAGGGAGAAATGCAATCCCGTTGCTATCTGCAGGGCTGAATGTTCTCCCGCTCAGAAACCAAGTTTCCTGAGCTGACCAAGACGCTGACAGTGGGTTTGTCTCCCCACCGAGCCCCGGCCGGCAAAGCGTCCTGCGTGGAGGAGATGCAGCATTGCTCAGCAGAAGTTTTACTACAAAACCAGCAACATCTCTGTATCAGAAGGGGGAGCCCGGATGGGTCTGTGGGAGCAACAACAACTTGAGAGCATGGCAAGCGAAGGGGAAAGGGTGCAGCTCGCTCTGCCCTGCACGGGTCTGGCGAGGGAGGGAGGGGGAGTTGGCTTTGCTTTTTATGAGAGAAGCGAAGGAAGGAAGATCAGATAGGTAGGAAAAGCAGATAACCCAGGAATTTCAAGAGTTAAATTGTCTTCAAAACTAGTTCTCCCGCTGAGATGAAAGGAGCAGCTCGCACGTGGCCCAGCTGTAGCCTCAGCCAGCGAAGCAGCTGCACGCTCAGGTTTCCCTCCACCACGGATTTTTATCATCTACACCTTCTCAAGCTCAGCATAACTTTAAACGAACAGAGTGGCACGTGTAAGTAGTGTCTACGTGATGCGTACAGCCCCATTTCTTCCACAAGTCACATTTCCACCAGGCATTTAGCACTTCTGCTTCTATAGAAAACTTTTCTCAAACATTTTGTATGCAGGGACCAAAGACTAACCTTGAGAGAAAGCAGCAGACGTGCACAAGATTTGAAGCACCCAAAGGCTTTCTAAACAGTGTACAAATCCGAGGGGATACGTCTGCTCTCCTGAAGTGCCCTGTCCCAGTGTTTCACAGGCCGTAAACCAGGAGCCTATCTCAGCAAAACAATTTGAGATATCTGATAAGTAGATGCTGTAACCAAGGTATCATGCTCCCATTTTGGGGGAAAAAAACCCAACAAAACAAACATACTACCAGTAACAGCTATCGAAACGCATATGTTTACAAGTAGGATTTCTGTGTATGCTCTTGTTCTATTATCTACATACAACCGCCTTTTATGCTGTCTGCTGACAGCATTTGATGCATTTTTCCTCCTGTGCTTATTTTTAGTTGCCATAGGAACTTTCTTATTTCCTGTCAGCTGATGCCGTTATTTAATACTATTAATTGTATAAAAGGGTGTTGATTCTTGTACTCCAGATGCTGAAAAAAAGCTTTAGGAAGGAAGAACACACATTTCAGTTTACTCAGTCTTTTATTCATTTATTTCTATCAATATTTAATTCAAAAAGCTGGATACTGTAATAACAGCTGTTACCACATCAGTGGAATCTGGAGTAGATCCTCTCCAGTCTTTTCTTCTTGTTTGATCTAAGTTTCCCTCCCACTACCATAAATATACTTATTTGAAATAGTATCTTTTGTCTGTTTAGTTTGTAGCTTCATTCTTCCTCACTCCCCACATATCCTATTCTTTTTCTTTTTTTCTTTCCAAAAGAAAAATTAAAATCTGCTGTTAAAATGAATGGGAGTGAAAAGAAAAATTTCCAGCATATAAAGAAATACAGTCTGGAAAAATATTGGGATCTGAGGGGGGTTTCTTTTTGGCAAAGCCCAATTCTTCTCCTTTTACATATAATAAGTTATTTTGCAAAAGATTATTTTTCTATTAAATTTGTTGTGTGACCAGAAAGCAATAAAGAATGACCGGAATTGACTGAGAACTACAATAGCTTAAACTGGCGCTTTCTTTATCCACATCAACTGTAAAATTTCCACAGTTCTTCCCATGAACAGATCACATATTTGGAGAACATATAAATTTGCATTTGATCAACATATAAATTTGCATTTGAATTAGTATTATATGGAATGCTGATGCAAGCTTATTCCAGTCCTTCTCCGGAAAAACTTAGGAAAACAACAGTAATGTACACAAATTCAAATCCTGCTATAAAAACATATTCCTTTTTCCATTTCACATCACTGCTCTTCATAAGATGGAGGAAAACAGGTAGCTTGGAATAAAGAAACTGGCAAATAAGCTAACATTTATAACTTTAGAAAATAATTCCACCGGTGTGACTTAAATTATGTGAACTTCATCGAAGGTTTTATTCAAAGCATCCTAAAGACAACTTGAATCTCCTCACTGACTTGAGGGGCTGCTGGATTAGTCCCACTGAATGGGATAACGGGAGTATTAATGAGCTCACCGGGGTGCTAGGAGGATAATATTCTGCTTGGGAATGTTCCCAAAGCATATGGTGTGTGCTTTTGCTGAGACAAGCACTGTCAAGTGTTTCAGTTGCTATAACTCAATAGGCATCGGAGGCAAATGATTTTCAACCCGATCCTAGAAGCTCCTCCACAGAGGGTCCCTTCTGCAGAAGTCCTTCCCAGCCACCCCAGCCCAGTCCCACCATCAGCAGAACCCTCACCACCCTGACTTGGTTCAACGGAGGCGATTCACCCCAGGACAAGCCATCCTGCAAAGAGCGATGCTGATTTTGTTAAGGCCTCGCTAAATTAAGGAAGAATATTTGTTCGACACTGCAAGCTTTTATTATTTTAGCAAAAGCAAAAGGTATTAAACATCTGCCTTTTCTTCTGAGCAGGAAGAATTGAAGGCGTTAGGAACTGGAAATTTATTCTTTTGCCCAGTTTGTTCTTTTAGAAATGGTTCAAAAAAGCAACTTGTTTGTAAAAGAAAGTGTACATGCACATGGAAGTAGTTTTTGTTTATTAGAGAGAGTCACAGAGATAATTATGCTGATTACTTCACTGTAGGACTGTCTGGGAGAATCAAAGACTTTGCATATTATTTTATATATCCAAAAATTGAAATTTAAAACTAACCTCAGAAAAAAATTCTTAACCAGAATTTGTCCATAATGACTTTCCCCAAAATGAGTCTCCGAGTTAAACCAGGAGTCAAACAGTTACCGTTTTTAAAAAGTAAGTTATTGCTCCCAACAATTGGTAATTTTTCATTTCTTTTCAGGAATATGCTACCAGTCTGATCTATATTGAAATATGGGAGAGCTAATCTGTAAGTGCAGCCAAGCCAAGTTGAAAAATAACTCCCAGTTCAATGTTATTAATACGCAGCGGCATTTATAACATCACATTAAATTTGAAGGAAACTGCAAAGGTATCCAGCTTCCCTGGCAAAACCATGGCACAAGATCTGGGAAGAAGCAGCTCAGATGGGCAAATCACCTGCAGCTGAAGTGGATGTTGAGTTTCCATCGCCTTTCCATAGGACCGACTGGGTCGGCCAAAGCAGAAAGCAGAGAGGGGAGGCGGTGGGACTCAGGGGGCTGCTCAGTGCCCACCCCAGCCACATCCCCCCGGGAAGGAAGGAAGGAAGGAAGGAAGGAAGGAAGGAAGGAAGGAAGGAAGGAAAGCAGGAGGAAGCCAGGTTTACCATGTGACAGCAGTGGGAGAAAGGTCGAGCAGAAGAGCAAGCCCAAAAAAACACCCCATGAAGTCAAAGGCCGTGAAGACCAAGGTCACTTGTAGAAACAAAACTGGAGGATTGCTCTTCCTCCTTTTCGCCTCGCCGCGGTGGAGACGGGAAAGGACCGAGCCATCGCCTGCCTTGCCGCGGGGCTCGCGCTGAGCACGAGAGCACGTTTTGCTTTCTCCGCTGAGCAAACGCAGCGACCCTGTAAGGTTCAACAAAGGATGAAGCAAGTTATGAGAACCACACCGCTAAGACTGAGGTGTTAATAACATTACAGGGACATCTGAGGATACTGTTGTACTTACTAGAGGATGAGAATCAACATCATCCTCTCTAAGTTATACAAATGAAAGAAGGTTATTTAATGTCCATCTGGTTTTGTTCAAGAGGTAGTAAATAATTGTTCCTCAAATGTCCACCAAAGGCTTTCAATTGCTCTGAGCTGCCAGACAACAGGATTTTCCCTAGCCTACAACTGTCACCTTCCACATCATCTGAGACCAAAATGAGGCATTCCCACTTTTTGTACCTCTTTCAGGAAGGCAGTGTGATTGCTTGTTTATAGAACACGGGTATTAGTACAGCTCAGGGAATAAAAAATTAATAGGCACTATCCAGCAGAGGGAGCACAATAACGTAAAAACCCTTCAGCTGTAAGGTGAAGAACTTTTTCTATTAAAACCCACGGTATTTGGCAATCTGAGTTTACTGTTTTAGCATGCGGGGTGGAAAAGACAGAATTTAAATAAAAACAGAGAGAGAGGAGAGAGGGATCTCAAACAAATACAAGTAACAAAATAATTGATTTCCTGTTATTTTCATCCATAATAAGGCAGATGTAACTTAACTGCTGGAAAAATTAAGGTTTAATAAGAAGAGATCAAGGATGATCTTAGGAAGAGTAATAACATTTATTTTACAATGCTGATTTTAATTTAAATAGAACTGGCTGCTCTGGCTGAAAGACTCAAGTGCTGCTTTCAGTTTGACTGTGCACTTCCTCTTGTTGTTAATGAAGTCATACATCACAGAAATAACTGATGCACCCATTCATTCGGTTTATGTGTAATTTTTAGAGTCCAATATGACAGAAATCTTACTAGATATGTTCTCTCTTCTGTGACTGTTACACTTTCTAATCTAATCACGCTTAAATAATTGTGAATTAAAAAAAAGAAAGAAGAGATAATACCTATTTTATAAGAAACAGTCATAAACCAGAGAAAGAATTCATCACATTTTGATGTGACTTACATGAACTACAGTAATTAAAGAAACAATGTAATAGTTTAAAATTGTTGCCATCTTAAATGCAAACATTTCTCAGGGTGCATTTCATTAATATATTTATACCACGAGATTTTTTAATTAGGACATCTAAATTCTAAGCTCTGCCACTGACTGTTATTTGACCTTTGGCAATTCACAGTCTTTCTAAGAGAGTTTCTGTTATCTTTGTAATGAAAATCATATTGATTTCACAGCTGGGTAGAGTGTAACAGCAGCTTTGCCTGCTGGTAGAAAGTACTGTTGAAATAAAAACATAATTTCCAAAGGAAAGAGAGAAGAAAGAACTGGATGTTCTGATCAGAAATGCTAACTACAGCTAACTCAAGCTAGAATATATTCAGTTTAACTCTTACATGTTTTCCAAAGAAAAAGCCAAGCACGATGAAGACTGATTAGTATTTTTTCTGTTAAGCAAACTGTATTTTTTCTCCACAAACTGGCAGTAAGATTAACAACTGAAACAAAACATCTATACTGCTAAATATTGAAGATGCCCCCATCGAGCAGACTGTTCACTGGTTTGTATAATGTCCTAAGGAAATGAGGTTTATGCAGGCTCATTATCCATTCACTCAACTATTACCCTGCTTTCCCCAATAATTTTTCAACCTCTTGGACAATTTCAACCAAATCTAGCAGAACAGTGGAAGTCTTAGTGATATTAAAGACACTTGACCACCAGATTCAGCTGAGACTGGATGAAAGTTAATGGATACTTACTACCTTTGCTAGTCTCATATGTGACTAGCAATACTAAAAGTAACTCCAAAAGTAGACTGAAAGCAAGGCACTGCTAGAGGTTTCTTATCCCCGTTACAGACACAGCGTCTTTACCCTGACAGGACAAGTTGATCCACAGAAAGTAAAGGTGTCATCTTGGGAAAAGTTCTGAAGAATTATTTCTTAAGCATATCGAAACTCGAACTGTTTAGCTTATATACTTGTATATTCCATAGCACTTCCAGAATATCTTATTTCATTAGTCAAACATAAATTCATTTATTTTTACATAATTCTATATTAGTAATGTCTTAAGGTCACAACAAACTTATTAAATTATTTTAGAATTATGATGATGGCTTCACTAAGGTTATTAAAATTGTAGTCAAAACTGCCTAACTTCAAAAATGTCTTATTAAAAGTTTCTTACTGTTTATCACCGAAGCATTCTCATGATCCTCTATAGATATATAAATCCAACAGATTAACTTGTAGAAAGTTTTACGTCTTCTTTCCAATTAACAAATACAAATATCTTTTGCTAGGCCAAGACAATCCCTCATTACCTCACGACAACCAACAAAATGTCTAGTACTGGCAGGCTTCTTAACAGCCCAGCTCATTTTCACGTACATGATGGCCGCTATCAAAACCTGCTGTGTGGTATGAAGAGGTATGGATGGTGACCGGTAAGTAGAAGAGAGAAAAAATTAATTAACCCCAGCCATGCATGGCCACGCACACACACATGCATTCCCAGACAAGCGGACAAACTTATGTGTGAGAAGATACCCGATGTGAAAAGTCTGTGAGACAAACCCTGTGTGAGAAGGAGCTTAAAAAAGTCCCTGAAAGGGTCTGGGACTCACCAGTTCCACCGCTCATAAATGATCTGTTCAGTCTAACACAAAGTCCCCCAGAACCGTGGGAGCCAGGTGGAAAAGCAACCCCAAGTTGAAGGAAACTTTGAAATCCACAAACTTTATAAAATTTATAAACTCCGGAATACTCCTGAGAGGGAGGCATTGCGGCCACAGGCACAGGGAATAACCGACTGGAATCCAAACCACCTCTTTCACATTTTTTTTTCTGTAAAGATTGCATTTCAGGCAGATAACAGAGAAACTGTTCTACACATGAAGCAAGACCAGGATTGGTATCGCATTGCCCCACCACTGGGAACAAGAACCGCACCAATACAGATCGCTAAGCGTGTCTTACAGAAGTTTGCACTGGGGCAACTGGGTTTGCAGCAGTGCAGGATACCGCCCTCAGTACAGCTGGGCAAAACCATAGCAAAATCCAACCACGAGTTTTGGGAAAGGCCTATGCTGGCTTTTGAAATTTGTCATTTTAATGTTCGTACCTCTAGGAATTACCACTACACAAATACATTGGTGATAATGCACATTAAATTATACTTATTTGGTTTTAAATTTTAGTCATTTTAAACATCCAGTCTGAGAGTTATTAGTCCCAGACTCAAGACTTGATTAAAATTTAAAGTCTTTAACTATGGAGAATTAAGCCATTTAATCCAATTTTCTCTCAAATTTGCCTCTTACTTTTGCAAGTCTCATTAAGGTTCATCGAAATATGCATCACATATAATCAGTCCAAGGTATCATGTAGCACCTCACAGTATATTAAAGCGGTATTTTTAAAACACGGTTTTACGTTACTATATAGTAAACCCTAGTAGAGTACCTCTCGGGGATGGAATTAAGCCCACGCATGCGCTGCAAATGACTTCTTGCATCGCTACATCATTGAAGGCGCACGTTTAGGGGAGGTAAATCACAAGCCCTGGGGTACCCACCCTGCTGACACGAGGGTCTATGTGAGTGAGGGTGTGAGGTACTTAAGCCGAACTTATGCTACTCGGAGAGGTGGTGTAATCTCCTCCAAGGTGTACCGTCTTGCCGACGCAGTCGCTCCGGTGCCGCGACACCCGGGGGTCTGGGGGACGGAGGACCCCAGCACTAATCCTTACATCCCAGCTCTGCGCTTCCCGGAGCACTTGGGTTCTGCTCTTCCCAGGGATTTGTGCCAGCTCCATCCGTCAGGTATCACAGTGATTTCCTCCTCTGCCACGGCATTAGCAGTATTTTGTCTCGCAGAAGAGATACAACATGTCCCAGCAGCATAAAGGATTTTAATATTAAAAACAGAACGTGAAACTGCCTTTCTGAATTCTAAGAGGTATACCAACAGTTATTTAAAAGTCCCTACTATTTAGGAATGTCTGTTTAGCTGCTGTAAAGGTATATATTCAACTTTTAAAAGTTTTGATTATCTGCTAGGATATACTACGGCTACCACATTCCAGAGAAACTTAAATCTTTTTTTGTGGTAAACGCTCTTACCATAAAGCTCTTGGGTATGAATTTTTTTTCCTGAATGCAAAAATTCACATGAACCTGCTCTGTAAAACAAAGTCTAGGGAAAAAAAAAAAACCACAAACCAAACAACAAAACAAAAAACCCCTCTTAGGAACAGATGAAGAGAAAGAATTTTTTGCCCACAGACCATTATGGACCATTAAGGATGCGCCAAACTGACACTCGCTTATCTAGGTTAATGGCCATCACGAACCATCCGTTGCTATGAAACTGTTTAAAATCCATTGTGTCTATTGAATGTAAGGAAATGTACCTGTAAAACCACTTTGAACATGTGCCTGATCTCCATTAGAGAACATGAATGCCCAGAATAGAGGTGCTGGTTTTAAAAATATAACAAAAAATCTGTGAAGATTCTTGCTTCTTGCAAGTATGTATTTCTTTCTGAGCTTCTCAATTAAAAATTTGACTGTTTATTAAACTTGTTTTCATTTTAATGTGTTTTTCATATAAACACATGTTCTTAAGAGTTAGAGTCATGCGGAATTTAAGCATGTCAACAGGTTGCTGAATGGTGCAGAGATTCCCAGTGGGTTGGGCCACTCTTTATCCTTTTTTTATGGACAACCGTGACCTTTTGTCATGTTAACACTCAGGGTTTTAACATGTTCCAGGTATTTGCTGTGGGTCACAGTTTGAAAAACACCAGTGGCAAGGTCCTATTGAGCTTGCTTTAAGCAACCAACTTCAAACAGTAGAAGCTACATGGTTTTGAGGAGGCAGAGCACCTTGCCAATGACTTCTATGGACAGAGCTGCCTCTTACTGAGGCCAGATTCCTTCCAATAGCTGACCAATTGTATTTAAAGTTAATTTCAGATAACTCTACCCTGTGCGGAAATCTACAGGGCATGTATGTCTGCAGGAGCATAGGTATCCAAGTCTAACATTTACACTCTAGTAAAGCCTCCAAAATTTTGGCTCAGTTTCCCGTTCACTGAGTAAGTGGCTACATCCGTTCAGTGCATCAATTTCTACTGTTGTAGCCTTGCAAAATCACCTAAATTCTGATATCACTGGCCCCAACCATAGCTATTTCAATGGCAGAAGAGGATTGCACATCATCTACGTGTATCCGTGGTAGACATCTGGTCCCATCGCGTGTATGTGTACCTCTGCCTCTCATGAGAAAGCGAAAGGGAGGAGGAAGGCTTGAATTAAGCCTGGGGCGAGGTGAAGTGTCCTGGCAGCCTCGTTCAGTCCATCTGCCTTAAATCTGGAACCCGTAAGTACAGCGGTCTCCCAGCGCCTACATCCGAGAAAGCCGAGGAAGGACAGACCGTGTTTCCCACGAGCCAGGACCCAAGGGCCAGCTCAGCACGGCTCGGCTTCGTCAGCACCAAGATCTCCTGAGGTCTAAGCAGCTAAAGGGGAAAGAAAATCCAGGTAGCTGGCAAGGTGCCTTGAGTTGGGCATTGCTGCCCCGACTTTAAACCAATTTCTCTGCTCCTGGTTTTGCCCGAAGAAGACCTCCCGCAGTTGAACAGACTAAACTATTTAAAAATCAAATATTCAAGAAATAGAACAGCCCAGTCAAATTTCTGTTGACATTCTGCAGTAGAAGTGCTATGCCCTGGTCATATTACAGGCAATGCAACAAACTGCATTCAAGTTACAATGCAAACTGTGAAAAATAAAGACTGCCCAGAATTAAACAAATAAATAGATTTGAAACTCTGTGTCAGGAGCATATTTTTGAGAACTTTGATTTACAAGTCAGCAGCCAGCCTCCTCGGCCCAACCATTTTATTCTGGAGGATGCAACCACAGTAATAAATAGGGACTTTTACAGTTATCTCTGAAATGTCTACGCTTTACTTTATCCTTTTAGTTTTTTAATGGATTTCACACGATACATACAATTTTTGAGAACTAAAGTGCTACTTCTAATATTTCTAGTTAAATGAATTCTTTAAAATAGAAGGAATGATAATATAAAAATCTAAACTATATTTAGTATTCTGAATGCAATTAGGGCAATTTTATTCAATTGATTTCTGAAGTTCCCACATGAGTGATCTACAGTGATATCATTCAGTACAACAGTAACAGGTGCCAAAAAAGTAATTTTAAACAAATGAATTTTATCACATTATATGTTTTTCCCCTATTACAGCCAACTTTCCAAGTACTTCTGCACAATTATCTAAATGAAGGTATATCAAAAAGTACTTTATTCCAAGATGTATTTCCATTTTTCATTACAAGATCACTGGAGTAATAACATTGTTTACTCTCTTCTTTACAGAAGGATATTATCACTGCTTGAAGACAAGGATGAGATAGAGTACATGAAGCCTATCTTTTCAACTACAGTTTTACTACTAGAGTAAAACGTACAGTAGAACTAGAAAGGACCTCTAGAAGACACCTAATCCATCCTCCTGCCTGCAGGAAGCAGTTATTCAAGTACTCTGATCTTACAGATCTCCAATGGAGACGGAAACTCCAAAAGCTTGCCAAGCAATCTATTCCCTATCCTCACCATTAAAGTTTTCTGTAATTTCTAAAATAAATCTTCCTTGCTGTAATTTAAGCCTATTACTTCTTGTTCTATCAAACACAGGCAAGGGAAATAGATTGTTCTCTTCCTCCTTGGAGCAACCTCTTGTGTTATAATGTCTTCGCTCTATCTTTTCTGTGTCAGACTAAACTAACATAATTTATTCCATTTTTTCTTTTAGGTTATAATTTCTACACTTCTGATCTTTCTTGTCACTCTCCTCTGGACTGTCTCCAGCTGATTCTCTTCTTTCTTCAAGTCTGGTGTCTAAAACTGGACATGCTATTCTAATTCAGTATGAAATTAAGATTTGCTAGTCCCAGATTTCATCTGATTATTTAAGTAATGAAGCTGATCATCTCCCAGGAGAAGGATACCAAAGCTGTCATTCTAGTGCATAGTAATTGTCCTGCTGGAAACCAAGGTTGAAAGTTAGATTAATTAAAACACAGTTCAGTGAAAATCAATCTAAGGAAACTTGTTTTCCTTTTGGATTTGTGTCTTAAGCCTGACTGATTGAACATCTAAGGAGGCACAAACTCCGATTCAAGTTTTCTTGCGTTGTACTACTTATATGAATTTTCTGGTGTCCAGTAAGAGAGAAACTCATATGAAGCCTCTCCCTCAGTGGTGTTTATCTGCCTATAAGAGCATATTTCCAAACTCATGAAAACAAGAGCAGCGAAGCTGCCCGGGTACGTGCCTCTGGATGACAAATGAAGTAGATGGGGTGAGAAGAAGCTGGAGGAGACAGTGGCTGGGCCAAGCGCAGCTGGTGCCGTTTTTAACAGCTGATTCAGGATTAGGCTGTGATTTTACAGCTAGTTCTGTGGACTCTGACAAAACAGCCCCTACCGCAAGCCCACCTCACCAGCTATTCTGAACAACCTCTAGAAACTTAGTGGCTGCAAGACCTCTACTTGTGGTGCACGGTTGAAACTGGCCAAATGGTATTTTCAGGGGGTGTGCTGATACAGACAGGTGAACAGCATCATTTCATAAGCCCTACTTCTTCAAGAGACCAGGCTAAATAGTTTCCTTACCACTGTTGTGAGCTATATAAACAATGCCTTATTACATAGTATCTTGTTATATTGATTTTAGATCTCCTGCTTAATTAAAACATATTAAAGTTTTAATTGAGACATGCAGGTGAGAACATGTCTACTCCCTTCCTTTCTTTTTTTTCTGTCTTCCCTCATTTAACTGCTCTACTCTTTCCAAGAGAAAAAGATCCATGCTTTTGAGAGCAGGATCCCGACATTCAACACACTGTCATTTATGTCATTCTCACAGTGATTCTAGAATTAAATGCCACTGTATTTAGGTGGAGTCATTCAAGGATTACGTAGGATAGTCATTATGCGAGACACAAGGTCAGTCTGTTTATTCATTCCTGGAGGACTACTACTTATGTCACCAATGACGATACCAATTCCACTGCAAAGAGTTATGATTGTGACTCTAGGCTTTTGGTCATAAATAAGTAAGAGGGTAGAGGTATTTATATTTGCATTAATTTGAAAAACTTCTCTAGCAGACAACATTTTATACAATCACTATTTGTTGATGCATTCAGTATTTCAGGTTAAGTTGAATACTGGAGATTTCAGAAACAATACCATAAAACTTCAGCAGTACACCAGCCTTAAGAAGCTGCCTCAGTCTATCGAGGAAGTGTCATATTTGCTTATAGCTACTCTAGGTATAGTACTCTGGGATACTAAGGGGTATTCACACTGTCAACTTCAAGCAGCTGGTTTTTTGTTATCATCAACCACCTCTTCAAAGGAGTCTACTTTTTTTTCTAGTGATTATAGAGGAACCTTGGAGGCTGTTTCTACCATCAACTATTCAACATTAGGTACTCAACACGGCCTCCCTTTCTTTCTTTAGCAGCGTTAGACACTTAAAGTAGAGTACATAACGTGATCAGTGAAGGGTAGGGGAGAGGAGACAAAATGGGAGAGGCATAAAATCTCATGAAGAGATTTTCTACAGAACAAGCAGTGACTGACCTCACAAGTAAGTTGGGCCAAGACAGGAGACAAGACTGCTGAGACAGTCTGGAGTATGGAGCAGGCGGAAAGAGAGCAGTAGGATAGGGAGCAAAGAGAAAATCAGCTTGGTATGGCTAGGTAAGAACAGAGATAAAGAACTGGGATGTTACCGGAGGAACTGGAAGTGACTGGCAACAAGACTGGAGCCTTGAGGTCCTAGGACAAGTTTTTACTAAACAAAGAAAGAGATTAGTGCCCAGATGAACGACCTGATAAACTAAATTAAGATCGGCTAATTGAGGAAAGTGGGAACAGTACACAGGGAGAGGGACAGGTATTAGAGCAGACTGGCAAAAGTTGGGAAGGTTGGGGCAGATGAATACACAGTTAGTGGAAAAAAATAGAAAAGGCATCTCAAACCCAAGATTTATCCATTGTCAGAAAATGCATGTGTCTCACCAAAATTGAAGCTGGCCATGTGAGAACAGTAGCCTGCTGTTACCAGCTATTCCATCAGGTCCAGCTAGCAGAAGTGTGATGTCTCCACATACAGCACAGCAAGGCAGAGCTTGTTTGCTATGAGAATTTTCTCCTTTTAATAGGTCTTGGTTGCGCATATAGTCAAAGTTTCTAGAGGCGGAAGAAGCTGCTAGGGTATGTACTTTGGTCTTACGTCTAACGAACACCACAGTCTCTCCTTCAGCAATACCTGCGATAATTTGTTTGACATCTTGATTTGAAGATGGACGTACTATTGGTAGTTACACTATTTAAAATTTATGACACCTCTCCTATTCAAATTTGACTTTACTTTTCAAACACTGGCACTTTACATGCATTTTTTTCTATGTATATAACAATTCTCTTCTACCATAAAATTATTTACTTGGTGTAAGCAAGCTCCCGCCTTCATAAAATTAATTCCATAAAGATATAGACAGACCATCAGCAAAGAAGATGCAAAATCGCATTCCCTGCCACTTTTTTCTAGCTTTCAAATCTATTTCTGGGAATGGGACAAATTTCTAAAGTAGACATGATTGTGGACAAAGAACCCATGAAGTTTTTTTAAATCACAGTAACAAATTGTTTTAATGAAATAATCCTTAAATATATTGAGTGCATATAATACAACTAAATAAAATGTGGGACAAATCATCAATATTTCTGTTTTGCCAGATGTTGCCATGTAAACAGGATGTAATGTTTACTTACTATAAAGCCCACGTTAAGGACATTGTACAACAATATTTTTCAAATTGCAATTAGTTAAAGGCCAGGGAAGAGGCAACTAGCACATCAACTTCTTACAGGTGCAAAACCAGATTACTGAATTCACAGAATGAAAAAGTATCCCTGAAAGCATAAAACCTGCTTTAGCCTGTTATTTTGGGCACAATGCAGAGATATCAGACACTTTTGTTATTTGACACCGGTTCTTGGAAGGTTCAAAGGCACTGCAGAGCTTCACCATCTCCAGTGAGGCACCTGTTGGTACTGGAATACCTACGTCCCTATGAACCTAAACTTTTGCCATAAGGCAAGGAGTCCTAGTCTTATTATTTTGACAGCGCTTGAGACCTGCCAGCTCACCCCTTAAGCCTGAATGAGATTCCCACAATGGGAAGCTCCCTCCTTCCCTCACCCGCGGGGCCGAACGGGGAAACAGCCTTCAAGCACAACCCCTCGGTCAAGTGCTTGGGCAAAGGCAGCTGAAGACAAGAGTGTTTGGCACTGGCCGGGATATGCTCCCCAGCACGCCCCAGTGGCACAGCAATTAGGAAACTCCCCTGGAATGCAGCCATTCCCCACCGGCTTGCTCGGGCAGCTTCCTGATCAGAGGTTTCTGTGAAATCCACTCCCTCTTTTCCTCCCACACTGCTAAGGAAGCCTCTGCACCTTGAGCTGGGCTGTGACTTCCTCCAGGCAAAGGGCATCCAGAATTACGCAGAGGGATGTAGAGCAGAGGAACAAATAACCCGTCTCAAGGATTTCAGCCTTGGAGTAAGCGGGGGTGGAAGCATCCCCATCATGACCTGCCCCTTGACTCAACTCAGGAAGAAAGAGGAGTTCCCATCCAGATATCATGCTACTTCAGAGATGATTAACAAACAAAATACAGAATACCAATTCCTTAAATTTCATGCCCCTGCTAATTGCTTCCTCTGTTCTTCATTCATGCAAAGCAAACAAGAGTCAGTGGAGGATAGCTGCTCATACCTCCTCTGCATGCTCAGGGCACATTTCCAATCTGCAAGGTAAAGCCTTTAAGGGCTACCCCATCTGTGATGAAATGTGGCACTGGTGGTTGCTATAAGGACCTACAAACTGCTCTGGGCCATCCACTTTTTCATCGTTTTCCCCTACCCGCCAGCAACCTGCTAGGGAAAACATGGAATCGGCCATTAGACAAACAACCCAGTTGAGGTGGGGGACAGGGATAAAAAAGGGCAGAGTGTTTGGAGAAAACAACATGGACTAAGCCAAAGGGCTTAAAAGTTCACGGTCATTTCCCCCTTTGCTGTACATGTTGATGTATCAAACTTATCTTTCCTCTCTCTCTTTTACTTAAAGCATATTCGCAGCTTTGACTCAATCTTTCCATGTTTCTGTTCCTGAGAAGGGGCATAGTGGCAGGAGGTCCAGAACGAGAAGGTGAGGCTGTTTCTCCATTCGCATGCCAGTAAACAAATTCACAGACAGAATTTAGCATGCATTGTATAATGATGTTCAGTCAGAATTTGTATCATCTGATACGGATTTGCTACAGTTCTTACAACACTTGGAAGGTTTTTTAGAATCTGTCAGCCAACTTAATTTAAAAGTTCTGGAGCTACTTAAAAAGCAAGCTTTCTAAAGTTTAAATATGGCTCTTATTAAAGTCCGTTTTTAGTAAGAACACCAAAGGAACCTACTGCATTTAAATGCTGAATGCACCAGCGACTCACGTATGGACTGTGAAGACTTCAGGTATAGTAGAGTCCATGTATGTAGCTGGCAATGCCAAGCTGCTGACTTAAAGCTAACTCAGTGAGGCTGAGACAGCAGTTGCCACAATTGCAACTGCAATGCAAACTGCACTACAAACTTCTTTTTTAAGTAAGTGCTTCAATTCGCTCTCAAACAAGTGAGCAGAAAGATCTAGGGAATGTAAGGGTGGGATCCATCTCATTCAGCTTGACATATCTACATCAATGGAGTCTAGAGAGTGATTCATCTGACTAAAAGTAGATGCCTGCTTTAAAATGAGTTGACTCACTTTCTGGACAATATTGACTGTTTTGACTAGATCCCCATTGACTATGACTCCAGGGCTATCAGCTGCCTCTACCCACTCTAAAACAGGAGAGAAATTCAATGAGTTTGACTGAAGGCTAGGGATATTCCAGGACATGATCAAGTAAACTAGTAGCTAATATAGACTATCTTCCAGTTCTCATTGTAGAGGAACTATTGATGATCCTACAGAGACATCACCACAGCAGAAATAATACTGAGATAATATGCCCCAAACAGGCATTAATTAAAAATTAAAAAAAAAAAAAAAAAAAAAAAAAAAAGAGGTAGAAAGGAATGATCTGGGTTTTCAAAATCTTCCGTAAGTATAGAGCTATTTTTTTGACAATGATGTTTTATACTGTGCATATACATACCATATAGATACCATTTATGAATATTCACCATGAACCAACAAAGTATTTTTATGTAATCAAAGTCCCGGCACATTAGGAAGATTATAGGTTTGATAGTTTTCAGATCATATCACAGGCTTTAAACTATCACTTATAAAAAATGCAGATCTTGAAATTTCAACGCTATTTAAATAGAAATTATTTTCTTAACTAAGGGGAAAGAGACTCATTAGTTACAACTGCTTTTGTAGAAGCATATTCTTGTGACCAGCATGTGAGTGACGCTTTTATTACATGCGCTGAATATGTTACGGGTTTTGGATCATAGAACCTCTCCTAAAGCAAAACTGAACAGCCACATAATTTTTCTTACAGAGTATGATATAATTTAATCCAAGTGTTGAAAGCTGATAAATATTTTTCTCTTTCCCCATTTGGCAAATCCCATTTTCCCCTTCCCTATATTTCTAATAAAATATAAGCCAGTGTGTGGATTTGTTAACATACTACTGAGGAAAGGAGAAGGGGGTTTATATTCTAACTATTTTTCACACAGAGAGAGGCATTTTCAAACTAATGATGAAATGCTAGATTTAAGACAAAATACAAGTAATACTTTCTAGTTATCAAAGCTTAAAAAAATGCCAGATGTTTTTCTTTAAGATAAGGGTTGCAATTATCCACTCCCTTGTATTTGTCCTGTTACCTATACCTGTGGAAGCTGCTGTCAAATCAGAGATCCCTATCAATTTTGCAAAACTGTGAGTGATTACACCAGGAGAAGGAAAAGTCATATATTCCATTAAAGTATGTATCACGTATATTAAATTTTTAGTGAGACATAAAGTAGGTCCATACTGTGTCTTATAAAATGTATAGAATTTGATCACAGTCATAAAGAGATAGATGACTTTTTTTTCCAAGCACTACATTTAGAATGTGCATACTTTTTAACAGAAAGATACTACTGTAAGTCAGCTTTTCATTTTATACAATTCTTCTTGTAATGCATAGCTCCACATACACTGTGCACAACTGTGCACTGCTGTGAGTGCAGCAACAGCACATTCTCATATAGTTTTGCTAATGATGAAATTCAGCAGAATCTTTGGAAATGGGAATTAACAACAGTTAGAAGACAACTATGACCTAACTCCAAAAAGGTCCCAATTGCAGTCATGTACACTAGCTATCTACAGACAAGTATGCATTAAGCAGATAAGAAACCCACAAAGGAAAACAACAATTTACAGTCCTGAAAACAACAGGGCCACTCCAAAACATCTGCCACTTTCTACTATCTCCCAATCTCATCTTAGGACAATGGGAAGGAAAATGTCCCTCAAAGCAATCCTGATTAATCATCCTCTTAGGTCTTTCATGTCTTCAGTAGAGAGGCATGCACTCTTTGAAAATAGATCCTTGCTTTTCAAAGTTCAGTATTAAGAGCCAGATTCAAAAAGAGATTCAGACAGATTTTAGGATTCTACACTGAAAGTTGCAGTCCTCAAAATCAAAACTCAGCTTTCAGCGTTGAAACGTGCAGGTGCCTCACCTTTGACACGCGAGCTCTCTGAGGGCAATAAGGGTTCTAGCAGATCTGCAGTGGCAAACTCTTGCCATCCACTGGTCTCTGCCTCACCCCTCTGATGGACAGGTTGGAAGTGATCCCTGATGGTCAGCTAGTCCAACTCCTCATTGAAAGCAGCTCCAACTAAAGCAGGTTGCTTGGTCAGGTTTTGAATATCTCCAAGGACTGAGATTCCACAATATCTATTGAAAACCCATTCCAGCATTTGACCACCCCAACAGTGAAAATATTTTTCCTTACATGCAGGATTCCCTGTATTGCAACTTGGGTCCATTAGCTCTTCCCCTACCACCATACAGCTCCAAGAAGAGTCTGCATCTCTTCTTTATCTTCGCTCCACCGCACTCTCCTCATATGCTTGTACTCCAGCCCGTGTGATTTTAGTGACGCTCCACTGCATTCGTAACAGTATGTCAATGTCTTGTGCTGGGCAGCCAAAAACAGTACTCCAGAAGCAGTCTCACAAGTGCCAAATAGACAGGAATAATTACTTCCCTGGACCTGCTGGTTACATCTTGCTAATATAATCCAAGATGAGGTTGACCTTGTTTGCCCCAACTGCCAACTCATGCTCAATGTGCCCACCAGGACCCCAGGTCCCTTTCTGCAGAGCTGCTCTCTAGGCAGTTGACCTCCAGCACGTGCAAGTGCAGGGGGTTATTCCATGCCCAACCCAGGACTTCTCACTTGTCTTTGCTGAGCTTGGTGAGGCTCCTGGCAACTCATTCCTCCAGCCTGTCCTGGTCCCTCCAAATAACAGCCCTGCCCTCCAGCATATCATCTGCTCCCCTGCAGGCTGGTATCATCCATAAAATTGCTGATAGTGCACTGTCTCCCATAGTCCAGATCATTAACATCGAAGACACCAAACCGCATTGGCCCCAGAATCTGTCCCTGAGGGGGACTGCCACTAGCAACCAGCTGTCAGATGGACTTTGTACTGCCAATCACAACCTGTTTAGCCTGGCAGCTCAGCCAGTTTTCCATCCACCTTATCATCTGCTTATCCTGACCATATCCCACTATTTTGACTGGCAGGATACTATCAAAGACCTTGGGAAAGGCTTTGCTAAAGTCAAGGTAAACGATATTCACTACTCTTCCCTTGTCCATGGAACCAGTCATCTTACCATGATCAACCGATCAGGTTGATCAGAGGCAGCTTGCCCTTGGTAAACTCATGCTGCCTATTTCTAACCACCTTCTTGCACTTACAAGCTCAGAAATGGTTTCCAGGAGGAAAAATCTTCCAGGAGACTGAGGTTAGACTGCTGGGCTTGTAGTTCCCTGGATCCTCTTTCTCAACCTTCTTGAAGATGGGCATGACATTTGCCTTTTTCATCTGTCCATCAGGGACCTCCCCAATCACCATAACCTGTCAAAGTTGATAGGCAGCAGACTCACAATGATATCCTCAGCACCCTCGGATGCATCCCATCTGGGTTTGTGTACATCCGATTGGCTTAAGTGCTTGGTCTTTCTCCACTGTGGCTACTGCTTCACTCCCTCAGACTCTGCTATTAGTCTCAGGACTGAGGGTAAATCTTACCAATAAAAAAGCAAAACAAAACAATAAAAAGCAGAATAGGCATTGAACACCTCACCTTTTTCCATGGCTTTTGTCAGTAGGTCCCCCTGCCACATAGAGTACCCGGCCCACATTTCCCGTAGGCTGCCTTTTTGTTGCCAATATAATTATTAAAGCCCTTTTTGTTGCCCTTCAAATCCCTTGCTGTTGCAACACCAGCTGAATTTTGGCTTTCCTAATTCCCCACCTGCAGACTTGGGCAATGTCTCTATATTCCATCCAGGTAGTCCTGGACCTGTTTCTACCTTCTGCATACTTTGAGGTCAGTCAAGAGTGTCCTGCTCACCCATACTGGCCTTGTACCACATTTGCTCATCTTTCTGTGATTTGGAATGGACCAATTCTGTGTTTTGAGGAGACTGTTCTTGAAGATTAACTAGGTATCCCAGGAGCAGCTAACTGTCTCCCATGTGATCCTGTCCGGCAGACCCCAAACAAGCTGAAGTTTGCTCTCGGGAAGTCAAGGCTGGCAATTTTACTATTTGTTTTGCTCATTTATCTCAGGATTTTTAGCTATACAGTCTCAGGGTTGCAGCCAAAGCTGCCCTCCACCTCCACACCCCCATCCAGTTTGTTCATGAGTAACAGGTCCAGCACAGCACCTCCCCTCGCTGACTCACCAGTCACCTGTGTCAAGAAATTGTCATTGGATTTTCTGCACTTAAACCATGCCTCAAGTGCTGACGTGTATGGAACCTGGTGTTCCCTTGAATAAGGAGTTGCACTTTCACTGTCTTGACAGCAGAAACCTCACTTGGCCTTCAAGATCTGAATATCCTTATCACCTGCCACAGGGAATCTCAGGGAGAAGGCTCCTTTAACACAGCTGTACCGCTGAGGAATACTGTGGCCCTGATGCAAAGGGCTTATAACATATCCTGAGGAGAAATGAGATACAAGTGTGAGGCGGTTAGAAACGTTGTGGTGCCAAGGCCTGCTGTGACAGGTGCTACCTTCATCACCTCTAACGGTGGACAAGGAGACTAAGGGGACATTCTCAGATTGTTGGTGCTAGCTATGGAGATGACCAGAGCAGTCCTATCCACGTTGAGTCCTATCCACTCACCAGTGTCCAAGGAACGCATAGTATTCCAAGACCCATCCATGCCCAAGATGAGAAAGGTAGCATGCTTGCAGTCACTTCATGTAGGCTTTTACCAGGTGAAACAGCGCTGGAGATGACTCCCTGTTGCCATATTTCACTTGCCAATGAGCTTCCTGGCTAATCTCATGTGCCCAAGAAGTCTTGATATAGTGAGGGCTAGAGCTGTTTCCTTGAGGGAGAACTTCTTAGGAGAATGGCCTCATATTGATTCAGTAATGAAGGCTTTTGCCAGTTCACAGCTCCTGCCTATTTAATGTGGCCATAGACTTCTGAATTTAATGATGTCTTCATAACCTTCCGAGTCTGTAATTCTGCTGTTCAAGCTCCTGATCTCTTCTTGTTCTAAAATAATGATGGATTGAATGTTTATCAGAAATACATCACCTTCTAAGGCAGTTAAGGCTCCTGGTTTGCACAGGAGACGATAGGCTCCAGCCTTTATAAGTCACGCCGAGTGAAAAGTAGTCTTTGGAGAAGACTTGTAGAGGCACATACACATCTTGAGTGCCTAATAAACAGAAAACAACTCACACCCTGTCTGAAATTCACTGTAGCAGGCCACTCCACCTCAGCACTGTCCCTGAGAGAAACTTGTGTGGGGCACTCCCAGCCTTGTATCCTACACAGAAGGGGAAAAAAGTCTCTGAGCTTGAGTAATAGGTCCTGCATACATCCTACAAGGTGAATACAGATGTGGGCTATCACTTAAAATAGAACCTGGCTTTTCTTCAGTGAAGGCTGTAACTTCCCAGCTAATGTATTTGAAGCAGGAGGATGACAACTCTTCCTCCTGAAGAGGATTCCTCATCATATTTCAAATGAAAGGACATAAACACCAATCAGGATAGCATTGTAGGCTATAAATCCCAAGTAAAATAGGCACCTGCAGACAGCAGCACCTCTGCTTGAAAAAGCTCCAAGACCCTCTTTTGTGCAAGATTTTTTCACTAGACTGCCTGGTCCCACTCACTCCTGAGTTGTGCAGTTCCTGTTCTGGGGCAATTATCCCATCCCTCTGCACAAGGCAGGTTAGACATTTAACTTAAAATTGCAGATTCTACTGCCCATTGACTATTAGACAGCTTTTCAAGCATCAAAGTCAAGCTTCAGGAATATTTGGGGCAGGACAGTATGTTCAAAGTTCTTTACCTACAAGCTGGATACTGTGCAGCCCAGATGGTAATTTTTTTCATCAGGGCTCAGATTTTCCTTTTCCTTCAGACTAGAAATCCCATTCCTTTGGAAGCTGGGTTGCTATTCAAGTGCAGAGTGTTCCCTTTGTTCTTTTCATCAACAAGTATCGTACTGTGAATGTTAAAGGATACCAAATTTGGGCTTTGTAGCAAGAAGCTGGAATACAGGCTGTGTATGGCCCTCCGCCACTGAAAAACACAGCCAGGTTTATGAGATGGGCCATTTAAAATTCCGATTTTTCTCTTAAACCATGTTAACCGCTTTCAGTCTAGGTGCTATAATTTCCTTCAAACTTCATTTTTTCCCTAACCTCAGCTGTAAATATTTTTTTTTTTTTTTTTACTGTGGTAGCACTTAGATTCCCCCATCAGTATGTCACATTTTATTGGGAATCATAGGTCTCACAGATAACAAATACAGTCTCTACCAGGAGGTGTTTGCATTCTTAAGCCAAGCTCCTTGTGCATCCACAACTTTATACATGAATAATCCCATAATGTTATTGAAGATTTCACAAATATAAAGTTAAGACATGTTTTTAGATTATAGGTAAGTTCACTTGAAATAGGAAAATACAATATGTGTAAAAACAGAGTTTGGCGTCAGTTAAAGAATCATGTTTAATATAACCATGTCTCCACATTTAATAATTAGCTGTTTCTGAATTTTTTCTAGCATTATAAACAGATAAAACTTCAAGAAGCTATTTGGAGAAAAGATAAGTAAATTAAAAGGATTTTCAGTATTTTAAGTGAAATTAAAAACTTAAATGGATGTTAACTGCGTGTGAGGCATCAATGGCTACATTTAACAGAAAAACGTGATGCTGCTCTCGCAGTTCAGTCACAGCAATTGTGAAGCACCTGGCTCCCTTGATTTTACATGAAATGCTGAACCAGGACCTGGTTTGGAAAGAAACTGCAGTTCAGTGAAATAGAAAGTCTATCATAACACCAAGTGTTTTATATAGTGTTTCTCAGTTGCATGAGAAGTACAATAGCTGGGCTGGAAGAGTATGGACTTTGTAGCTAAAATCTGATATTTTTCCTTTTAAAAAGAGGGATAAATAAGTTATCTTGTTTCTTCATTTCCATTTCTGACTCTCCATATCTTCTGCTTTAGCTCACATAATGAATATAGATTACTTTTTATAATGTCTTATTGTGAGAAAAAAGGTTTTATACTCAAGAACACGCATTTACTTAATCTTGACTACTCTTAGCCTGTCCCAAGGTCTAAACTGCATGACATTTCTTCTTACTTCATGTGCAGAGGCATTTGACTTGTCCTTCTGGAGCCTTCCAATGCTTTCAAGAAATTAAAGGGTCATACTTGTACTGGGACTGTAATACATGATGAGCCATTGGGTTATTCTGCAGAAGCCAAGCCCCTAGTTGCTGAAGTAAGACAGAGGAGGTGGTGAGGCTGATGATGCTGCATTAATTCTGGGCTCCAGCCCAATCCTTTTCCATCACTGGAGGGGTGAAACTTCCACTGTGAGCTATTAGAAGAGCTACCTCTCCCCTTGTTTTTCTAAAGCATAGCATAGGTTTGATGTGATTGACATGGGAAACAGGAGGGTATCCAATTGAAAATCGACAGTTAGAAGTCTGTACTTATTTTTCAGTTGCTTAACTTTACTGTTTATAACATCACATTATAATTTGGGATTAATTGCAATTTCATTCTTCCCTCTGTACTCATGGGGAGTCATGAATCTCCAGACTGATGTGCTGTAGCACCAGTGCCAAAGGGTTGCAGAGAGGAGGTAGAGGAAGTGGAAGCTGGAAAGAAGACTAAAACGGATGAGATTTACCAGAAATTAAAACCAATGGGTCTACAGGATGGCAGCAGTTTGGAGATTCAAGAGGAGACAGGGCAGAGCTTCAGCACTTCAGTGTTCAGTTTTAATGTTGACTGAAAACATGAATCTTACCAAAATCAAGGCTGTGGTATGTGTCCTCTGTCTCTCTCATCTATATGAAGACATGCAGGGACCATAGCCATCCCAGCAATATCCCATGTTTCCACTACTTTAGATGTGCAATTTATTTCATGTATGCATTTATGTTAAAATCTGTCCACAGAAAAATAAAGGGGAAAAGAAGTATATAGGTATAGAAAATCTAAATGTAGATGTGCCATGGTCCAAAAGGTTGTATCTTAGATTCTTCCTAAGTGAAAGAGAGAAACTTATTTCCACATCTCAGTCTTGAAAATATCCAGCAAACATGGCTCTTTATGGATGTTTAGGCTCAACATCCCTCCATCCCCAAGGCCTGCAGACTCCCAAATTTTAGGTCTTTGGATGCAGTGCAATGTTTTGGGGCACACAGGCTGAAAGCAGGCAACGGAAGAAAAATATAACAGGGTCGTTATCAGCCAAAATGCTTTTTTTAACTAACTTCTGTATCGTCTGTGTCCATAACACATGGACATGCTGCATGTAGAATGAAAGTTAGTTTTCTGTTTTCTTGTAAACACCACAAGATGACAGTTGTATGCAACCTGCCCTGAAAAAGAAATAAAGAGCACAATTAACTGTGGATGCCTTTCAAAATGCCTGTGGCAACTGGGCTAAGCAAACTGGAGGAAATATTTATCAGAAGACCCGCCACTTCATCTTGCTTTTAAACAGCAGCAAGGAACTCGTAGCAGCACCTAACTGCCCTGACTTCAGGTTTCTTTGACTCCCTCATCAGTGTGAACAAGAGGGACAGTGCCTTGTCCTGCTGTTGGTATCTGAATAGCGTGGATGCCGGAGCCTTTGAAGGTGGAATAGAGGAAGAGGCAGCCCTGCCTTTCCCTGATGCTTATTTCCACCTTGTCTTGCACTGACACTACCCTTCACGCAGTGAATCTTCTTAGGCAACAAGTCCTTTTAAAAGGTAACTTTTTTGTCCTGTAAATTTTCAGCTGAATTAATCTTTATCTAGGTTGCAGTACAGCTGTGTGAATGCTAATGCCAAGAGGAAGGAAGGAGAGGATGAAGGTGGATGATATGCTTCTGTTTGGAAGCAGCACCAGCTTAAGGTATCTTAAACCAATGGTGGAACAACTTGCCGTCACCTAACCACTAGCAGTGGTTCCAGAACTTGCCATCAGTTTGAGTATTTAGTGCGTAACTGTAAAAAGCTGCTCTGCTGCAGGATGAAGCTATTACTGCCGTTCAGAAACTTGCTAGTCAGACTGCTACCAATTCATGAGCTACTAGTGATACCATTATGTAAATTATTTACCTGCAGGTTTTCAGTATCAGGGATTTGCCCCAAATCTCAGTTGTTTCTAGAAGGAAACAGCACCATGAGACTCACATTGGTCAAGATGAGATACAGATACTGTGCATGCACATGTTCATGACTCAGAGGTGATCCCATGAAACAACTGCCTCCTAAGTTATATTATATTCCATATTTTGAGGAGATTTGAGCTTTTACATCAAAACTTGTCCAGTAAGAGAGCTAGGAGTTATCTGTTAGATTTTTCTTCCCCAAGGTTTAAGGGGCTCTTAAATTGCATGGAATATTTTGTCCCCAATTAATTTTATGTGTTGGGGTAAGCAGAGTCTTAAGTTAATACATAATCTGGCACACAATTCAAGAGCTACTTCCTGTAGTAGCTAGTTTGTGGTAATGACATGTCATTTCTGTAGATTGTGTAAATTGCTGGCTCTGTTTTTATACTTCAATAAAATCTGTTTGCATAGCTCGTACTTCTCCTTTCATTACAATTAGGCAGGCAGGAGTTCAAACAACAAAACTTTATTGTTCATGTCTGTAAGTTAAATAACCACTGCAAAGTATAAAATGTTTTTAAAACAATGTAACAACGTGCAAACCACTGCTAAGTTGTCCTGAAATTGCAGTGTACTTTAAGAAGTGACTGATGTGCAAAGGAAGAAGGCAAGTATCAGCTGCTTGCAATTCTCCCATCTCCTCTCCACACACCCTCATTTCTTGTCTAAGTGGTGCATCACAGAGTATGAGGAAGACTGCTTAGGATGGCTAAATTCTGGGATCAAACACTACAAATGTATATACATCCAAACGGTAACTTGTATCTTATATTCAGACAAAAGATTGTATTTTCATATTAACAATCTACTTCTTTCTTCCACCTCTACAAAAATGCTGAAAAGTCATTTTTTAGAGATCAAGATACGTATGAAGCATTTTAAAATAGCAAACCCTTACTAAAAATTAATTGGCAACACTGCTGCAGAATATGAACTCAACTGGTGAGTTTCTTTGCAAGTATCTTTACTTACTGTCTTTGAGTAGTGAATTGGCAGAAGCTTTGCCCAATTAATTTTGACATGAGCGAAGCATGATAAAGAGAACTATTTATCAGTACTTAAGTCCTGACTACTTTTATCATCTGTAAGACATTATACAGAATACTAGGACTCTGGTTTTGAGAGATGATCCAACATTTTCTGCAGAACGCCGCTCAACTCCTGGACTCCAGTTCCAACAGACTTACACATAGACACAAACCCCTTTTAGGTATTTGAGCTCAGGTCCTGGAAGCTACGGGAGCTGTGACTTGCAGAGCTCCTGTTCTCTGCCTGATACGTGGAGGGCACCAGCACAAAGAACGGTACACTCGGCGAGGCTGGTACAGTGCTGCATTTGATAGTTTACGCTCAAAATGTGCCACCCTAGATAGCTGGCCTGCAGTGGTGTCTCCTCCTGCCACACCCAGGCTCCTCCGCCTGCCTATTTACTACTACTTCCTTTCCAAATGTTAAACTTCCCATAACTTCATTTGCATTTACAAAGCTGTGGGTTTTAGTATTTATTGCTACTCCCTATTTAAGATCAGCAAGCTTTACTAAGGCAGTAACAAATTAACCCAAAATATGTTTGGCGATCGGTGGCTTTGCTTTTGCTAATTTTTTAATTTGTTCCCAACATCCAGCGAGCAGTACTCTGCTGTGGCGCTGGACAAAGGGGAAACTTAAGAGAAACTCCTTCATCAGGCAGGACAACCCATTTCCAAGACACCCAGAGAGCTGTGGTCTTGAAGCATGCACGACAGCTTTGTAGAAGGCCAGTGACTGCACAGCATATCATTTGTGGTGGAGTTTTGTCATCTACCAAGGCAGGGGAAGATCTGTCGGACTACCTAAAAGGCCATCTAAAATCCTGCCCATTTTTCCTTCAAAAACTTGCAAACATCACATCCCCTCCATTTCTATGGAAAGATGTTAAAGAATACTGAAGCTGCTTCAATGATTTGTTCAAAAAGTGCCTGTTTCTCTCCAGCTGGCACTGAACCACTTGCAGGCACACAGAAGACGTCAGCTTCACTGACTTCTATACCTAGGAACTGCAACTTGCCATTGAAACCAGCAAGAACAAACAAAAAACTTTTCCTTTCTGCATCTTCCCTGGGACTAGAAGAGCACCAAAAAGCAGACTTTTGGTGACCCTTCACTATAGCAAATGTTCAGTATAACATCCAAATACCTAGTGGAGTATTTAATGAAGAATTTTTTTTTTATAGAACAGTATTATTAACTTCAAGCCATAGAACTCTCAATTGTACAGTAACCATGCTTATGAAGATCATATAAAAGCAACTGGAAAGCCTTCCCTCTCCCTCAACCATCGGGTTTGTTTTGTTTTGAAGGTTTTTTTGTGTTTTCCCCCCTGCCTCAAATAAGAGGCATGTGACCATGGAGTAGCTCTCTGTGTTCTAATTATATTGCTACAAGACATGCCCCAAACATTTTGTGTGAGAATGGGATGGGGACAGAGTAAGGACAAATAAAGCAAACAGCTGTGTAAAGCTCTTCTATCATTCTCACACCTAACTGAAGCCAGTAGTACCACAATGAGGATAAAAAAGCTCTTAACATTATGCTCACTAGCTCACTATTCATTAGACAGTCCCTTCTTAAAAATTAAACAAATAAGAAAAAAAAAAAAAAAAAAGATAAATAGCAGGCAATACTTACTAGGCTAAGCCTTTGTTAGCAGGGAAGCCACCAGAACCCCTTCAGCAGAGATTAGCAAACTAAGTAATCCTTTGGGAATTCTCCCAGGACATCCAGCTGGTTGATGAAACTCTTCCAGTCTTGGACCGTGATCCTCTAACAACAGTTAGGACTGAATGCGGTGATCACAGCTCTACCTAGCAGAAGGATACAGTTCAGATACTACTGAAGGCTCAGTTAATGTACCTAACGCAACACAATTGCTCCAGCTACTCAGAGCCCCAAGCCCATTTGAGGAAGCCAGCACCAAAATCACCACTCTAAGGAATATATTTTACTACTTGGATTACAAGTACAGGACTTGCTACCTTTCCTTCATATACTGACTCTGTATTGGGCAGTGTTGTTCTGAGTAATTAGCGTTATATTAGAATGAGCTAAGCATATTATAAGATAGCTGACTTCCTGTATTTGAGCCCAGTGTACAGATATTTTGCAATCACATTGCATATAGTGACTATAAATGCAAATAGAGCCAAATAGTTACTAGGATACGTTGTCAGGACTGAATTTCGATAGGACTCCAGGTTCCAAGACACCTTCTAAGAAGAAACAACTGAAGATGTGCTGCTTTTTCCAAACTTAAAACTACTTGGGATTAAGTTTTCCAGGCCAGGTGTCTGCCTCCAGCTGATGTTTGCAAAAGAAATTTTCAACAAGAACATAACTATGAATCTGGGGGAGAAAAAAAATCCCGTTTTTACTCAAGTACAGAAAAAGCCCTCTTAATGTACTTGAAAAGGCCTTTACTTTGAAGAGAGAATTTGAAATTTAGTGGGAGAGTAGACTTTGAATGAGGGATATGCCTTTTGGGCAGTTTTCCTATTGAACATCATGATGAAGCAATCAGCTTTTGAATCTCAAGCTGCACACGCACAGCAAAAAATAATAATAATAAAAAAAAAAAGCATTAAGAGCTAGAAGCTGGGTTTTCTGAAAATTCCATGGCCTCCGCAATGCTGCAGGTTGGTCCTAGCAGAGTTACTCCTACCTGAGGCAGCAGTGGGGACTGCAGTTAAGGCCGGGGCTCCGCTGGGCTCCGTGCTCCCTCTTCTGGCACCCAGGCCAGTGCGAAGAGCCAGCAGCAGGCCTCGGGGGAGAGGGGAGGGATGGGTGATGTTGGGAGGCTACAGCAAATGCATCCTGTTGGGTGCACCCCATTTCTATTTCTGTCTTTATCGGGGATTTACACACAGCAGCGAGTTTCTCACAGGGCGCTGGTGGCGTCTAACAAAGTGCTTTGCGTTTTCTGAGTTCCAAATTCGACCCTCTGGAAAATAAATGCTGAAATACCAAGCGGTATCTACCGTATGTGTACAGCCTTCTTCACTGCAGCTTCCCAGCACTGCAAACGTTTGCAAGAACAGAGCGTCACAATAATCTTGCACTAGGAAAGCCCTAATAATGCAGATAGGACCACAGCACGTACGCTCAAGTTCACGAAAAAGCCTATGGCTGAATTTAATGTGGCTCTAAAGTTATGGCTAGCGCTCCTACCGCTGAGCTACCTCTACTCTCAAATAACCTGTAAATTATATCCATTGAAACTGTGCTTTGATTAAATGAAGAACACCCCAAATTAGCAGCCATTCTTGTATTGAATTCCTCTGTGACTTAGCTTTCCCAGCATTACAGTGATGATAATGCTACTAGCTCAGAATTTTGGGAACTCATTAGTAATCGTAACTCTAAAAAAGCCTGTAAGAAAATGGAAGGGGGAAAAAAAAAAATCTGTATTCAGATAAACATTTAAACATCATGCAGATACAGAGGCATAACCTCTGTTTTTTTTTTTTTTTAATTCAGTGAGCAGTATCAATCTCAAACGTAAGGATCATGCATTAAAAAAAGTGATCATATAATTAAGGACTATCATAATACACATGCACGGTGTCACGCAGATGGAAAACTCAATGAGCACTGAATTTTTCAACCTTAATTTTTATATGTTTGTATGTTAATGTTTGTATGTAATTCTACATAATTTTAATGTTCAGTTGCAGACAAACTATTAGACTTTTGTTTAAAGTCAAGAACTCTTTGGCAGATGAAAAAAAACAATAAAGCGAATGTCTATGTATTTTCTTCTATAAATAAGTAAATTGATCCTGGTATGAACTTGGCCACAGCTAGTTACCCAAACTTTAAAAAAAAGATCATTTAAAAACATCTTTGAAAGATGAATTAGCGTATTTTGGCAAAAGGAGAGGATTCCTTAGCACAATTCTTAAACAACATGGGGAAACTTGCACTATCAAATAGGTACTATCATTTCTGTATAGTACTGCAAACATGACACAAACACCTGGATTAAGGACACACAACTCCATTTTCCTAAGTGCTAAGCACAACTAATTCCAAAGGAACGCCATGGGGGCTATGTAATAGCTTGGCAACCTCTCGAAGGAAAAACTATGACATTATTTCATTTTCCTAAAGCAAAGTGAAGAATGAGCCCAGACTTATTAAAATAGAGGTAACAGATCAAACACAATATTCCAAGGGTTTCATTCACAGACCGGCTTGCTTTACTTTTATTGCCTTATAAATCGAGCTAAACTTGTAGCATTAAAAAAAAATTAATCTATTTTGACTTTGTAAACCAACACTAGAGTAACTTGATGAAGGATGAAATGAGACAGGAAGAAGTTTCATTCCAAGAGACCGTACTGTAAGCTCAGGGCACTGCTATTTATGCTGGGGAACTGACTACAAGCAGCACCCGGTGCAGCATGTGACTTAAGTCACTGGAAGTTTGTGATCAAGAAACTGAAATAAAATACTTACAACAAGAAAGCAAGTCTTAAGATTACAAATCAAGTGTAATAGCTGCAGTACTAAATATTCCTGAATCAGCAAAAGATGGAAACAAACTATACAGTAATTGCATCTGAGGAGATACGTATCTTTAGCAGAAGTCACCTGTGACACTGCTGCAAGCTCCCTAAAGCAGGGGTTGGCCCACCCAAAATCACCAGGTTTTCCTCACTCCCTTGCTTGAGCCCGCATTTTCTTTAATCTCCCTTTTTCCTTCTGCAGCAGGACTGCAAGAATTCTTCCAGCTTCTGTATTGTTCTCCAACACATGCAAGGGAGTCCCATAAAGAGAAGAGACCTTTCCCTGGCCTGCAGTTTCCCCACTCTGCACACAAGCTAGGTAAGGACAAGGCTAAGTAGACTAGTTTGCGTAACGCGTTTTAAAACTGCTACCCCAAATATCCAGAGACTGTACTTTTGCCTCTTGGTAAGGGGTTAGGGGACTATGCTCACTCCTCTCTAAACAGTATTAGGTACGTCTTGGCTCAGAACCACACTGCCCCAGCTCTGTGCATCAGCTGCTCTTAAACACAGTGATCCCTGTAGCTCTGGAAGGCCCACAATCAAGAATTGATGGAAGATACAGGAACATATATACACTCTATTTCTTCTACTTTTTCCTAACTTCGGTTATCCTCCATTTGCAACAAGACTCTGGGTAAGACAGATCTCATGTTAAGGTTCAAAATTCAGAAATAGTAGCAGCTCAGCCTCATAAACATTTTTATAATATCTGGAGATTAAGAGAGTCATGGATTCCCCTAAGAGCTTCAAAAGCTATCATGTTACTACAAGCAACAGGAACTGATACTTGACTACATTTGATAGCCCTTTATATGTAAACAACCTCAAAAACTGTTTCTCACTAGCTTTTTTCAGTTATGTTAGGTGCTACTGTAGTTAAACAGTTTAAGTCTGATGGCTTAAGTGCAATTTTCACATTAGGTATCCCATCAGCATTTGACCAACACAGTTAAGTCTGAGATTTTTTTTTTTCCTTTCAGTTACTCTGAAAATAGACATACTTCCTCTTATCTGGGCAACACAACAGCATTCAATGCAATGCTGCTCATCTATCAGCAGTCTGCAAGACCAAATGCGTATTAAGTAGATCACCAACAGATAGACTGAGAATCATAATTAAACAACAACAGATTTTCTCCTTTCAAAAGTGGATCTGTGGGTATTTGTGTGCTTTCACTGCTTTTAAGTACTTGATTTGCTTGGGCAATTTCAAAACATTAGTTAGTTTAGATGTTATTTTATCAGTATTTCCTTCATTTACTACTGAAGTTTTCAGAAAAGTTTTTGCAGCATGTATTATATTGAAATGCACAAATTGTCACATGTATTGTCTGTCCACACATTCACAGTTGCAAAAACTACTTCCCTTTTCATTTACGCCTATATAAAAGTTAACTAAGGCAACTGCTTACTCAGATAAATTTCTACGTATTTTTAGCTACTGTTGACTGCCATTTGAATTGATAAAAATATAAAGATGAGACAGTGCTACGTGACAAGCAAATATTGCTGGCAAATCTGCAATACTGAGAACTCTACTAGTAGCATTGTGCCACTTAGACTTCTAACAAACACTATGAAGTTACTAGGTTTGGTTTTGATTTAAGTTAACTAGACCTTCCCCACCCGTGTGTGATACCATCATTCTTACTCTACAAAAACCCTTAAGTTTGAACCAAATTTAACCTGATCGTTTCTGTATTTCTGAGCATGGTTCCTTTTTAACATTCAGAAGAATTCTCTCAGTTTTGCATCTCAATCAAACTTTCACACATCCAACCAGAAACATGAATCACACTAGTGCTATTTCAGGGAACATGTACAGCTATAGTGGCAGGGGAAGTGTGCCATCCACCAGATCACACAAACACAGAGATAATCACAAAGTAATGCTTGAAATGGGTAATTTCCTAAGTGCAAATATGTTGTTGGTTTTTTTTCTTTTTAAAAAACTTGCACGGGTTTGCTGTCAGGACATTTGTGACTTCTGTGCTGCAGACCAATGCTTGTTAGAACCTCAAAACATTTTCCACCATTAAGGCCTGCATCTGCCTTACAGGTATGATAACTTAAGAAACGCAGCAAATATTTTTCGCCTGTAAGAAAAAGATATGAATTTGATAATCTCTCTAAACTTACTGTTCAAGTGTTGCCAACCCCAAGTGTTCAGAACACATAAGTCAGGACCTACACAAGAATTAAGATTTCAAAAGTACTGCAATTTTGAAATCAAGTGGGAGTGCACTTACATATTTATTTTTACTTCTTCTTCAGTTGCATTTAGGGTTTTCCTGCTTCATGTTTCATACTTCATTGCACAACTGAGAAACCCTCAACTTTGAAGTGCTTTTAATTTAGAGTTTAGATGATCATAAAACTGATTCCGAAAGGTGGACCTTTGTGAAGAACAGCAAGTATTAGAAAATTACAATAATTACAGGTAACATTTTAAAAAGTGTTTAACCAATTTACTTGAGTATGTACAACAGCATTTATGTAGCTCATTTTTCCTTCTGTTTTATTTCCTAAGTAGCAATACCATAAAAATAAAGTTGAAATGAGGAAGGCACACGACACTTTAGGAGATTTAGGAGGGAAGTGTCATAAGTCATTTAAATAAACAAGAAGTTGGTTCTTTTCAATGTAAAAGCTTTTTTTCTTTTTTAAAGATTATCTAAATCAAGCCTGCTGGGGTAGTTAAGTTCTACTAATTGTAGTGGAAATTCTGTACAAGTGTGCAGAAGTAGCCTGTAATACTGTACGTCTGCTTTCCCACCTTTGCTGTACTGTCTAGCATTTCCTTTCATGCATAAGACCTTTAATTTATGATTTAATACTGCACCACTGAAGACTAGCCACTTACCATCTATACAACGTAGCAGCATCTTTAAAAGAAGCTAGCACACTGAAACGTAATGAAGAATTTTAAAAAATTATTCAGTAAGAAGGGGTAGGACTAATACCTTGCTAAGTAAATGCCCCTTGTTGAAGCGTACATTTGTCACAGCAAGCTACGCAAACACTGAAGTCTTTAGCCTAACATATCCAGTTAATTCCAACACTTTAACATTTTTTATTAAAAACGTTTGAGATGAATGTCACTAAAAATCTACCACTGGCTTTCTGACCCTTTCTCCTCTACCAGATGCTGCTCATCCCGTAATTCTTCTGTTTATTTTCAGATTGCACGTATATTATACGCTACTGTCTGCAGTCTTAAGAGTGAATTGGCTGTCTTCTCTAGCCCATATAACAGGCTACATTTTCTAAAAACACATGTATACACACAGGCACATACACACAAACAAATAAAACACACTGACTTGAGTTTCTAAGGATTTACAGTTTAATGTAAGTAGCATACAGCTAGTGATACTAGTTAGTTACTCTGATCAAAACGTAATGTTGCCACAAGTCAAGAGCAGCACAAGCAGAAATGAAAATGGAAATGAGCAAGAGTATTTCACCCACCAGAAAGCAAATGCAGAGTTAGTGGCACACTGACAAGAGCAATTGTGGCCTGCTCTCTGGATAGCAGCAGTTTGGCACATCAGTAATAAGCCCCAAATTTCATATTAAAGATTCAAGAGAAAAGTTTGAAACTGCAACACAAGATACAGCTATTACAACACAAGATTCACTTAGCACAGTGATACTTAAAAAAAAGCAGCCAACACACACACACAAAAAACCAAAACAAAACCACCCAACCACTACTGAATAGTGACAATTCAGTTACTGGATCTGCACTGTCTGTCTGCAAGAATGCTCATTCCACACATAACATTTACACACCAAAATTAATTGTATATGGTAACTTTTATAAGCAGTTTATAATAGCACAGGTTTTATTTTACAATTTAAATAAATGCAAATTGCATTGACAGGTACTATTACAGAGATCAGTAAAAGGATTTTATTTTTTTTCTCCTAAATAGCAAGACTTTTTCCCTTTTCCCCCTGCATTTAATCTTTGGACTCTTCAATATGCAACAAGAGATTCTTCTGGCATTCTTAAGTATCAACGTAATTTTTGTACATTTAAAAATTATCACTTCCACCAGAAACAGGTCATCACCTTTATTTAACACCATTAAAATGCATGCCTATTAAGACAGATAAATCAGGAAAAAAAAGTCTTAACTCACAAGCCCTTTCTCTACCTCAAAAAGAGAGGGGAGCCCCCGTCAGTATAAAACCAACAAAACCGGTGGTGTAACACTAGTATCAGCTTCACGACCTTCTCCTAGGGGATCTCCGACTACTTCAGCTGTAAGGTGAAGAACCAAGCTATAAGAACCAAGACATCGTTAATGTAAAACGGCAATTACTCTCAAGCTGGCATCACAAGATCAGAGTCCAATACAGACATTTTGTACCTTGGTGCTGGATAGTGTTACTTGAAGCATCAGCCTAATAGCCGGTTTATTCATAAGGCACGCACTAAAATGAAACAAACAGTAATTAAGTGCTGGCGGTGACCTAGTTAGCTACACAAGGAGCTAGGTCGCCCTGTCATTCATTACAGGTTCGCCGGAACCCGACGGGCACGGTCCCCTCCGCCCGGGCTGCGCGGCAGGGCGAGAGCGGGGAGCGGCCCCTCTCGCCCGGCCAGCCCCGGGCTCCCGCGCCCGCCGCCCGCCCTCCCGCCCGGCCGGCGCCCTCTCCCCCAGCCCCCCCCGCCTCCGGAGCCCTCGGATCTGGGCGAGCTGGGCCCCGGCGAGCGGCGGAGCCGGCGCGGGCAGCGCCAAGGCCGCCTGCTTTCGCCTTCCCCTCCCTCCCTCCCTCCCTCCCCCGCCCCGCCGCAGCTCCGGCAGCTCCGCGCTGGGATAACGCAGCCTCTGACTCGCTCGCTGCTCGCGTCCCCCTTCACCTCCCTCTTCTCCCTCCCCCAACGCGCACACTTGATAGAAAGTCTCCTCTCGGCGGCGGGAGGGCGGTGAAATCCTTCGCTCTCCTCCCTCCGCTCTCTGTAACGCGAACGAGCCGCCGCCTTCTGTTCCTCAGCCTCGGCCAAGTCGGCGTTTTGTTGACAGGCTCTGCCGGGCACAAAATGGGGCTGCCGCTTCCATGGGCGCCGCCATTTTGTGAGGAGCCGCCGCGCTAGCTGTAGCCGCAGCCTCAGTAGCGGCGGCAACGGCGGCCCAGGCGCGCCGGAGCGGCGGCCGGGGTCTGTGTAATGGTTGAATAAAGTGACCCCCTCTAGGGAATCCCCAGCTGACGGTTACGTAAGGGACCGTGCGCAATTGCTGTGCTTAGCATGGAAACCCACCTCGCCCTGCTACGCAATTTGCCTATCCTCCCCTCTGCCTCCCGCTCGCCCTTCCACACGGCACCCGGGCGAGGAAAGTGACTCACCTCTGCCGACCGCCCCTCGCGCAGGGGAGACCCCCTGCTTTTAAGGAATTTTAAGGCACGGTTAAAAACCACCGCCCTCCTGTGAAAGGAAGGTTTAGCTCTGCGTGCCTCAAAGAGCGGTCTAGCCCCTCAATCGCCGGTTTTAAACCTCCCTCATTCGTATTATCCGGGCTGTGGGAGTCTTAGGCGTACTGTTGCTGAAATAGCAGAAACTCAGGAGTGTCACGGACACGAGCTGCAGACCGGGATCTGCTGCAGGTCTAATTTTAGGGGGGGGGGGGGACGACGACACGACTCAATGCTACAGCGAGTAAGACGCTATGCATTCCTTACACTGAAATCCACACACCGCCACTCCATCCACACAGAGAGGGCGACTTTCAATACAGAGTATTAATTTGAAACCTAGGGATTTCTCCCCCCCCCCCCCGCCAAGAAGCGCGAGCCCAGGGCAAATCTTACCAAGCATCTTACTATATCTCTGTCTCTATGGCTATATTCAAGCTGAAACAGCACTCAAGTCAAAAGGAAAAAAAAAAAAATCTTTGTAAAAAAAAATGTTTTATTTTCTGAAGTAAGTTAGTACATGGAGTAGAAAGGAATTATAGTTTTCCCTCTTTAAGCGCTCACTTGGGGCCATAATGTGCCATTGATTTTAAAACACAGCTCCTTACTGACTTTAATGAGGAGTTCTGCTTAAAAAAAACCTAAAGGCCCGATCTGGCCTTGGATTTCAATGTATTGGTGGCGAGGGGCAAACGTTCCTCCAGAGTCTCTTAAACTGGAGCAAGCGCTCACCTGCGGCTCTGTTTGCTTGCCAGGGAAGGACGAATGCCCACCTGGGTCGCCGCTTGCTCTACCCGAGGAGCAAAGGTTCGACGGAAGGTGCTGACCACCGCCCGGGCCCTTCCTCGCTCCCGTGTACCCCAAGCGACACCGGACCCCGCCGTGGCCGGCGTGCAGGTCTTCTCCGGGGCTCCTGTGTGGAAAACACGTCAGGAGACAACCGCTCGCGAACACCGTACACGCCGCAGGCAGCGGGGAAAGGGGCCTGCAGTGCCACTGGTGGCTACTGCCCATCCAGGGTGAGGGCCAAGACCTTGCTCCTTCATTAATTTTATGCTGTATGTTCCATGCGTCAATATACGGAAATATATAGGCGGCTTAGAGTGAGCACGGCAGTCCTAAAGGACTTCGGTTACAGGCCGCAGGATCTCCAAGAGGAAAAAAAAAAAATATATTTATGGAGCGAGCCAGAGCTCAGGCCCCTGCTGGCAAACCTCTCCAGGGCACCCCCTGCTCGGGAAAGCGCTCGGCATTCTCCTTCGGGGAGTTCCAAACACCTCACGCCTCGAAACGAGGGGTTCCTGCCGCCCCCCCCCCCCCCCCCGCCGTGCCATCCGGGGCGACTTCCTGCCCTTGGAAACACCTCAGGCCGGGGGACTCGGAAAGTTTTTCAAAAGTCCAAATCCGCCAGTGCCCCCTTCAGTTGTTGTTTTCTCTCCCCTTTGAACTCAGGGCGTCGGGTTTAGTCCAATTAAAAAATTCGGCCCCGCTTTCCAAAATCCACCTTTCCTGCCCTTCCCCTCCCCCCCGCCCCCCCCCCCCCCCCCCCGCCGTCAGCCAGCGGAGAGAGGCCGATCGGTGCGAGCCTGGCAAGGGAAGGCCCTTTCCCCGGCCCCTAGCCCCGGAACAACCGGTAGTAGCCGTTTTTTTCCAACCCTCTTCTCCTTCTCCCTCGCCTCTTTCCGCCCGGCTTTGTGTGAAGTTTGCGGCACATTGCAGATGAGCCCTTAGCGGCGAGAGGAGCCTATTGTTCCCCGCCAGGAACTGCTTGCTGGGGCTGTGCTGGCTTTTGCCTTTAGAGCTGCCTTCTGCAGTACCGCGACCGGCCTCCGGGGTCCGCTGTGTTGCGCTCTCGTCCAGGCAGAAGCACGGCGGCCTCAGATCTTTTTGTCTGAGAGAGAAGAGAAGTGAATCCCGCTGCCGCCGCCACCGCCGCCGCCGCCGCTGCCGTAGCTGTACAGTGTGTGTGTGTGAGAGAGCGAGCGAGGGAGCGAGCGAGCGAGGGAGAGGGAGATCGCATGGAGCCGCGGCTGTAACACACACACACTGTCAATACCTCACTCCGGCTCCCCCCCCCACCCCACCACAACAGTAACCCAATTCATTGTGTGATCCAGCAGCACCATGTTGAGTCTCATGTGCAGGCTGGATCGGTTGGGTTTGTGGTGCTGAGAGAGGCAGCAGCAGCGGGAGGAGGAATTACTGAGAGGTGCCCCTCTCCCTCCCTGTCTCTTTGCCTGTGTGTTGTGTGGAGACAGGACTCGCAATTACCACACTCTCTGGGCTCCCTTATTCCTTTTAAACTTTTTTTTAAACAAGCCCCTCTCCATGGCTGATCCCCGGCCGAGCACGGGCACCTGGGTCTCTTAAAGACAAGGAGGAGCCGGGGATTGTTGTTGTTGTTGTCGGCCGTTTTTTTTTTCAAATTGGATTTTTTTTTTACGAGAACCTTTTTTAATACAAAAATGGCAAATTCGACGGGTAAAAACCACGCAGACCAGCGGAGAAAGGGACTCGCTTTCCTGGACGAGCTGCGGCAGTTTCACCACAGCAGAGGGTGAGGAAAATGGGGAGATGGAACGGGAGGGGGGGAGGCTTTTAAACCGACCAGATCCAACTTCCAGCCCCTTCCCTGAAGGACACGGCAGCCCCAGCGAGGGGAGAAAAGGGGGCAGAGCTGACAAGTTGTGGTGTTTTGTGTGTATCTCCTTTGGCAGGTCTCCTTTTAAGAAGATCCCCGTGGTGGGTGGGAAGGAGCTGGATCTTCACGCTCTCTATACCAGAGTCACCACTTTAGGCGGATTTGGGAAGGTGAGTGGAAGTTTTAATTTGGGTTTCCCTCCCACTAACCTCTTCCCAAAAGTCTCCTCTGACCCCCGGGGGCGGCGGGGGGAGCCGGGGTGGCCGGGAACCGTCCTATTTAAAGCCGGTTAGAGGAGGTGGGGGGTGGAAGAAGGAAGCGAGCAGACAGGCAGGTTGGTGGCTTGGCCTTGTCGGCGGAGCGATGAAGGGGGATCCGGGGGTACGGCGCACACCCCGCTCCTGCCTCCCCCGCCTCCGCCGGAGCCCCTGGCCCCTGCCCCGCTTCCCCGGGAGAAGGCGAGGAGGGAGCAGGGAGCTCCGGTCGGCGAGAGGCAGTTTTCTTTTCGCTTGTGCTGGCAGCTCTTGTGTGTGTGTGTCTCCCTCTCGCAGAGGGAGAGAGACAGAGAGGAGAGAGTCTGAGCGCAGTTTTAGTGCAACTCAAAATTAGCGGGCATGTTTAACATCGATAATCGGCACGGAGCATGGGCTAGGAAACGATCCTCGCAGCCGGGGGGGGGGCCGGGCGCTGCCCTCCGAGCCCTTCCCGCAGAAAAATAACAAAAGGGGCACCCAAGACGGTGTGTAATCAAATAGCCATCTTTAGGCTTCAAGGCTAGGGACAGAAATGTAGGCCTCAAAAGAAAGGCCTCTCTGTGTCTGTGGATCTGTCTCGGGGGGACCCCCCGGGACGGCTCCCCCGCGCCCCGGAGGCCAGGGGGCGCCCCCGCCAAGACTTCCCCGCATTATTTTAAACTTCTTTGGGTTTTTAACGGACCGCGTTAGGATTTAAAAGGGGGCGACAGAGGGACTCCCGATTGGTTATTGTCCAGGCAGTAAAAACAAAAACAAACAAACCCCAAAACAATACAAACCCTCCCGGCCCTGTCCCGTGTCCGTCGTGTCCCCGGCCCCCCCCCCCCCCCCCCCCCGAAAAAAAAAAATCCATATATATATGTATATGTCTAAAAAAAATAAATAAAGTGGAACACCGGTGAGAAGCGGGATTATTCCCGAAGGGGAAATACTACCGACTGTCAGTGAAACACACAGTCCTAAATCCCATCTACATTCGTGTTTATTTCTTTTTATATCTTCATCTGCTTGCTTCGTGGCAGCCTGTGGGTTTTCGCGATGTTCGCTGTCGACGACATGTTTATGTGTACGTTGTGTATCTCGGCCTGTGTGTTGTTTTTGACAGGTATCAGAGAAGAATCAGTGGGGAGAAATTGTAGAGGAGTTTAACTTTCCCAGAAGTTGTTCTAACGCTGCCTTCGCTTTAAAACAGTATTACTTGCGGTGAGTGCTATCAAGCTGTTGCAGTGGTATTTTTGAGTGTGGGATTCTATTTGCTTTTCAGTGTGTGCAATAATAAAAATATCCCTACTCTTCAAAAATGCTGTAAAATAAAGCAGAAGGAACTTGTAATTCCTTACTGGCCTGGTGCAGTGATCAGTTAAAGGTAATTCTGTTTTCTAGTTATTTTATTTGTATTTTACATCTGCAAGCTTTAAACTTTGAAGGGATCCCAAGTATATAAACAATATATGTCAGAGCCATTTTTATTGATTGTTGTAGGACGACGGTGCTAAAGGACAGTTACTAAGACATGTTATTGTAGTTACAGAAACTTAGGTTAATATTTGGAGGACTGAAAGGTGTTGGTATATGTGAACTTGTTTACTGCTCAGTGGGGTCAGACATTGAATGAAAATGCATCTGCAGGAAGGTAGACTGCTTTGGATAAATTATATTATTGTTACCAATTACTAGCAGCATACATTTTTTTTTTTATTTTAGAGTACAAAGAGCTAAATAATTTTTTTTCTGTCACTTGAAAAATAGTAGGTTTCTGCAGTTTTTAAAAATAAGATTGCATTCCTTGAAATGATACAAGTTATTTTTTGTGATGCAGATTATTTTTTTTAATGCAGCATGGAGTTCATACTGAATATTTTAAATCTCTGTGTGTGGTACTGTTAAGTTACTAGATGACTTTTTTTAAAAAATTATTTTTTATTAACTTCTGGTGATTATTCTTTGTGTGAAAGCTTTTAAAATTATTGCATATATAGTGTTTTTAGACGCTATATGTAGACAATTACATTTCATTTAGAATAAAGTTTTATGTACGTTGGTTAAGGAATGTAATTTTCTGTTTCTGAATTGCATAAATGATATTTTTCATTGCAATTAACGATAATACAGGTGTGCAATATGTACAAAAGATGTGTGGGCTTTTGGACTTCTGTTTTGGTGATCTGAGTACACACAAGCTTTATCTGTCTCTAGTTTGGCCTTCTGAATTAGGAAATGCAGTAATTGTACAGGTGCACTTTCTATTGGTTGTCCTAGATTGACTTCCAGCTTGAAGCTGTAGAGTTCATAGCACAGTGGAACAGTTATTGAGTTACAATAATGTCTGGAAAACCTTAGTCAGGTATCTGTAGTTACTGTATTTTTCTTTTTTTGGTGGTGACATATGATTGCTTTAAGATCCACACTAAGAAAAGAAATTACCATTGTTAATAGCTCTAGCAAAGTTTATGGTTGCTAGCAGGCCTAGGAATGAAGTGGGAAGCTCACTTTAGGATGTCCTTCTCTGTTGGTGGTTTTTTGTTGTTTTTTTTTTTTTTTCTTTACTACATAGCATTGAGATAGTGTTGCTGAAGATTTGTTGGATCACACAAAGCAGTTTTTTGCTTTTTGAGTTTTTCTGTTGGACCATGTAGTCTATTACTTGGCTCAATTTTACGTACAATTTGCAAAAAGACAGTTTTTCGGTTTTTGCCCTTTCCTTTTTATTTCCATATTCTGTAAGTGTTTGAGTGGCCTAACTTTTTGCAGTAGAAGGTTGTATGTCATTTGTGTTTTATATGCTGTGACAGTTAACACAATTAATGTTAATTTAGCCTTCTAATGACTATTAATTTTTAATAAGATACTACTTTTTAATTTAGAATCAGACATACAAAAATGTTATTTTTATTATTAGCATGCTGGTATTGACATTATTTAAAATACTGTTGCTGAAAATATGTGTAAATGATTACATACCAATAATTGAAAGGTTTTTTTATTTATTTAGAATTTAGGAAAAGAAGTTGATAAACAGTTAAGATTAAGAATCTTTAAAAATGTCTATTTTATCATAATCTCTGTGATTTACATAGGCCATTCTGAAATAAACTGTCAAGGTTGTTGGTTTTGGGGTGGATTGGTTTTTAGTGGTTGGGGTTTTTTTGGGGTGGGTTTTTTTTTTCGTTTGTTTTGTTTTTTCTAAATTACTGCTTTACTCACTGTTGCTTCTCACGTAATCTAAGTTTGATGTAAACTGTTTCCCAGTGGAGTTCACCTCCTTACATGTGCAGTAATAAGACTGTATATACACATGTATCTTTGCTAGGTTGACGTCTGTTTAGCTTTAACCTTAAAAGGTTTGGGGGGGGAGGGGGATTTGGTTATAGGGAAAGAAAAAAAATGCTCTAATGATAAATTTGTAAAAAGGGTCTTGTTTATCTGTGTTGAAGAACATAACCTGACATTTCTTATAGGGCTATATTTTCGTGAACTGCTGAGCAATTACCCTTGGAAAAAAAATGTTCCTCTTGAGTCTCAAGTATGACTATAATCTTGGCCTCACTATTGTAATGACTTTGCAAACAAAGCCGAACAAATTGAGGCCTTTCAACTTTTATATATTTTTTTATCCAGTTATATGTTGTGTGTCCTGTAAAGTGAGGGACCTGCATGGCAGATGGGACCCTGTTGAATTCAGAGGGATTCAGTGGTGTGCACCTACAGGAATACATTTGCAGATTTGGATTTGTGACGGTTTGTGATGAAAGTTGCTTCTTTTCTACTAAACATCTGGCATACCATGTTCGCTGAGATAAGATCTCAAGCTACATGGACCACTTGCTTGTTTTGCTGTGTTATTTCTAATAATGCTGTCATTTTTGACTTAAAATTACTGTGTAAATAATTTAGAAAGTTGAATTGTTTGTGTGACGTCAGTAGTCCTGTTGGCTTGATCAAACTGAATGTTTTGCAAAACATTCATCAGGTTATGTTTTTTTCTAGGCAGTTGTGAGGTGTGTCTTTTTTGTTTAAATAACTTTTTCATTTTGACTGTTGTGGAATTTTGCTAGCTGCCTTTGGGAATGTATGTTAGGCTTCATTAAAGATGTGAATTTTTTAAACTTCTGATATAATTCTGATAGGCTTTATGATAGGTGATATTTGAATACATGATAGGCAATCCTATCTACCCCTTCTCCCTTGAACTGCCCTCTTTTTTTCTTTCACTGGAAAAAGTTGTTTATAATAGGGAAGGTCTGAACCATTCAAACTTTGTGCCTGTGTTGCTTTGAGCTGTCTGACAGGTGAAGTAATTTATGCACTGTGGGTCTTAGTGAGCAGTCAAAAGCCACAGTGCCGATAACCATTGATAGACTGTACTTGTTAATGTAGTTCTGTAAGGCTCTACAGCATCAGAGAGTGTAATTCCCTTGGATGTAGTGCAAATTAGATGTTTCATCTCAATTGAGGTGAATTAGTAAAGCATTTTCTAAATGCTTCTCTAAAGATTATTTTATAATGTTAATGAAAATATTTTAATATGGGGTAATAAATGTAAATGTCAGTAATGTGGGCATGCTTTTACATTTTTGTTAGTTGGTAAACATACAGTAGGTAAAAAGAAAGTTAACATGAAATACAGCCTGTTTTTTGTGTTAATGGTTGATTAGGTTACAGTCCTACAAAGAATTGGTCTGATGTGGCCTCATATGTTAGTATAAGGTTCTGTTGGTTTTCATGTGAGCGTAAGCAATACATTTATTTCTGTTGTGGGTCTTCATCTATTCTTGGGGAGTGAGAGACCTTGTAAACTAAATGTGCAAATGAAGTGTGCCTAACTGAATTAAAGATCAGTTTGCTTTTAAAAGGTATTTATCTGCATTAAGAGAAGTTATGTGAAAGGACTAAGTGTAAGGTAAATTAAGTTTAAGTCTCAGTTCTGCAGAGAATTTCTGAAAGGTGGGAAGCAGGTGTGTATTGTAAGCCTCCAGTAAAGGCAGCAGAAAGGAGTTCATACTAGTTAAGGGTGAATAAAAATTCGCTGTTGTAAATATTGGGGAGGTGAGGGGAAGTCAAGCAGAGAGGAAAGAGGTCAGCTCATAAATGAGAAGTTGCATAAAGTTATTATAAAGACAAGCCATTATGCTGAATTTCCTGGAATTCCATATATAGGAGGATGAAAAAGTGTGAGCAGTTAAAAATCGGGACCATATAAAATAGTTATGGACAACAAATAGAGGGGGTTCTTGAAAGATATGAAGAGATTTATAAGTCATTTGTTCTTCAAGAAGCTACTAAGAAATTGAATAATAGTACTGATTTCTTTAAAAAAAAAGGGGGGGGGGGAGGGAAAAAAAAAAGGGCATGAGCTGAAGAGCTAGATAAATTTAAGGGATTCTGTTCCTAGCAAAATAATGGCAGAAATATTAGGGAAACAATAATAAGCAGCCTGGAATTTTCCAAGCAAAATTACTTTAAAATAGTTGTCTTTGTTATTCTTGCTCGGTGTTTAAAATTAGGATCTGATACTGCAACAGCATCTGCACACAGGTCAGTGAGTATGGAGAAGTACAGGACTGGCTTGCTTGCCAGATCTGATTGCAGGTTCAAGGCCCCAGTGGATGAAGAGAAAGTTGTAACTGTAGTAATATTTTACATATTTTCTAAAATTCAAATGCATCTCAAACTCTCTCATTGACAAATTATTTATGTATGTGGATAGTCATCTGAATGAAAAATTGGTTGAGGGACCATAAACAAAAATAGAACAAAGAATTAAGAATAGTTTTGGTGAGTCACAGCAGTTTTAGGTGCTAAACCAGTAACATTAGTGCTTACATACGCACATGGTAGTACGAGTTTAGCCATTTTAGGCATATTTAGTGTCTGGATTGATTAACTTTACAAGAAGGTGAATAGCACACTCGCGACATTAGCAGACAGTGTCAGTGGGAAGAGTTAAACACAAGTCAGGGCAGAAAAGAAAAGGTTATCTAAAGAAATAAGGCACATTGTTGGAAAGTACAAATGAGATTTAGTTTGGAAAATGCAAGCTAAAACAGTTGAGGGACAGTAATCCAAAACAGGTATTCATTGTGAGGGAATAACCTGGAAAGCAGTATTGCTGAAAAAGGGATAGGAGTGATACCATGGGCCTGATAATCCTGTCAGTTGTGTGCACCCAACTCCCTTTCATATGAAAGGGATTTGTGCATGCTTCTGACAGGAAGAACAATTTGCAATATGATATATAGACTTTGTAAAAATCAGAATGAGTTTAGGTTATATCCACAGATGCATTGAACGAGGGGCAGATGAGGGTTTGTATGAGATTGTGTGACTGTATTTGAAGTACTGTTTTACTTTCAGAGCCTTTGCAACAGGTGGGGCAACTTAATAGAAGCTTAGAGAAGAGCAACAAAATGTTAAGAAGGCTGAAGGGACTAATTGATTTTAAAAAAGATTTGAGAAGTAAATATGTTTTGCTTGGCTAAATGAACATTTTGGGTGAGAAGGGGAAATGGTATCTTACAAGCATTTTGAAGGGCCTAAATACTTTAAAAGGGAGATGATTTTAAATAAAAAAAGAGGCTGTGTTAACGTGTAAGCTGAGATGAAACCGAGGGAGAAAATTCAGAGCAGACAGCAGCACAAAAACCACTGAGATACACCTGTATACCTTCTGAATAGTATGCCAAGTGGAGTAGGGTCATTCAGAACTAGCCTGCTCAGGACACTAACACATGTGCAACAGGTCATGAGCCAGGACTGGCCGAGAAATGGGCCAGATGACCTTACAGGTTCTGTCCATCCTTGAATAACACTACAATGAAGGTTCTCATCTTGCATAGCTACAGACTTTTATTGCAACACTGCAGACTTTACCTGTGGAATCTGTTGCGCTTAATTTTGTCACAAATCCTGCAGTCATTGGCAAGACAGGAAACAAATACATGGATGACATTTTAATGATTTCTTTTTAAAATTATTTTTCCCCCCTCAAGATAAGAATTGTAATGCATGTTTCAGTCAGATGTCTGAGGCCTTGCTTTTAAGTCTGAAGCGAATATTTTACATAGTTGGAGGGGGAATTTTGTTTTAGTTGTACAGTAATCATACAGTCAACATATTCACGATCAAGGCTAGTTACTGTTCATGCTATAAAGCTTTATTCAGGGGAATTAAATATGTTGGTTGTTAAAATCTTACAGTGTCAATTAGAAGTTATTTATTTGGATGGATGTTGTCTTGTCAGTTGCTGGGAATCTGCTCAAAAGAAAACAGAACTTTAATAATACAAAATTTTCATTAGGCCTCTTCTGAGGAGAGCAAGCAGCAGGTGAAAGGAAACATAGCCCCTTAAAATTGCTCTTTCTTAGACTTATGTTGTGATACTAGTAACTATGCAGATGAGTTTGGCCTCTGTCAAAGTTTCTGAGCTCCTTCAGAGGGTAAACTCCTTTTTACTGCAGAAAAATATAGTGAAAAATTAGTGCGATGAATGTTAACGTATTTTCTCTTCCTGATTATTTTTCTGCAAGCTTTTTGTTAGAAATGACCTAAATCACTGCTGCTAAGCTGAAATATATTGGTTTATTTGGGGATGGGTAAATGTTGTTCTTCAGTTTTAATACAGAATTCTGATTGTTTAACTTGAAAGCTTATCTGGACAGATGTCAGAACTAATAACCTACAAAGAGCAAGTTTCTGGCAACACTGTAATAACTGTGGTGACTTTTAGGACCTACTGAATCTTCTAATAATTGGTACAAAGTTTATATGTTAAGACTATTTTCTAATCTTTAACTGAAACAGTATCAAAACTAATTTATGCTTTAAAATTATTAATAGCTGTGGTAACATCTTAGGTTTGAATAGATGGTAAGCATTTTACAACAAAATCAAGAATGCGTATGGAATGCGAGGATATTGCTTCTTTCCTTGTGAAGTGGAATAAGCCTGGGCTAAGAAGAGTTTGGGGTGTTTTTTGTTGTTTTTTTTTTAGAGCTAGTAGGCTTTAATTACCTTGTTTATTTGCAGTTAAACCTCAATAAATAAGACTTTCATACTATTTTCTTCTTTCCTAACCTCTTCCCCACTTTCCCCAGTAATGAAATAGAGAAGTATAATTTGTTAAGTTTTACAGGTGAGGTACTAGAGGTGCACAGAGGTTCCGACTGTTACTGTGAAAGAGCGTATCAAATAGGAATGAAATCCAAATACAGTAAAGCCTTTTTTTTTTTTTTTTTTAATAATGCTAGAATCTGGTTCTGACAGGCAAATTTCTTCTTTCTGAGCCTTAGCTAAACCATCCATGAAAGGGGGCTACTATTATTTACTATCTTTCAAAATTCCTCATTAATCAATAGCTGAGGAAGCACTGTTTGAAAAATAGAACGGGATAATGTTATGTTCTGTGAATTGGAAAACTGAAAACTAAGTAACAGATTATGAGAATGGATTGTTTGTGTTTTGTTTTGCTGTGTTTTGTTTTAAAATGCTTGTTCAGAGTGTCAGAGTGGTGTCTTACAGCTTAAGTGGGACTACTTGGAGTAACCGTAGTACCAGTCCACATTATTAGAAGACCTGTAGTTCATGGAGGGAATTGGGTATAGGCCAGAGATTCCATCACATGATCTTGTTTCTGGTTATCAGTCTGATACGTATTTATTCTGTGGCCTTAGTTAAATCATTTGCCATGTTTTTATTCACATTTATAAAGTGGGTATACTGATGTTTGTTTACCTATCTCACAGAGAAGTGTGAGACTGTAAGCTCTTTAATGCAGGGATTGTGTCTCTTCATGCTTCTATGTCATATCTTAAATATTTGAAAATGAATATAAATTAGGAATATATGAGGAAAATAAAACTATTCATAAGCTTGTTTGCCCTCTGCAGTGTTGAGAAGCAGAAAATATAGCATAGATGAGAGGAAGAACAATCTTTATTCCTTAGGGAATAAATAAACTTGGGATACCTAAGCAGAGAAATATTGGAACGGTTGAAGGAAAGAAGCTTATCTTAAGGAAGGATAATAAAACAGCAAGATGGTACCCAGAATAGTGAGCTTAGGCTTTGCCTGAGGTACTAGATTAGTGAGCTAGGTATCAGATCTAAAATACAGTCTCCTTGGAGCAACAAGTTCAAGTCTAAGCAGACCTGAATTAGATTTTCGGCAACAAGCTAGTGACGCTGAGTTCTCTACTTTTTGTTTCCTGTCTTTAAACTGAATGTGCATGCATTTATTTTAACTCCAGATAAATTGTAGCAAGCCAGCTATGCTGCAAGAGGGATTGCATACTTATAATAGAGTGGAGTTCTGTTGAATGATGCACTGGAGCATGTTTGTCTGCAAGAGTGAACTGTGTTCATACTATTTTCCTTTTTTATTGGTGTGGGAGGAGCAACTGTTCAGATTAGTAGTCTTTCAGAATAATTCACAGTGTTCCTTGTCAATCCATAGCTGCCTAAAATACATAAAAATCTTGTAAAGTAAGGCAATCATTCTGTTTCAGCGACCTTTTCTCTCACAGTGTTTGCTGGACTTTTCATATGTTTGCTGGAGTTTAGATCGGCCATACTTATGGCTGCATGCATTTCTCCATTGTTACGTGCTGTGACGTCTGCTGGTTGGCCTCTGCCTCCCAGTCCAAAGGTTGCTGTGCTTCCATGATAATCTACGTGTAGAGGTTCTCAGCTCTGTAAATCACTAAATCATATGACTAACTTTGAGTAGCTCCGTTAAAGTTCTTTGGAGAAGTGCTATAACAACATGTGTTACTGGGACGCAGTGTGTTGGGGTAACTTCATTTGGGATACATCCCAGGGGCTTAATTAAGCTAAATGAAAATAGTTTACTGTGGGGGTAAATTTAGCATGTTGTGAGTATATTGAGAATGATTATGGCATAGGATGGGTGTAGAATTGTGTGTGGGTTTGTTTTTTTAAAAAGTATATTTGTATTAAAAGAAAACTTGTGGCAATAAACTTAGGAACAGTTCTTCCCTTACATGGTTATTTTGCTCGGGAGTATCTGGGTTCTAATGACCTTGATTAAATGATGTAGAATCCAGGCAATGGCCAGGTAAACAGTGCCATGTTACAGAATTTGCATATGTCCTGTGTAATTTTGGGAAGGATAGTAGAGCTTTAAAACACTGGAGATTACAGAGCTGTTTCTTGGACACTTTTCTCCCCCCAATACCATCTATGAAAAGCCAGGAAAATTCACATTTGTAGCAGTATATGTTCATATAATGCTACAGTTGCACAGTAAATACTTAGAAAAAAATCAGGAATGACCTCATTTAAGTATGAATGTGCAACCTTAACTTTGTCTCTAGAGAATATTCTTCATAATAGAGCCTTGTGCTCTCTGTGGTAAGTGGGAATAAATTCCATGGCAGTATTTATCTGTTGTTACACTGTGATACACCTTTTTTCCCCTCATATATATACATATAGTTCTGACTCATTGTTCAGCATGGTAATTGATTAATCTCAATATTAGTTATTTCTAAGGAGGTTTTAAGTGTGCTTTCTGGGCATCCTTTCCCCACTGTCTTTGGCTTCCATGGTGTTACCCACGTGGGCTGATTCGTAAATCTTTTGCTTTGCTTGTGGGCTGAGGGGGGTTCCCTGTTGCAATACTGTTTACGCTGTCTGCCTAGCTCTCACAGGTCTTTTTGTCTCTCATGCTCTGCTAATCATCATCTTCTCAATCTTTGACTACAAGCCGGAATTTATCTTCCCTTCCTTGACCCCTTGATGTCTGTACCCATTGACTGCACAAGGAATATTTACGGTAATCAAATGAGTTCCTAATTGTAAAGAAAATTGAAGGAAAGAAAAGGTGTATGCAGGTAAAAGGGCAATAGGACAAAGCACTAAATGTCAAGAGCCTAGCAACAGTAAAATACTGAATTTTACAGCAAAACAATAATAGATTGCATGGTACTTGAAAAAAAATTTCTGCAGCTGTGGACATGCAGAATTCACAGGATCCAGACGAATATCTAAAGGGTATTTCACACACCTGAAAAATGTGCTTTTAGGTGCTCTGCAGACCCAGTCAGGCATTGCAGCATTGGTGTGTATTTTGCTGGTTCTTCCAAGGTCATTTTTGTAACTCTAAGGTATGGAAATACAATGGTTATTTTAGTGAAAATTTTGTTTCTGAGCACAGTTATGTGCAAAGACTGTCCCCTGTAGTGAATTATTGTGTTTAATTGGATTTGAAGAATATACAGGGACCTAACTACTGTACAGCTTGGAATACTTCTAGTAAGCTTTTTTTTTTTTTTTTTTTGCAAATGTTTCAAAGTACTTTATTTCCTTCAAACTTAGCTAAACTTGTTATCCTGTTTAATGCCATGTGCTTCTCTGTTTATATAACGTGAAGTTATTTATTAGAAAGATATGTTAGTCAATGCATATGGAATCATAGTAAAACTGTAAGAGGTTGGGAAATCAAAATACAATATGTGGTGACAATGACTTCATCACATTTAGTATTGTTTCATTAATATGTCCTATAGTCAGTATGATGTTATTACTGAAATACAGTTACATTCCTAGAAAGGTGGTTTTCATCATAGTTGAATACAAGATTTTTTTCTATTTCCATTTTTATATTGCCAGTACACAAATACCTTTTTTCTGTAGTAGCTTTCATTCTCCCAATAAGCAGTTTAATTGTATTTTAAACAGTTAGTCCAGCTGTTGAAGAAAGTGCTTCTTAAGTAAGATCAAAGAAAAAAGTGACTTAAAAATAATCTACTGTTCTGCATGTAACTGTAAACAAACACCCCGCTTCACTAAATGTACTGGTATATTTCTGTATAGATATTTGTGTGCAGTGCAGTTAAAAATTACGATTGTCCATAAATTTATGTGCCTGGTGGAAACCAAAAATACTCTGTTAGTTTTATGGTGACTTGGTGCTTCTGTAGGTCTGCTGTAAGAGCTGTGTTTGTAGACTTTTGCCCATGTGGAATTCTCTCTAGATCTGCTTAGGCAGAATCTCACCCCTCTTCAGAGCTGGGCTGAAATCGGTGGCGTCCTGTGTCAGTCCTGCAGCGTGCTTAAGATCTGGACCATGTGTATTAACACAAAATGTGCCTGCTTTAGCAAGGAAAGAAACTAAAAAATTGAAGTCAATAAAGGTATATTCAAAACTTAAAATACTGAAATTGGTGTAAACAATGTTCATTTCTTTAGCTGTCTTCAGGAGGTCTTTGCATGTAAGCAAAAGTTTCAGACTCAAGGTTTGGTGGTTGTTTTCTTCTTAAAGAGTTTATGAAAGCAACAGGATTTGGTTTTTATATGAGTAAATTAATTGAAGCTTGCTTTTTTGGGGGGGAGGCTGCTTGGTGATGTAGTGAAGTAGGGAAAACAAAAGCTGTTACCATTATTTCTTGTTTTCAGAAACTTATGAAAGAATTTACTCATTTTTATTGTAATTTCACTAGTATAGCGTGATCTGTAGTATTGCCAAGTTAGAGTACTCACAACGTCAAAATAAATACGATGAAAACCTTTTTTATATTGTGGAAGTAACGATGGAAAGTTATAGTGAAGTAGACACAGCATAAATATGATTGTTCACATACCCTATAACATACAGCAACAATATAAACGTACAGGATTGTTGATCTGATTGCCTTACTAGGTGAAACTTTAAAGGGTGCATTGTACAGAATTCTGCTGCAGAAGGCCACCAGGTGGAAGTGACTCTCAGGGCTGTGTCTTTTTCCTCAAGGCTTTTTTGATTCAGATGGTATGTGTTTGCTATGGTTTGTGACTTCAGAGACTTCATATATTTCCCGACTTGGCATCGGGGAGACGCATGTCTCCTGACCAGGCAGCCAATTGATCCAAACGTGCAGCTTGGAGGCTCTAAGGAGCGTGTGTACTGCTAGGTTGCTGCCCTGGCAGAAGACACTTGGGCTCTGAGTAGTCAGCTGCCCAGCTGGGAGGCACGTGCTGACTCTGCCTCCAGTTGGGCCAAATAACACAGGCTGCTTCTCAGTCACCTGTGGGCCAAAGAAGAGGGAAGACAAGGTGCTTGGAGGTATTTTAATGAGGGGAGGAGAGAAGACCATTCGAGCATCGGTAGTCGAAATGCAAAGGGAAGGAATGTGAATATAGAGTGAGCTGGGTGCATTCATGCATTGGGCGAGGAGACAGGAATGTGGGAATGTTGGTGGAGAGAACGCTGTTTGGAAGGGCAGGTGGGGTAGGTACTGTAGAAGGAGAAGGAGGGGTTATGTAATCAAACGCTGATAGTCTTTAATGGCCAACTCCCTCATTTAAATCGGTCGCTGGATATTAGTTGACTTGTGGCCCAGATGCTGGGTCACTACTGAGTGAAGGCTGTCATTATTTGTAAAGTGTTGAGTGGTCTCTGACTCGAGCTGCACCATCTGCTTTCTACATTGAGGTTCTGATTTACTGGTACAAACCTTCTAGTGGTTCTTGTGCATCTTTGCTTGCACTACCAGTGCTGCATCAACAGAATTAATTTCTGTTCTGTTAGTTTATATTTTTCATTAACACGGAATTTACCATTTTCATTTTGGTTTAAAAAAATCTGTCATCATCACAATTACTGTTACTTTTATCCTTATATTAAAATATCATAAAGGCATAAAATTGCATATAATCAAATAAAGGATTTTATCTCTTCCTTAAAGACCTTGCAGGGAGAAAGATTTCATCTTGGAAAATATTTCTTCATGGGCATTGCTGCACTTAAGAAAGCTAAGAAGTATACGGTTGTGGAACAGTAGGGGTTTCTTCAAATGCTGTTGACACTTTGAGAAAATTAGTAATGTTCATGAATACTTTCTTTTGTATATTGATTATATAAGAAATGCATAAATTTTATTAAATATGTGTGTATATATAGCATATACAAGACTGGATGTCAGCTTAAGTTTAGGATAGGTTGCATGGACTTTCTGTCCCACCTCTAATACTACATATATGTCAGAATGAATTTTCAACAAGAGAGGAAAAGATTTAATGGAGCAAACGTTGAAAAATTCTAAGATTTTTTTTTAATATCTACAAACACAAAGATTTAAACACCAAGTTTGGATGGAAGTACGTGCAAAGTACTGTTTCTTTTTGACAATTCTTGATCATATGCGATATGAAACTGTTGCTTGTCCTGGGCCTTAGGCTTGTGTAATTTGGAAAGAGAACTTTTAAACTCAGCCTGCTGTAAGCAGGGTGTGTAAAATGGCTGTTGTTTAAAACTATGCCAAGTTATGGAATGTAAGTTGTGCTTATCAAAACAATTAGCGGGTAGAGGGCAGGTGAATTAGTCAAAGATGTGGACAAACTATTTTTCATGCAACTCTAATTTCTACCATGTTATACAGGTATTATCATACAGCTACATAGCAGAAACAAAAACTGAGTGGAATTGTTTTTGCTATAAATAATTTTTTTATTTTTTACTAAAGGTAATGTAAATTTGTGTTTAGCAATAATGCTTATTGCCACTCTCTTTTGAGCTGTCAGCACTACTGATGTCTCCAGAGAATAAAAGCAACACATAATTTAAAAGGGGTACATATCTCCTTTCTCTACCTCTTGCCCTACCTCAGTGCATAGAGGAGGGTGGAAAAAGAGCATAGGTCATCATTCTTGCTTGCCTATGTACATCAGAAATTATTGCTGTTATCTTACATAGCAGCTTGTGCTATTCCTTTTCAAGCAGACAGTCCTGCTGTCCCTTGAGTGGCTGCTGTGCTGTTGGTGTTGCCCCCCGGTAGTGATATGAGCATTGCTTTTAGAGTTTTGGTGGCAGTGAGGGCTTGTTTTGTTTTTGTTTTTGGTTTTTTTTTAATTGTAGAGATCTGCTTTCATGGAGACCTGCAGCAGGGTTCCACTGACTACATTAGCTGCAGAGGGACAAGCTAGCAGATTCTAGTCTTGAATTGTCTAGTTCAAGATCATAGATCAAGTTCAGTAAGCAATTCATATTGCCTTATGGTTAATTTTCTGAGAAGAGAGGGTTTTTTTTGTTTGCCTTCCGTTTAAATTTCTGGATGTTGTCATGCATACCCAGGGAAGTCCCATTATAGACTAAGCAGGAAGAACAACACAGAAAATATAGAGGAAAGGACTCCACACATTTAGGCAAGTATATATTCTTGATATCTCCCCCACCCCTTTTAAATAGTTTTTACTACAGTAGATCAAGCCTTGTCACTTGGGTAATTTTCAGGGCTTAACAGTTGTGTTGTCTTCTTGGAAGTTATTTACAGATGGAGATAAATAGGGGTTTTGGCTAGTGCTTAAAATGGAGCAGCAATTTAATGAGAATGATCAAATTAGTAAAAACTTCAGAAGGTCTCAGAGTACTGTGTATGTGGGTACTAAAGGGGGAAGAGAGAGAAAGATCAGAGGATCTTAGTGAGTTTTAAAAGGAAGGTACATGATGATGAAAGAGGTTGTTATTTTTGTGGTGCTTTCAAGAAAGCTGAGTAGGGACGTTTTGCCAGGAGTGGTCCTAGAACAGGAGAGCTTTCGTAGTCACAGATTGTCATGTAGAATGTTTGTGTGTATATAGATTTTATATGCAAAAAGCATAATAATTGAGAGAATATTATGAATTGATGATCAAGGAGGCAACGATAGACAGATTAATGCAGTATGGAAAGTAAAATGGTAGAGTTCATCAAAGGATGATACCAAAAGTTACAAGTGTTGAGATGGGTAGATTTGTGGAGTAGAGGGAGTGCAGAGGAGACTGAATTATGCTTGAAAACATTTCCCTTGACCATGAGAAATTCTTGTGTAATCAAGATACATAATCAAACAAAATTATGACAGTACCATGAGGATATTTGGTGAAAAGAGTACAAATAGCATGGAGTTAATAATAATTACACAGGAGATGTATGGCTGATGATGAGCAATATAAAATTGACAGTTAAGGTTGAAAATAGAGTGTAAGAAAGCAAGTGTAAAATGCTGCATGGTTAGGAAATTTTGTAACATACCATCAGTAAGGGAACAAGAGAATCCTTGGTACTGATTTGGACCTTTTGTCAGAGAGTGAATGGAGAGGCATTTGAAAACAAATACTGTTAAAATAGATTCTGCCAAGGCTCAAATCCTTGATAAGTTGATATCTCTTACAGTGGGAACTGAAATGCCTAAAGAGAAGATGATAAATTCCAGGAGCCATCTAGTAGGATATTTGAGGCATTATTTATGTAATCCTCATAACCAAGTTTGTTGGTTTGTTGTTGGGGTTTTTTTTTTGTTTGTTTTGCTTTTTTTTTGCCCCCCCCCCCCCCCCCCCCCACATGGTATTAAAAAAAAAAAAAAAGTCTGCCAGAGAAGGTACCAGTTTGGGTTTCTGTTCATTCTTTTTACTTCTAAGTGTGACATATTGCTGTTACGGACCTCTCAAATTTTAAGTGCTGATCAGTTCAGAGACCACAACTCTGGTGCCTGGCAATAATCCCTCCTGCTACATGAGGCAAGAACATCTTCCCTTGGAGCAAGGAAATCGGGTGGAAGTGTTTCTGCAGGATCATGCCAATGAACAACAGTACTCACTTGCTGGATGCAAGTGACATTGTTGCTTTATCTTTTTTCCCTTTGTATCTCAATCTTCATGCATATTTCTGTGCAGTCATGTTCAAATGTTAATATGGATGTTAATTGAGGAGTCAAAGAATATACAGACTTCAACATAAACAAGCAAACAGGAGAGAGAGAAATAAATGTTGATCTAAGTGTGAAATGAGATCATCTGTAGGACTGATTGTTCCCTCTTAACCTTTGTCTGAAAAAATATAGGTATGCTTTTAATCAATAACACTTATGTTACTCAGTAAGTGGCATCTTTTTGAGCAAGTGGTTGATCTTCCACCTCTTTTTCATGTACTATTTTAGTGCTTCTGAATTTTAAAACTGGTTCTCAGCTGTCAACTGCTTCTTGGGATATTCTCTGTAGCACCCTACTTCTCTTAATAATCAAGGTTGAAATACAGTCTATGGGTGGAGTCGCATTATATTACATTTCCAGTTGCATGTACTTTGACCTGTAGTTGGGAGGTTATTGATGGAGGAACACAGTCCTGAGTCTGAACTGATACAGTTACCTAACTAAAAGTTTGAGAACTGCTACTACACGTGTTCCACGAGTGTTTCTCACTCTTAGAGTAAAACTGATGTATCTTAATCTTAGAAAATATTACATACTCCTATTCAGTAAAGCCATGCAGTATGTGAAATTGACCTTCCTTATGGCTGGCAAGATTTTTTGGTATGAACACCTTACAAAAGGTGTTTGGTTGAAAGGGTGTTTATTTTCATGTACTGCAGTTCTCACCTTGAAGGTTGCAGGCTTGTTTTCACTTTAACAAAATGTTGTTTATAACAAATGTTTGTTGACTCGAAATGGATTGTTGAAGTTGTATTTTGCAGTTGTATAGCAAGTGTAACATTTCATACCTAGGAAATTTGATTAAATTAAAGATTTTTTCCAAAGTTCTTTACTGAAAAGGAAGTGATTGTAGTGTAAGACTACTTTAGCAATGGAAGAACTTCATTGTGGGGTAGCTGGTGCTAGGTGTTTTCTGCCTGTGAGCCTCTGTCTTAGAAGTATGGGTCCTAGAAACTTCTCTCACAAAGGAGCAGTTTCTCAACTTGGAATAGGAAGTTTTAATATCTCCTGTCTTATTATGTTAAAGTGCTTTGGAAGTTGAGATTACAGTTAGGAACTATCTTTGTTCATGGTAGTATTTGTGTTTTTGTGTAGATGATTAATGAGGGATACAGTTATCACCAAATTTTAGTAGGCAGTTTTCCCCTAACCTTTCTCAAGTTTGCCCTTCTCAATCTCTTGCTTCTGCATTTTTATGTAAGTTTGAGGCTGCCCCGATTATGTAGTCTTTTTTCACCTGTTTGTAAACTTTCCCTAGAGGTACTAGTCTTCATGTACTTAGTCCCTTATTTCAGCACTGGAGTAAGCAGTACTGTCATACGTACAAAACGTAAGCAAATCTACTTTTCTTATACCATTCTAAAAATTATTGAACTCAATCAGTTTTAGGCTTTACCTTACATAGTTATCTCAAAAGCAAGTAAGTTACTTCACCTGTAGTTAGAGTGGCTCACTGTTGGCCTGATTTTAATGTTACATGTTGCTCATGAACATAAGGAATCAGTTGCCTTTCTGCAGAAATAGTGAAGAGGCTACTTTAGTACTTTTACTTTTTAATCAGACACCATAAGGACAGTAGAAATGTCAAATTTATAGCTAGTATAAAGCTGATGATGTCTGCATATCACTTGTACGGAAGAGTAGGGAGGAATTATAATTAAGCTTCTATGTAGTGATGTTTTACCTGTCACTTAAAGACTGGTAGTGTGTGTGTTTGCCTTTTGTCTCAAGCAGGTGAATAATGCTCCTTGCCACAGATTTTTAAATTAGGCATGTTCTCGGAGTGGGACAATGAATGGTGCCAGGATTCCCTGGTTTCAGAAGAAGTTTTCAGTGTGTTGCATTTTATGTAAGGTGTGTGGTCTAGTAAATCTACCTAATAGTAATTTGATTAATCTAAAATGTGCTTATGTTGCTATTGTACATTTGAGAACAACCCTACATACTGAATATATGCTATATAAAACAGATTTAATTCTGTAAAGAAATAGTTCTGAATATGCATTTACTACAAAACATTAAATATGTAATAAGATTTTACAACATGTACTTTTTAGATCAAATAGTATTTGTAGAAAGTAAAAATATTTTAAAGATATGCATTGTGTTGCAATAATAAAAACATCTCTGAAGTGAATCATATATTTAAATGTGTTATTATTTGCAGATTATGGTTAGCGTAATGGAATTTTATGGTAGTACAATTTTGGTAAGAGTGGCTCTCACTGTGATGTTCTTTGTAAAATGGATTGGAGGGAAAATATTCTCTTTGGCATTTAAAGAAAACTCTTAAACTCTGGAAAAATTTGGAACAATTCGGAACAATTCATTTATCTACAGGTAAAATAATCTATTTTAACCAAGAATAAGTTTCCTTTGTTCCAAAAATGTCAGAAGCACTTATTTGAGGGACAATTTGTATAATTGCTCAAAAGTATAAGGATAAGGATTCTTGTTCTGGGTTTTTGCTTTAATTATTTATGGTTGCGGACAGAGGCAAGTTGTCTTACATTTAATCTAGTAGAAAAAAGCTGCTAGCAGTTCCTTACTTACCTCTTCCATTATGGTAATTTCAGACTTTTTTTATTTCCAGAACTACTTTTGGCTTTAGCACAGTACTGCAATTCGGCAAGGTCAAGGCCCTATAGTTAGAGAAGTGCCTTCCATTTGTCCTATTGTTACATTCTGATTTGTCTGCATTTTAGGTAGTTAAAATTGTCTTTCCTTTTCACCCTCCTTTATTTGCATTCTTCAGCTTAATTTGACAGCATGTCAAAATGATAACTAAATATGAATGGCACCTATGCCACTGTCAAAAGAGCAAGGAGTAACATATGCTGTAGCCAGGATGATACGCAACTTCTTTCTGGGACTCAGGAGTAGTGATGGTGGGGAAAGAACAGTCTGGTTTTTCTGAAGACCTTCCTGTTCTGAAATTTCTGCAATTCTGCCAGTTTCCCCTTTTCCTTTTTAAACACAGGAAAGTGAACAAATACAGCGGAAGTTTCCCGTCTTTTGACGAGGGGGGGGGAGGAAGTTGGCTTCATCTTCCCTAACTCATCTGTGATACTAAGAGCTCATGACCCTTGTCTGGGATGTTTACTTTCTACCTCTTAAGCTGTAATACTGTCGGGCTGTTGGAAAAATTAGTAATGCATTGCCTTGTAATTTTCTTGTTTCTTTTTAGGAAATGAGATTAAATAGGAGTTTATACTTAAAACAAACAAACACCACCACCATGACCCCCAAACCTACAGAATTTAGGAAATGTCAGAATTATTTACCTGATTTGGCATTTAGATGTTTTCTTAAAATGACTCAAGGCTTTCCCCACAGTTCCTAGACATTCTCTGAGTTGATGGTGGAAGGGTAGAAATAGGAGACCATTCATCTAATTTCTTAGGAACTTCTATGAGCTACCAAAACCAGTTGGTTTTGCAGCATAGTTTTAAGTAGCTTTAACAAGAATATTTTTGTCACTGCTTTTTTCCATGATACAAAAATGTAAAATTCTTAATGAGAAAGTCTCGAAGGTAACAAATGGAAGAAGTTTATCTACCTGGTATAAGCTGTTCAATGGTATATTTTCCAAGAACCATATTTACGTGTACTGATAAAAGATGAAGTTTTGTATAAAGACAGTACAAAAGACAAGTAGTCTTTTTTCCTTTACTGTCGTCTTATAAAAAAAGAATTAAAAAAACCCCAAACAGTATATGCTGACACTTGGGCTTTTCACATAAGCACCATTATGAGCACTGTGAAATGGAAGAACATCTAATGCTTTCTGGAGAAGTTTGGGGAGAAAAAAAAAAAGTGGGGAGAATATAGTTCGAGCATTCTAAAGTGTGTTTTATAATAAGGAATATTTTCAGGAAAATAAAATCCTTCCTACGATTCGTCTGTTGCTTTTTTCTTATCTAATGCTGCAATCCCTGATGATGGTATCACAAATGGTTCCTGTGCATAGTATTATGATACAGTGATTTGGGATTATGTTTTCATATGAGAATAGGAAAGATGGGAGTGTGTATATATTTTCACAAAACATTAGTATTGTGAGCTGATAACTTGTGGTTTAGAAGCAATGTCAAGTTGGAACCAGCTATGGTGATTGAATAGGTTAGTCTCAGAAATTAGAATATTAGTTGTTACTTTTTCATAATGCAGTTCATTGAAAAAATATTAATAGATTGCTAAAGTGAAGTACAACAGCATCTGGTTTATCTGTGTAGTAGTTTCTTGTACATGGCATTTTCAAAATGTGAGGGTTTTAATGTTTTGGGAAACATTATATAGTATATGCTAGTAAATAATTTTTTTGTTAATTTCTGTACTTAACTAAGGCAATGGGAATTATCTGGTTTAAGGCTTCATGATGAAACTTGCATGTAAATAGTTATTGTTCAGGATGCAGCAAATTAAGTAGGTTAATTGTGATTTAAACTATTTGTTTTTTCCATGCTAATGGAAAATGGCAAGGCAGTACTGGAAACTTATGACAGAGAAAATAAATGCAACTCATGTTTTTTGTTTGAAGATCCAGAAATCTGTTCCTGTGTATTTTGGGAGGAATTAGTTCCATCACATTTGCCTATAATGGAAGAGAATAGACTTTCTGATTGTATTGGTATTAGTGTCAGATTATAGATAGGATGACAAATGCTGCTTGTATGTTATTTTTATGCTTCTCTGGTAGTGAGGCCACACCTGTAAGGCAGAGTATCCTTTAAACTTGAAACACCTGTAGAACTAGTTGTTCAATTATATTCAATTTCCAACACTGAAAGAAGTGTGGTTTTTCAATGACTTCCATTTCTCGTTAGGCTGTGATGTGGTTTTGAGTACTGCAGGTGAGGGGAAAATAAGGAAGTTCTGCAGTTGGTTTTTTTTTAATGATGTTTGATAGTTGCCTATATGAGATATAGTTAAAAGATGAAATCAAAGATGTACATTGCAGATTTCATTTAAATGTGGACATTATTGAAAGGGGAAAAACTAAGCTGTAGAAGACTGAAACTTTAGTGACAATTACAGCATTGCTGCAACATCTGTAACAGTCTCTTTCAGTGAACTTTTTAATATGGTATATGTCAGTTTTAATGGAAATTATGGCTACTTACAGTTATGATTAATAAAATAATCTTTTATTTTCTAATCACTTTTTTATTCTGATTCATTAAAGAGTATCTCAATTCAAAATATTTAATAGGCAAAACCAGTTATTGAAGTGCCAGTTGCAAAAAATGAAGCATTGTATTAATAAGAAAATAAGTGAATATAAATTGCTATCATAGCCATTTACCAATGATCACTCTAAATGTTCAAGAAAAAACATACAGTGCCTCTGAAAAGTTAACGTTTTTTTTCCTGAGAGTTAAAAATTTATCTTATCTTCATAATGTTGTATGTATAAACGTTAATTACTTTATTTTCTTTCTCCAAAGTGGAAGTCAAATTCAAAAAGAAACTGTGGAGCCTATGGCTGGTAAAGCATTCAGACTGTGCAAATAGTGCTTTTTGGGGTTGTCTGCTAGGTTGATAGCTTGGCTGTTCCCAAAGTTAAGGGGTGGACCAGTTCAAGTTTTGGACAGGTAAACTGTTACATCATTTAGATCATGTAAAGAATACTGCATGTAAGCTAAGTGGCATTATTATTTCTGAAGTTTCCCTTTACGTTTCAAACAATGGTCTTATGTTTGTATCCATTATTTAAGGTTAGTTTACCTCATTTAATTTCACGTTTTCTTAGAGCTGAAATAATAGTTACATAAATGTCTTATTTGTACTTTCGGTATCAACCAAACTAAGAACTGTTATGGTTTATTGCTGCGTACATACATAACTCAGACTAGTGTAGTTTTCAGCAAGTTAAAGTCATTAGTTCCATCTGCCTTGGTATGTATAAAATGACATGTATATTGAGATATCTATCAGTCTGTCTATCTTTTGACATGTAGAATTACAATGGCAAATGTTTGCAATTTTGAACAGTACTACAGGTTTCTGCTTTAGCACTTCGGCAGTGCTGGTGTAAATGTTTCCTAGCACCTCTTTTCATACATCTTGTGATGTCTTCAAACTGCTCAGTCCTTTGCATCAAAGTTAGTGAAGTTTCTGGGTTTTGAGCTGGGAATGCTGGGTATGTTGGCATTGAAGTAGTGTGCCAGTAACAGAAACTTTTGCATTTGTCATATATTTGTAGATTAGTGTTTACAGCTCTTTTTTGGGTATTTCAGCTTGCACAAATGGTTGGATAAATGGTTTTGGAAGGATACCATCAAACAAATACTTCCCTTAAAATAAAAAATGATCAGTTGTGTGAAGAAATGAATGACAGAATCTTGCCCTATGACGTTGTATATTCTTTACAACCATTCAAGTTTTTGTAGCATGTTACTACCTTTAGTAATTTAAACTGTATATCCAAATGTGCAATCTCAAAGCATGTGGCATTCAACAGGGAATAAATAGGCTGCCTACTGACTTAGACAAGACATTGATGTAGGAATAAGTCACAGTCTCTTTGATTTACTTTTCTTTTTTTGAAACATCCTAAAATATGATTGAAAAGCATTACAGATGAATTCATTATTAATTATGGTGGTTCAGTAATAGACTATACATGATGAAAGAGTGCTCGCTATCTTAATCTTTAAACATTTATAATAACCATTGTTTATTTCTCTTAGTAATCCCCACTGCAACTCCTGTGTCCCTTGGGCTCGAGAGACAAGGTGTTACCAGATCTGTTGTAGAAGAGTGCTCCAGGGCTCTGCTACCTGTGTTTTGTCATAGCTTTCAGTGTTTGTTAGTATGTTTATAGAGGAAGATGGTTACATTGCTTCACTAAAAATGTATGGTAATATAGAGGGGATCAGTTATGCTGTAGTTATTTCTAGAAGATGCAAAACTAACTAGGCAGTTTCAGGTATCTGTCAATAACTGACAACATTGGAGAAAATATCTGGAAACAAATCAGGATCAGAGCTTCCATTATTTGACTAGACATTTATTTCAAGAGGATTAGAAGAGGAAAACAAATTTTACTGCAGTAATGGGCAGAAATTACTGTTGTGTGGGTTTTTTCTAACTCACTGTTGAAAATAAACTAATGAATAACTAACATTTTCTTCTATCTGTGGTGCCTTTTGGTATTTTCATTAAAGTAGTTACTTGTAATTTTTATGTGCTTTTGCCTGGAAAATGTGCTCAAACGTCAAAATGCTCAGTCATTTTGAAGGAGTAGTGAAGAATGTTACACTGCTATTTGCTGTTGGCAATCTTTCTTTTTTTTTTTTTTTTGGACATAAAATTGAAGGTCTTGGTCTTGTGTTCTTGGTTCCATAATTTTCTTATGAACTAGAGTCAAAGCCAGTTAAAGTAAGTTCTACTGAATTACATGGGAGTTGGATCAGGCTTTCTGAAAACGTAAAGATTTGAAATCTGATATACTTGCAAAATTCTAACCTTTGGCTCTGAGTGTATAATTTAGTTAGGGTGTTTTTATATTTTAACGTAACTAGCTGTCTGGCAAAATAATTTGTCTTTCTGAGCAGATGCTTAGATACTGCATGGTTTATCTGACGGTTGGGACATGCTATTTTTTGAAAATAGAAGTTTATAGTAGTGAGCTCCTTGGTTGTAAAGGTGATGATACAAGACTTTCCTCTGCATTTGCACATCACATCCTTTACCCTTGCTCTTTGCTTTTATTTCAAGCGGGCAGCAACTGCAAGTGATTGGAGAGGGCCAGATGGCTCCTGTCAGGTCTAGGAAGCAGGCAGGTAGTGGAAGTCAGGATCTTCCTTTTCATCCTGAGGTAGCTGCAAAGGTGACTGAGAGACTTGCCTTTGGGTTATTTGTACACGTATACCTGTGCTGCTGCTCAGTAACAGTCTTTTAATGTAGAATCTGCTGGGTACAACTGTGAAAATACAGTACTCTTCCTAGAAGTACACAATGGTTGAGATGTACCTTCCAGTAATGATCATTTTATCACTTATTTATAGAGCTGTTCTGAATGAGATCTGGTTCCCATTGTACAGAGTATTGTAAAGATGTGCAATAAATTTCTTCCAGAGGGCTTAAATTAAATAAGCAAAGACAATGAGGCTTGAACCAAGCTGCTATACATGGAATCATCCTGTAGGTCGTTACAGGGCTATCTGTATAGCCCTTGTATTTCATGTCTCTATTCCAAATGCATGGATATTTGACATGAGCTTTCTAGTGCACACAATTGATTTAATGTATTAAACTGTTTGCTTTTCAAGTTATATAAGTTAGTGGTAAGCATAGCCCTCAGACAAATGAAAAATGAGTTGTCAATATGTATTGAAATGTCAATAATTCTTAATACTACAATATTAAAAATAGTCTAGGTTTTTTTTATGCTCTCATTTACTTATCTCACTTAGTTGCAGTTTGTACTTCTGTCAAGAAAATAGTGTGCGAATTGTATGTGGTGAAGTTTGGTTTGTTGTTTTTTAAACTTAAATCCTAAGTATATACTTTCTCAACCAGGTTTTTTTCCTGAGAATACATTCATGAAAGCAGAGTCTTTTGCTTCCAGAAAGACCATAATTGAGAACTCAGTATTTGCAGAGCCCAGAGAGCAAAGAAGATTGTGAATACCATTTAAAAATATTATAGTAATGGATTTCCTTGATCTGCCCTTCTCCTTTCTCTCCAGAAGAACCACAAACAAACAAACAAACTTTCTGGAATGAGGAGGACCAGGAACAGTTTCAGTCCCAAAGCAGGAAGTGATTATTGTTTTAGTTAAGTCATAAACTGGAAGAATGGCTGAAAATGAAAGTATAATTTTTAGCTATAACTAGGCATTCCTGCAAGTGACAACTCATCTCATTTTTTGTATGAACTTCAGTTTATTTTGTTTTCCTCCTTGGTAATTCCATTGATTTCTAGAGCATAACTGAGCAGTTACGCTATTGTGCACTTCTTAGCACCAGCCTACTTAATGGCTGTTCATGCACCTGTTGGTGTGCAAACAAAAGAACAACGTATTGTGGAGTTCTGCAAACTGCCATCCTTAACTTTCAATCAAAATACAACAAAGAGGAAGAAGAAAATTCAGACTGGGAAGCATTCTATGTACCAATAAATAGGTCACTTACAATTTATATTAAACACTTTAGATGACCAGATGGTTACAGAGTTTTTATCTGCATAATTTGTATTTGGTATGTACATCTGAGGGCAGGAAATAGCTGTGAGCTGTGAACACACGATGTTCCTTTTGGGACCCAAAGTAGAATACCCTTATAACAGAGAGCCAAATAGTGGGGGAACTCAGAATTTATTGCTTGCCTGAACACCTGTGCATTGGTTTTTGTTTTGCTTTTAATTTGTCTATATCTGAAAGTGATGTAAGCAGCATCTGGTTATTCTTATTTAGTATGCCTATGCTGCCAAAAAATCAACAGATCCTACTGTACTGCATTTCAGAACTAATGAAGACATAATTATATCCCTGAGCAGGAAGAAGGAATTATGCTTTGTTGGGGACTAGACTAGAATAGAAAGAAAGTAAAAGAGTGAAAGAGTATTTTGAACCAAGTAAGAAAAGTTGATCGCTTCTGTCAAAGATCTGGGATTTTTATTTGTTGCCAGTTGACCGAGAAAATAATGCAGTAGTAGAAATTGCATTTCTTTTGAAAATATGAACAGCTTAGGTAGAAACAGAGGCTTTTTCCCTTTTAATTTTACACATCTGTTTTGCCATTTTTTCACCTTCTGCTTGAAACTGTTGTACTGATTTGTAGATTCTCACGAAGATTATTAAAAATAAGCTGATAATTAAAAGCAGGATAGGTTCTTTGTTGACCTTGTTGGTTTGTTTTACATATATTTTTTAAAGAGTCTGAAAAGTATTTAAGTCTAATGTGCTTGAAAAGCCATATAATTTCCTGGAATTCAATTTTTTATTTAATCATTTTTGTAGGGAGCACATGTTTTTCAAGTAAGTAGTGGTAGAAATGCATACAACTACCTACTTTTATTTCAGTATTGGTGCTTGGAGTGAGTGGGGAAGGCTGAAGAATCTCTGTCCTTGGAGATTGTCAGAAATTGACTGTACAGGACCTGGAACAACCTCGCTGAAGTTAACCCTGCTTTGAGCAGGCAGTGGACGTGGTCACCTTCAGGGGGTTTCTTCAAACCCTATTATCCTGTGATTAGAAGATTATACCTGATTTTACGTAAAAATATTTATGAGGTTTGTGTCATCTTTCTGGTAGTCAGCAATCCTGTGTGTGCCACCAGTGGGTCTCGTGTCTTCTTGCTCTTGTGTATTCCTCCTTCTTCTGACATATTGTAAAATGATCATGAGGAGATCATGGAGGTAATTGCTGATAAATGTTTCATTCTCACAGTGTGCCAGCTACTACGATGCAGATAACAGTTCAGCTGCCTGCTAAAGAATACAGTTCCCTTCTGACTTGAAGAGCGTAGTTGTCTTCCTCTGCTAACGGATTCCTGTAACTTCCCTTGCATTATCACTGGTCATTGGCTACTCAAACTGGGTTGCTGATTGAACTGAAAGATCTGTAGATAAAAAGTAGTTTTCAGTGCAGTTAGTCTACTTAGAGGTGGAAGATGGTAGGATGGCTTGTTTAGGGTCAGTGTTTTCTTAAATCAGTAAAAACTGATAGTACAGTTGTATCTTCAGGATGGAAACAGCCACTGTGAGAAGGCATCATATGGCATCTGTGTATCATGAATGAGATGGGGGAGTAAATAATGGCTTCAGCATATAGTATCTCTATGACTATTGAAATTTCCTCAGTGACTGTTCTTTTGGATCCCCAATGACCATAAGTAAAATAATTTTGTAGTAATTTTCATTTGTTTGTCAAGCTGCATCTTCACAGTGTGGTAGATTTATAGAAGAATTACAGAGTTTGCTCACCCTTTAGCATGTGATGATGGTGATTTAAATTAATTACATAGTTACTTTGGGGTTTTTCTTTGTTTTACTTTTGCATACTAAATGCAAAATTGGTTAGAAGGAGTATTTTGTTGCAACTCTTAAGTTCTGAGCTTTAAATTTTGAAGCTGATCCCCCCCCCCCCCCCCCCAACTCAATCTAATTTAGTCTGTTTTACAACAAATGGCAACATCAGAGGGACAATTCTTACTGGCCATCCTACAGCTAATTGCCTTGAAATGGTATTCATGTATTTTACACAAGCTTTTTGCTGTATTTTAAGGAAGAAATCCTTAAAATGACTGTAAGCGAGCTAATACAAATAAAATGTGATACACACAGGTGGAAAATAAACAGGAGTCCTGTTTCTCAAATACCTAAATTTATCCTGTTGGAGAACTTGGAATCAGCTCTTTAGTCGAATCAAAGACAATGCTGAATCTTAGTCATGGTAATTCATGAGATGATATATCCTAAAGTTGCAAATAAAATATTTGGGAGAGTAGTAGGTTTTCTACAAATGTTTGTGGCTATCTCTAGCAAGTTTGGATTTGGGGGCAGGGGAGGTGGGGGGTGTATCAAGATAAACTCTGAAAAAGAAAAATAAAGTATGGAGGCATACAAAACAAAACCAAACCAAACACAAAACAACCAAATCCCAGCCTCTAAAACTTTAAAAAAATAGGTTTCGGGTTTTTTTTGGCCTAAAATATTTGTAATCTGTATATGTGATATAAACACATGATCTCAATTGCCTGATGTTAAACTTAGTAAAATTAAGCTAACTGGAGGAATATTTAATGTAATCAGTAGATGTTGTGGGACATAGCCTGTTTTAGATAAAACTGAAAGTTTGGTTGTCTAAATTCATAACCTAAATAGGTTAGTATCGTCTCAGTTTGGTAAAATTAAACTAGCGCTTTACCATTCTCAAATGTTTTTTACAAATGACATGCACAAAATTACAATATTCTACATTGCACTAAATGCTGTTTTGATGTGTTTGGACTCTAAACTCATGGTAGGGATTTTCTTTTAAGTCTGTGAAATGTTGGACGCTCTTGTGGTGCTGTACAAGTTAATATTTTAATTTTAAATTTAAACTGATTTTGAGTCGCTGTATTTATAGGAAGATGTAAATTAGCAATGCGAGGTGACCTGTTACAGGCTAGTGATTTCCACAATAGTGGTAAATAAAAGTCTGGTAAAATCTGTAGGGCAGAGGGAGCAGAAGAGAGCAGCCAGGTGGTCACCAGATTGCCTGGAGCAGGACCTGTGCTAGCCAGCTTGGAAGAGGGTTGACAACTCTGCCTGGCAGGCACGCGGCCAAAAGAAGTTAAGTGCTGAAGAAGTCTCGGTGGGGGATTTAAGAGTAACCTGTAACGAGGGAGGAATGCAGGGTGAGACTTGCTTGGCTAAAAAAGTACCTGGGTTTAAAAGCACTGAAATACTACCCCCTGCTGTTTCTGATGCAGCATTGGAATCCCTAATGCTTCAGAAAACCAGTTTATACATGCACTCTTTTAATGCCTTGTTTTCTTTTTAGCATAATGTAAAAAGTAAAACCCTGAAGTATAACATGCCTCAAAAGTAGTTGGCCTTGATCGTGACTCAGTAGCACAGGTTCTGTTTAGCTTTGCACTGAAAGCAGGACTTCTGCATTTGTTTTCAGTGGTGAATGCAGCCTGTCCTCTGCAGAATACAGTACTTCTGTAGTATATAATGAAACTGCTGAGATTTTTGTAAGTGAACTCATTGATTAGTTTGAATTGAAATGAATGAAGAAATGGATTGAGAAATGTAACCTACTGGTTCAGTATCTTTCTAACCTGAAATAACTTAGTAATGGATAAGATAAATTATTCAAACTTTAGATGCAGCCAAAACATGCTGAAATCTTTTATATAGTACCTTGAAAAGTTTAGCTTGTAGTTATCCTGAGCTGTTTGCTACTATCCATAATAGTCCCAAATATATACCAAAGATTAGATAAATAGCTAAGGTTGTGTTAACTGTGACGTCCTGTGACATCAGAAGTAATTTCACCTGTTGCTTCTGCAGTTCACTTGTGTGTATGTAATTCCAGTAGATGTAGTAAGTCAATCAGTTCTCCTCCATAGATTAAGTCATGTTTTATGTTCATCTAGAGATTTGGTAGTTGTACGCTATCTCAGCAGGTGAAATAGCATGTCTGTTGTGATTCTTCTAAACAGTGGTGCTTGTAGCGCTGTTGTCCAGTAAATGCAGATATAGGGATTTAGGAAGTAGGAATATTCCATTCTTCAGGATTCCTTTCCTGCTACAGGAGAAAAATAAGTATCTTTTTAAAGGACAAATTGGGCTACAAATACTAAAAAAACATGAATCAGAATGTTCATCTTTCACGCGTTTAATAGAGCTCAGTAGGGCAGAGTTAAGGTTGTTTTGCTATTTAATCTCTCAGTTTCTGTGTCTTAAAATGTATGGCTTGCTTTTGAGCCAGTTCCTGGTATTTAGAGTATCTGCAACATTCCTTAAACAAACAAACCCCTTAATTTTATTCATTTATTTCTAACTTTAGTTAAACTAAAACAGAGCTTAGCTTCTTTGTATATGATAATGTGAAACAGGGTAATATAAAAAGGTTTTGCTTTCAGATTCAGAATGCTTTCTGAAGCATAAATGAAACTTCACAAGAACCATTTAGATTACTATTTTTCCCATTTTGTAGATAGGGAAGAATATCTGATTCTTTATATCTGTTACTTCTGTAAACAAACTGTCTAATGTTAATATACTACTTGAAGTAAGAGGGACATTAAGTGATTTCCTAAAGCATTTGAAGGAATCCATATGTAAACTGGGAGTAGATTTTATTCTGACTCTTTTTTTTCCTCATCTCACTTTATTAGTGTGGCTTTTACTACAGGGGGACTATTGCAAGAGTGCAGGAGCAGGGATCAGGGGAAATGAAACTCATGCTAACTTTGGACACTTAAAAAAAATAAAATCTGAACTTCGAGTTGTTTTACTCTTTCATAAGATCTTGTGCCATGGTTCTCTTAATAGTATGAAATCCTGTGTAGTCATTTTATCAGGATGCTTTGGTGTCACAGTGGGTTTGGGTTTTTTATAGGAAACAGGAGAAAGATAAGAGTATGCCTTCTTTAAATGGAAAGTGCAACATGCTAATTTTCCGTAAGCCTCTTCAGCCTGTCTTGCTTGCTTAACAGTATAGTAACATTAAAGATGTATATTGATACCAGGGGATCTTGATACCAATATATTCATTGTATTTCTTCTTCTTGCATAACTTAGAAAGTTGTTGTTTGGTTTGGTGTTTTTTTTGTTTTGTTTTGTTGGTTTTTTTGTTTGTTTGGTTTTGTTTGGGTTTTTTGGGTTTGTTTTGTTTTGTTTTTTTTGTTTTGTTTTGTTTTGTGTTTTTCAGTACAAACATTTTTAGGGTGTTTTCTACATATTTTTGAGTGGTGGAAGTGTTTTTCCTCTTTACCTTATCCCCTCCATCCACCTGTGCACATTTACTGTTAAGTGATCAGAAGGCTTGAAAGTGTAATTTGAAGAAAGACTGGAAGAAAAACTTTTTGTTTGGTCTACAGAAGAGAAGACAAAAAAGAGACGTGATGGAGTTCTTTAGTATGTGAAAGGGCCTGCTGTAACACTAAAACGTCTTCTGTCGGAGGTGGGACAAGGAGCAATGGAGGGGAGTGATTGGAGCAAGTGAAATTTATATTAAATGTTGTTAAAACTTTTCGAACATAAGCAGTGGGTAATCATCTCACTGTAGAGAATCGGTGGAATGTCCATCAATGGCATTTTTGAAACGGATTAGACTGTTGGCCAGGAAGGGATCCCTTCAGATCAGTACCAGCAAGCAGTCTTGGGATCATGGACAAGATAACCTTTTTAAAGTTATTTCTAGCCCTGTTTTCTAGTTTCATATTTTTTGGCTCACATCCCAGCTTTTCTAAAACTCTATGGGTATCAATGATTAAATAAAGTGATGTGCATTCATTGGGAGCCAGCTACTTTAAGGAGATATTAAAAGACTTATTTCCCCTCTCTGGAATTGTTTTGTATTTCACAGAAAATCATTAGCAGATATTTCAATCTCTATAGTATGTATGTTGATTTTTTTTCTTTAATAATGTTTTTGTTGTCAGAATGTTCCATGATTTCTTAATTAAGATAACTATGCAAGTAATAATAAATATTCTTGTATGATAGCACTATCTGATTAAAGTACAATACTTTCTTTACAATGAAAAGTATGACAGTATTAACTTATTCATAACATGGTATATTCTACAATTGATTGTTTAGTCCATAGGTGTTATGTCCTCAGCATTTTAAGAAAAAAAAGTTTATTATTTTTACTGGACTCAGATCAGTAGTGAGAGAACTACTGGGTTGCATTAACATAACTGTTAATGTGATTATTGAACTTGCAGTATGAAATTTGAAGTGGAAGGCTGGCTGCATGGGAAACATTGAGCTGATGCAAAAGAAGGCTACTTCTTACCAGTCTTCCTTTGTGTTTGAATACCACATGGTTATTTGCACTTGAAACTTACCCAAGTAGGTGTTTCAGCTTTTAGAGTAGCCATTCCAATAAAGTTCTGAGAGTAAATATGGTTTATATCTACACTAATGTACAATGGTATTAACTGCTTTTAATTCTGTTTTACTACCGTTAACGCAACTCCTGCATGGTGCTAAATTTCCTATGCTTCATTTGTCATGTCAGCAACATTTTTAAGTGATCGCACAAGACCAGTGCTACCTGAATTAAATGGGAGTTTTTGCTGTTACTGTCACAAATAATGATCCATGACTGCAGTGGTAAATCTGAAAGGTGCAAGGATAGGCAAGGCTAAGAAGAGATTTTCATAATTAGTAGGCAGGAAGTTGGAAGTGCAAACTTGCTCTAAGTTAGCAGGAATACTATTTGGGAAATGCGGATTTTTTTTTTTTTTTTTTTTTTTTTTTAAGTTAGTGTAATCTTCAGAACAGATTTATAAATGCTTATAACTTGAATTCAGCAGTAAATATTTTTTTTAAATTTGCAAAACATGGTTACAAGACAAATGACAAGTATATTACTGCTCTTTTGAGTGTACTATTTTGCATATAAAAATAGGGCTGTTAAAACTAAAACAGTGTATTGCACATGATCTCAGTCTAGTTTTCCCATTATTGCCTGCTGGCAGTACAGAATATGTGTGTGGTACATTATGTTAAATTACTGATACCTTAGAAAAGATCCTTTTTTTAATTGAGGCCAACCCGAAGTTAAATGAATTTTAGACTACTGCTCCATGAATATTGTTTTCTTCTGCCACTCTGTGTCATGGTAGCTCATGTATGAGTTCACTCCGGATTCAAAATTGGTCGTCCCACTTGTCCATTCCATCAGTCATAAATGCATTTTGTTTGTGAACACTAAATACAGTGTCAGTAAAATACTAGTCTAAGCAGATACTGCAATTATTTGCTTGTTTTCCTATGTAATGTGTGGAAATGTGTATCTAATTGTTAATGCCTAGGTATTTTTAGTAGAATTTTATTAGTTTTATGGAGAATGTTTTTCATGTGATTTTACTTCATGTCTGTCTTCTCCAAGAGCTTTGGAACCTGTTGACCTAGTTCAGCCCTGTTTGACAGAATAAGCCTCAAATTCCAGTAACTGATAATTAGCAGATATATAAAGGAAAGAGACCCTAGAAGCTCTGGCAATGAGGGAGGGTTAGGGACATCTTGGACAGTATGCATTCCCGGTGAAATGGCTTTCAGCAGCCCACGCATACCAGCTTGCACATTGCTGTGAACCAGTTGTAGCACGTGCTGCCCCTTGCCCGGTCAGTTGGAGAGGTGGGAATGTAGGAGCTGGGAGGACTCTGCAGATCTGTCCTGGGCACAGAAGGGAGAAAGCAGTGACTGGTAAGTGTGAAATGAAGAGAGCTGAGGACAACTTAGAGTATGTTGAACTGTTGTGATAAGATTTTTTGCTTGGGCCTAAAGGGAGAAGTAAACATGTTAAGGGAATATGAGGAATATAAAGCACAAATCCATGATTCATTATTTCCATTCCTCATGGAATGATTTTAAGAGCATTTGTTTTCTGTTGTGTCTTCCCTTGGTATGCTACTTGGTTGGATTTTTTTTGTTTGTTTGGGGGTTTTGGTGTTTACTAACCTGCTAGGGTTAAAGAACAAACATAATTACAGATAATTATCCTTCCTACTCTTGGTGTCACAGGATACAGATATGGACATGTATATAGTTATATAAAACCACTTCTAAATATTTGGCTTAGTATTTTGAAATGCCATGAGTAGCTGGCACGTGAAACCAAAGAACTCTAAGAACTGAAGTAACACATGCTTGAAGGGCTTTCATTTTGTTTAGCAAATATTTTCTTACTACTAAAATCCTAGATTTTAAACAAAAACTTACAAACCACTGCTTTACCAAGCAGATATTACAGCAAGTTAACAAATCTTCCACCAGGGTGCAGTCTTTTCTAAGGATTTCTGACACCTTCAGCTAAGTATCTGCATTTTGCATGTAAGTATTATTTTCTGCTGCAGCTATTACAGGCAGACAATTAACTTTATTTTTCCATATGCACTTGGCTGTTTAATTGTGTTATCTCATCGTGTTTAACACCTGAGACAAAATTAGATGGGATCAGTTTAATGGTAAAGTAATGTAGAATCATCAGATTCCAACTAGGAAAAAATCTAGGTCCGTCTCTCTCTTTTTTTTTTTTTTTTTTTTTTTTTTTTATTCTCTAGAATGAAATATCTTCCCCCACCCTTTCTCATTCATTAAATAAATTCACTGAGCCTTGCGTCAATAGCTAGACTCGGGGAACAGTACTGTAGGAGTGAACTTTTTCCATTCAAGTTAATAGGGTGTTAACATCAAAGCTTAATTGTGAGTATTTAAATTCTTTACACTCTGAACGACTAGCCAAAATACAGCCGCCCAGCTGACGGTTGATATTTAAGTAGCATTCTTTTAACTGTGAGTAGAGTTGCAAGTCATAGAATGAAACCTGATCCATTTGCCGTGTCTGCAATAAAAATATTTTAAGCTGTTATGTTTGTCTTGTTTAGATATATATCAAGCAAGTGTCACTTTTATTATTGTCATCCTAATTCTGTTCCCTAGGAGCTGTAGTCATGCTATGTAGTATTCAATGTAATAGAAAAATGCTCATAATCTGGTTTGCCTGTAGAGATTGTTAGCAAAAACTGCTGTAGCCAAAGGCCATTTGATCAACGAATTAGATATTGCATTATGTATTTGTTGTATAGGTATTTCTACTATGACTTGTTAAGAGAAAGACATAAATCATTTGTGCACAAGTCGGACTTAAAATATCCCAGGCCACTTCAGTTTTCTTTTGGGACAAGCCAGGGTATCATCAAGGGTATTTCTGTGTTGTAACATCACATCTGCTATTTCAAATTGCCATGCTTTTGGCTACTGGATATTACTGTTCACATAAAGAAGTGTTACAAGTTCTAGTTTGGACTGCACAGGGGTGTTTTCAGCACTTAAAATCGGGTTCTGTGAAATAAATGCTTGTATCCAACATATTGTATCACTTAGGATTTTCGATAGTGCTTGAAAACTGGTAACAAACTTCCCATCACTGACATTGGGGTGATGAGAGGGATCAGAAGAATTTCCTAGATAAGTCATATTTCATGCTTAATTTGAAAATCTTTATTAGATATTTGAAAGTAAAATAACACTCGCTGTTATCTAGGGAAGAGTTGCACAAAAAAGCTCAAGTGATGTAACGGATTACCAGTGGTGAAAGAATGAGCTCCTGCTTCTTTCTGTCCATAGCTGTGAGCTCCCTCCGCTTATTTTTTCACTCTCTCGCCTTTTTTTACCCCACCACCCGAGATTTGATGAAGTTTATTAATGTGGAAAAACCTCCAAACTAGTCCAAGAAGGAAAGAAAAGGCAGGGTATTGTCAGTTTGTTTTTGGTGAGTAGGCTTGAGTTGGAGAATAAATAGTTGGCAAGTCATAGCCTTTACAAAGTAGTATAGCAGTAGTAGGATGGTATGGCCCAGCTAGGAGTGAGGGTGAAAGATGGCAATGGTCTGTTAGATTGGATAGTCTGAGAGGTGTACCTTATCCTAACGTGAGCTGCTTGTCTGAGGCAGCATAACTTGATCTAACTTCTGGCTCTTGCTGTCACATCCTCCTTTGTGCCAGCTTCAGTGCTCTTCTGACCCCAAATTCAGCTGCTTCAGTCACTGTACTGTGAAGAAGTCTCTCTATATGCACATTCACATGTAATTCTGCTCGTGTATACACACCTAAGCACTTTTGAGGAAAAAAAATTTTTTTTCTGCCACTTGGTGTGTTGAAAGGGCTTAGCACAGGGTCAGACGGGCACCAGAGGGAGCAGTAATGAGTTGCCAGGGGAAAGTATCAATAGAGCAGCTGCAGTTAGATCTGCCTCGTTTGCTGTGAACCACGTTCTCTTGTCTTAGTAAATAAAAATAGTGAGGTGGAAGAAAAAAACTGTCATTTTTCGATATAGATTTCTGCACACAGAGTGTTTTTATTTATGCTTGAACTCCAAAGGTGATAAAGACTGGTTTTTTAACAGGTCTTCCATTGAACAGCTAATTAAGGAAATGTTTGCTTGGTAGATTGTTTAATCAAATATATTGGCCATGTTTTTAATGAAATTTTATTTTTTTTGAGACTATGGTTGTGGGGTTTTTTGGTTTTTAGGAGTGTAGTAGATAACAAGCTTTAACAACTACTGATGTCTTACATACTTTTTCATTAGGCAGAATACATGGTTTTGCTGCACTTTTGGCTATCAAGTAATAAATGAGCCAAGGTAACAGCATACTGAAGATAAAACAATCAGTGAGGGTTTTTTTAAGGCTAGTTAGTAAGTTGAGGTACAGCTTAATTTTAACTGCTAATTTTTGTGACAGCTATAAATTCTTAGCCTGTATTAGGGGTTTTGTTTTGGTTTGGTTTTAATTAATGAAGCCAAGCTATGTAAGGATGGATCTTAAAATAGTGAGACATTAGAAAACCCGATTAAAGGTTTCCATGTCATTAAAGGAATGCCTAAGGTCTAAATCCTTTACTTGAATCCAAATAAAGTATTTTTAGAGCAGTTTAAAGATGTAACTAAATTGGCTTTTATTCAATTAATATTTTAATTTCTGCCATCTTTCAGTTGTGTGTTTGTTGGCTGTATTGTAATAAAACAGTTAAAGTGGTATGATCCTTCTAAGGCCCCACGAAGTGAGGGTCAATGGGAATAAATACATGGCTATAAATTATTTTTTTTAATAGCATCCACTCAGTGGATCTATTACTGTGGCTGTGGCAATTAAAAATAAAACAAAATAGTTCAAGCCAAAACCAACTCACCACCCCCCAGTAATAACAAAAGCCAGTGTAAGCATGTGTCACACTGAAGTTATTTGACAAAGTTATGAGATAAATCTAGATTGGATCCTAATCGTGCTTTTATGAAGGGGATGGCTCATCTTTCTTCTCCTCCCTCTCTTGCCAGTGCCATAGTCCAGGGTGAATTACCTTGTAGGTTGCTGATGCAACCCTTTCTATAGGTTTTGCAGACACACTAAGGTGGAAAATCTAAGCTCCTACCCTGCCCCCTGCCCGAATTTGTTGATGCTGAAGAGGTCTGTGCCAAATTAGCACAAGCTTTGCCTCCACATCTGTGTAGTTTAATTACTGTCTGGGCAGCCTGGCTGAGTGGATGGAGGTGGTGACTGCTGCAGGAGTACAGACATCCCTGCAGGGCTGCAGCACCTCCTGTTTGGAAAAACCTCTGGCTTAAGGAAGGATCTTCGTAAGAAACTACAGCTGTATCTGTTATTTCCTGACTCCATAGGGTGAAACTGTATTAGAAATTGTAGGTGAAGGAGCTGGAGAAGGCGAGCTGGCTGCACTCTCTCTGCAGTTGATACTTCTTGAATGAGTTTTATGCTTGCTCAAATAATTTTAGAAGTTATACTAATTAAGTAGTCCACAAGGTCATGTAACAGATGTGTGGTGTAACGTATAATCTGCATAAACCCAAACTGCATTGCTTGTGTACTGTTCAAATGAGTACTAGCAGGGCCTTTTCTGAGCAGATTTCAGAGGCTATTGGTTCTGGCAGACATGTAGTAATAATAGACAGAAATCAGCTGGCTGAAGCTATTGCTGTTATGAAGCTATTATGTTATGTTTGCCCCGCTTTCTAAGTGGTGATGTCAGATGTGCATATGAATAAGCTCTTGAGCCACCTAACTATTTTCAGGTAAAATTGTCTCTGCTTCCTTGAATACACTGGACTGAGAGCAGCAGTGATTCATGAGCTGATTCAGGAGTGCATCAGATGCCTTCATTTAGGAACAGCCAGATTTATCAAAAGGGAGGGGCAGGTGGCTGGGTGGTGACAGCTTCAATTGTCTGATTTTTATCTGCTGCTGCATGTCTGTCAGCACCTTACGTGAGTATGCTCAGTCTAAGTCTAAAACTCGGGTCAATATCTGACAAACGTACGTTGTAGCACAATTTGGTGCCTGCTAAACATCGCAGTTTAAAACCCTAATTAAGAAAGGGCCAATCTAGTTGTAGTGTAGACAAGTCTGAAAGTGTTGGATTTCTAAGACAGGAAAGTTACAGGTATGGTACAGATATATCTTCCTATTTTTTCACTAATTTCTAGGGATACAGATCTGGTAGTAGAAAGAAGTTTGACACTTTGGAGAAATGTGGGTGATACTGAAATTACATCTTCAGTTTAACTTCATGGTAGGGGCTGCATTGTATGGCATGCTTGTAATTAAAACTTTTTACTGAATGTAAGTTGTTGCTTATCTTTTTGTTCTCGAAATGGCTAATTAGCTAGCCATAGTCCCTTGTTACTAGATTAGCCACAGGCTATTAGTCACAGGCTTTTTTTTGATCCTAGCCCAGTGTGAGGTCAAACAAATTTGAAGCACTCTTGTAATTGCATTGAACTGTATGTTACAGTAGCATACCATATTTTACATCTTTTTGCATTGCTAGTGAAAAGTATATTTATTCTTTGTGCTCCCTTTTAACATGTTTTTTCCTCACAAAATTAAGGCTGTTTCACTGATGTGTTTGTAAAATAGCATCTGAAATCTGCCTTTGTAATGTTCACTTTTTTTAAAAATGGATATCAGTATTTCATAATATGATGCCATTTTGATGTATACATGGCTAAAAATAAAAACAATTGAAGTTTTAGGTTTCTTTATGTACCGTTTCGGTTTACTAGCACTGTCATGCCATAGGCAGCAACAGTGCAGGGATGATGTAATCACTGCTATAACAGGGTTTTTTTGTTGCATCATGAAATTACTGAAGTTGTCTTTAATCACTTCCTAATTTCAGTCAGCAATTGTAAACCTGAAATGAAACGATATATTTTCATCATGCTGACACTTTAAACTTTTTAGTTATTGTACTTAAAAAACATCTTGAGGATAATACAAGCTTGAAATTGTAGACAGGAGGCTAAAGAAAGGTTTCCAGAAATCCTTTGGCCCTCCCTCCTGCCTTTTCTGGGGGCGGAGAAAGTATAGAGAGAATATCCTGGCAGATGTTCTATTGCTCCCTAGTAATTATTTTAAACAACTCAGAAATTTCTTAGCTTGATCACGTTCGCTGTGTAGTCCGTAAATTCCTACGATGCCATGTGGCAGAAGATGGTGCTGGGGGATTGCAGGACTGGGCAGAAATGCTGAGAAGGATGAGCAACTGCTTACAAGGATACTGTGGCTGAAAAGTTACTTGCAAAACTATATACCTTTGATATTACTAAATTTGATAGTCCAGAAGGGCATGAGATGTGATAAAGGCTACTTGGAATCATTGTTAACTTCAGGTTTTGCCATCGGTCTGTTTTGTAGTTTTCCAAACCTGAAAAGATTTGGAGGTTTGTTTGACGAGACATTTTTATCATGTAGATTTATGTTCAATAAGCTACTCCAGTTGAGCAGTACCTAGCTCTTCTAGGACGTATGTACATCGCAAAGCGCTTTATATCACTGTCCCCTTTTTACAGATGTCACTTAAAAGCAAAGTAACTTAGGCAAAGTCAGCTGACCCGTGGCAAAGCAGGGTTTTTATATGACTGCTGTTTCATTCTTTATTTTTCCTTTTCCCTCTCATCACAGTTTTTATAGTGGAATGGAACTAGCTCTTAATGTTTAGAGAGCAGTCATTAGCAGGCCTGGGGAAGGAAGCCAGGCACGTGGTGCTCACCTCCACCGTCACGACAATTTTCTTGTGCCATTATCATAGGAACTTTAAGCGTCTGGGAGGGAAATTAGCAGGCTTTTTCTCCAGCCTCCTCTCCATCATCTGTTACAATTTATAATCTTCCCTCATTTCACATGAAAGTGAATTTCACTTCACTTTCTCCTTCATCTCCTCTTAATCTGTACTGTGCAAAAAGTTCTCTTTGTGCTTTCTGACAGTGCCGGCTGCTGCACCCACGCTGTACCCAAACCATACGCTAGGTTTGCCAGCGTGGCCCCCCTTCCCTGCCTCTGCGCACACGGTCAGCAGCCGCCTTGCCGAGGCCTTCCTTGTCCTCTGCTCTCTGGCTGACACGCGCTTTATCCTTATGTTGGATGTGATTTTCTATAATTTTTGTATTTTCTGACTTTAGGAAATTTAATTTTGATTTGTTTTCTTGATATTCTTTCTCCTTTCTTATAAGCCTAGTGTGTTTAAGAGAAAGAGAGTATAGATCTCTCCCAGTCTTCACTTGACCTCCTAAATCAGTGTCCTTCTTCCACACTATTTGTTTTTTACAGTCTTAAATCCCTTTCTTCTAATTTTTTTCCTCTCTTCAAGTTCTTTTTGTGTCTTCCTATAGGATGACAAAATACTTACGTGTGAGATTATTTTGATAAGATCTAATTTGATACACGTAGTTCTAAAGGTACTTTATTTTCTTTTTAAAAACAATCTCTTCCCTATAATGGCCACATCCATGTGTTGTAAAACCCCTCTGCTTAGAAATGTAGTTAGTTGCTTGTCTATCTTGCATAAATTTGGTGTAATTCGTCTGGTATGCCCCTGCTCCCAGGAGCTTAAAACTTTTAGAAATAATTAATAATACTTTCTATATCCTTTCCCAAAGGAAGCTACCCAGAATAAATGTTCAGATCATTTGGGGCATGAATTAGAGCCTCTGGTCCATTTAAAAAAAACCCACAAAACAAAACCCAAAAAAACAGTTGCATATTTGGCAGTGAAGACCAAGGGCAGCTTGCGCAAGTGGTGCTGAAACTGCATGTGGGCTTTAGCCCATTCTCATATTGGTCAAGGTTAATGCAGCACAGCTTGTGTAAGACATGGATTTGAGAATGGTCAAGAAAAATGATGGTGAAACCCACTGTCTCTTAAAATTTAACTATAACTGTTTGTGATAGTAATTTGGAATCGCAAGATGGCCTTTACTCTGAGGGCGTAGACAGACTTCTTTGGGATTTGACATCAGCAGTCAAACCTGTCCTGGCCGATCATGACCCCTCACCAGCTGGGGGGTACTGCTCCCTCTACAACCTGCTAACCTGAGGAATCTTTTGTAAATACCTTGTTGATGATAGTACAACGGTCAGTTTATTTCAGCTGTTAGACAACTTCATAAAACAGTAGTTAACAATTTAAAACTTCACTGCTCTCAGCTGTTTGCTGCTGACTTCTGCTGGACTCAGAATTGTTGTAGCAGAGGTGGATGAGTAGTTTATTAGGAGCATTTCCTGCTCTTCTGCAGGCAAAATCAGCCAAGTTAGTATAAATAGTTTAAATGAGTGGTTGAGCTAACCTGACTAATTTTGCCTGAAGCAGAAATGGATTTACTTGGCAGAGATTTGGGTAAGCTAATTTCCAGTAGAGGTTGGTGACTTCTGTAATTGCTCCAATAGTTTCTGTACTGATTGTGTGCTTGAACGTGATAATTCTTTTTCCAGTGGGGAGGATACGGTGTATCAGCACAGTTAGTTGAGCAGCTAGGTAGTGCAATAACCATCCTCCCTCCTTTTTTTTTTTTTTTTTTTTTTTTTTTTTCTTTTAAAGAGACAATGTTTTATGTTAGAAAATATTGAAAGACATTTCTAATTTACTAACTTCTATTAATGTTTTTAGTCACACTGTATTTGTTTTAAAATTGGAATTTCTGGTCTTTAAGTAAAAAGTACCTTAGATATATACTGGATACATGAAAAAGTCAGTTTTATCTGGACATGTTCTGGCTTAAAAATTAACTTGCTAAGTGAGGGAAATTTGAAGTGTAGTTGGTGAGTTATGAATTGTTCCTTGTTGTCGGTTCCTATCTTCAAAGGCAATTTAGAAGGGCAATGAAGCTGGTGAAGGACCTGGAGCACAAGTCTTATGAGGAGCGGCTGAGGGAGCTGGGGTTGTTTAGCCTGGAGAAAAGGAGGCTGAGAGGAGACCTTGTCACTCTCTACAACTACCTGAAAGGAGGGTGTAGTGAGGTGGGTGCTGGTCTCTCCTGTCAAGTAACTAGTGACAGGATGAGAGGAAATGGCCTCAAGTTGCGCCAGAGGAGGTTTAGGTTGGATATTAGGAAAAATTTCTTCAGCGAAAGGATTGTCAAGCATTGGAACAGGCTGCCCAGGGAAGTGGTTGAGTCACCATCCCTGGAGGTATTAAAAAAGCGAGTAGACAAGGCACTCCAGAACATGGTTTAGTGGGCATGGTTGATGGTTGGACTCGATGATACAAAGAGATGCTAAGTAACATCTTCCACTAGCACCTCAGTAGATTGGTGGGTTGGGTGATGGACTTGCATTGAAATCAGTGGGAAGCAGATGCCTAAGTGTTTACGTGCTTGTGAAGACTTTACTTGTCACCCATCTACTTGTTTGGGTCCTTACAAACCTTTGAAGATCTGAAAATGTGACAACATGTTTTAGGGCTGGTACATCTTTTATTCGCCTACCTTTCTTTTTTTCTTCTTCGTAATTATAAAAGGAAAACCAAGTTTTCATTTTCTTTTAAATTCCCACTCAGTGCATGTTTTGAATAAAGAAGATGTACTTCATGACAACAGGTAGGAAGGGTAAAACCCAAAATTATTTAGAGAGAAAGTGGAAAAAATGCCTGTGCAAAAAGTAAAATGTTAACATTCCAGTTCGATTTCAGGTGGATAATGTTGCTCTTAAAGCACTGTGTGATATTCTGACTTATGAACTTTAAATGAACTCGGAAACTAGCTGTTTTTTCTTAAAGTTCTCGATATGATTGAAAAATAAGCAATTCTTCATGAATTAAGCTTCTTGATGCACTTCACTGATGCCATCTACTATTATCTGTATCTTCTGAATAAGTAATAGTAAGCATAACCTTTAATGAAGACAAATATAACTTGTAAATAAGCTTTAGATTGATTTATTTTTAGGGGAAAAAAAAGTTTTAAAAAACCTGATTTAAATATGGATGGATAAAATGGGTTTTGAGGTTGTTAAGTAGGACCTCTTGGTTTTATGTTTATTTATTTTGCTATTAAATTTGCAGGCTGAATTTAGAAAAGGGAGTTTCATGCATTTCAAGACTCGTACTATACAATCTTCTGAATTTATTGATCAAAGTGTTTCATGTAGTGGGGGAGACCCTTATGTTTGTAAGCACATTCATGATGAACAATAAGTGCTTACATTTAAAAAGTAATATAACTGCTTGCTGTTTCTTGATGCAGTGTAGATTAAACTTGAAAGTACATTATTGAGAAGTAATTTGAAATTCTGCTTCTTGTATTAATATTATTTAAAAAAAAAAAAAAAAACAACAACCCCAAACCAAACAGCCTAGGAAATAGAAATTTCCCTCTTCTTTTCTAGTGGATTGGTGTATTTGTATCCTGTTTCTTAAACAGTACTCCTTATTTGTGTAAAATAGGATAAGTGACTTTTTTTTTTCCAGTTAAAGGGAGATGAGTTGGTGTGGCTACTGCCATAGGAATGAAGCACAACATGACAACTAATGCTACCATAGTAGAATGTAAAATATGAAAATTGTAAGTAATGTGATCCTTATGATAGGGAGGCCATCCATGGTTTTTAAGTACTTTCCTACTCTTAAATAACAATACCGATTGACCTAGTTTAATGAAAGGGGTAGTCTTACACCAGTTTGCTGAAGAGATGACCCACAACTGTAATGAATTTCATCAGTGCTATTGTTGGCCCTATTTACATGTTATGCAGACTTGTTTTTATTTTGAGGGCGGCATGTCTTTCATTCTGTTTTAGTTACAGGGAGTACTTTTATTGTGTTTTTATTAATGTTTCTAAAAATAAAAACACTATAAAGTGGTTTATTCATGAATATTTTTCAGCTTCAAGTAAACCTCATGCATTACCAAATAGATAACTAATCTAAGTTTCAAAACTGTTATTTTAGAGTTTAATAATTTTTATATAGTGCTCATTTCCTTGCCACTTCTACTCACCCTCAAAAAGGTGATTGTGTGCTTCAAAACAGGCAAAGAATACTAGTGTATTGAAATAATAGTATTATTTTATTATGAAACAGTATAAATAGAGACTTGAGAACCTGTTGTTACATAAGATTGAGTGTGATGGTGTTTAACTTGTGGTTTACTTCTTTGGAACTTGCAGAAGATGTCAAAGAAAAGGAAGCCTGTTGTTAACAGGCAATTAATGTGTTAAGTCCTTACTTCCACTAGAAATTTTGTAGTCAAAGATGTTGAGAACACTTGAGTTCTTATATTGTGCCATTTCTTAATTTGTAAGATCTCTGAATGCACCTCAGCACGTTAGATATTTTAGATACTTAAAATACAAATTACATGTTTTTTTCTTCCTTTACATAATCTGAAATAAAAGCAGATAATTGTATTATGACAATAAATCACTATAAAAAGGGCCATTCTTTTGTGCGTGCAAATATTATGTCAAATCTTGATCTGAGTTATCTTGAAGCATTTTTGTTTTAAATAAAAGCTAAAATACCTGTATTGATTTAATCACAAGTCCTGTGCATTTTCACTTTGAAGTGTTCTGTTCTTATACGTACAGGCACTGTTGTTAACCCTTGGAACAGAGGGGAAACAAAAGGAAATCAGTTTCTTCAGAATTTGATTTTCATTAAAGGAGTTAAAAATGTAACTCAAATTCTGTATTCCTGAGTCTTCAAACAAGCAGAACTAGAAAGTTTTTTTGCACATAACTTTTCTGAATTTTAGGGGCTAGAAATAAGCAAGACCTGAGCTGGTTTCACTGTAGATGTTCATATCATTCTGAAAATGACAAGAATAGTGGCAATGCCACACTGCAGCTGCTTGAAATATTTACTGCTGTAGGCTCTCCTATGAAAACTCTTTTCAAAAGAGAGAAAAACAAATGACAAATGGCATTGATTAAGGGGAATTGATTGTTGCTTAATAGAAGGCAACATGTGAAGAGAGAACCCAATGCTCAAGAGATTCTTAGAAGGGGAAAAAAGGAGACAGGAAGAAAACCACTTTTTGCCCCCCCTAATTTCTTTTGTTGCTGGACAGGTTTTAAGCTTCTCCTTGTAGTAGACAAGACTTTAAAAGGTTGAATCCTTAAGAGACATTTTAGTAAGTTTTCTTGAAAACAATCCCAAAGGACTTCCATTTTTATTCAGGTTAAGTTCTAGTAGTAGTGCCATCATCACAGTAAGTTCTGATCACCTTAAGGTAGTTCTTAAAGCTAAGTGTTGTATGTGGTTTGTTCCTGCTATCATGATCTTCCCAGAAGGTTGGATATTATTTCTGGATTAATGTTTTTTATGCTACTTAAGGATTTACTTTTTTCCCCAGCTGCTGCAAAGCATGATGTTACATGTGAGCAGAAAATACTGAAGTTTTACTTTCTTCTCTGAAATTTATTTCTGAGAAAGTTTGCTCTTTTGTAGAAATGAGCTCTACCTCTTGGTAGAAGGTTTCACTGGCCCAAAGAATCTTCAAACATGTCCAGAGCTTAGGTGACACTGAGGTAGCCTGGTTTCACAATACTGAGTACTTAGAGAAAAGGACCAGCACCGTATGCTGGTCTTAGCTGAAAACTTATTAAAGCATCTGTGTTCTGTGTAAGTACACTATTGTGAACCTATAGCTAGGTTTTTCTAAAAACCTGGTTGTTTTGACCAGATATTGTGCACTGTAATAGTCAAGTGGAAAGGTGAAGGAAGCATAAGGAACAAACCCAATTATTACATACTGGAATAATACAGAATCATAGAATGGTTTGAGTTTAAAGATCATCTAGTCCACCCCCTTGCCATGGGCAGGGACATCTTTCACTAGGTCAAGTTGCTCAAAGTCACGTCCAACCTGATGGTAGCATTTAGTACTATTCAGAATTTATGTACAGTGTAGAAGGCTCTGAGGAAAAAGAAGGATAACATTTAGATTATTTACTAGAAAAATGATTGTTTACTTTCCTATATATTGCTTAATACAGACATAATGTGAATTTGTTGCTTTCCATAATGAAGTTTTTTCAGTCTTAGAAGTACCTACTCTCTGCCTCTTAAAAAGGTACACAGTATGTTAATTGCAGAGCACTTCTCCTCTCACAAATTATTTCCATTCAAAATAATAGCAATACAATAAGCCTTACTGGGTTTATGCAGGATTTGAAAAGGCTGGTCAATCCACAGTGAGGATCAGGTTTTATCTCCTCTAAACCCCAGACCACCAGCAGGGACTCTATATCCTCCAAACCTTTTCTAATACTTAATATCTGAATACTATTAATACTGTTTTCTATTTTTTAGCCTTCCTATAAAAGAATACAATTTGTCTTCCAGTATGCTCAACACATTTTTAGTATCTGTCTACTCAGTTTTAAATAAGCTTAAGAGTTTGAGTGGTTTTACTACATATTTCACAACAGCATTCTCATTGAGTAATTTGTTAGATAAAAGTAGGGTTGTTGGTTTCTCTTTTTTTTTTTTTTTTCCTTCTAATATTCAAAATTTCTCTTCCTTCTGCCTTTAAAGCAATTTGCAATTATTATCTTCAATGCCTGAGACGGGTATTTCCCAACAGGAAATCTGATCTTTGGGCTTTATCTGTATTCATCATACCGCTTTGTTTTCTCTCTTTTATCTTTGTATATGTTCTAATGGGTTTACATTACAGTTATACAAGGCAAAAAGAAAATGCTTATAAATTCTTCATGATTATTATGTCGCTGGTAATTTTAAAATCTTCTCCGAAGGAGTGACACTTCATCTATCGTTAAGCTTTCCCCATGCTGTATCAGAATTAGTGTTAAGCCAGAGGCCATCTGTGTAGCATTCAGTGTTTCTCTGGCTATATCTATATTAGTGAATTAAGTGTGCCTGAGGCTAATTGACGCAAAATGGCTCATGTCCATACTCTTAGCCCCAAAACAGGATAGCTATATCCAAATTTACTTCTGGGAATGGCCCCCTGACCAAGGGTAGCTTCTGAACAGTGCCTTTAAATTGCTTGAAAGAATGCTAATTGGCCTGGACAGAAATTGTTTCAGGCCCTTTTCTAACAATGTGGTAGCACGGGCAGTTCATTCCCATGCATGGGAATGCTCACAGCAGTGTTGATTTTACTAGTATAGATGTGTAGCCTTTACAACTTCAGACAGCTAAATCGATAGGTTACCTCTTTATCATCATCTCTAAATTTGTACTTAGCTGCATTCTCAGAATACACTGGGATACTTTAAGCCCCATAACTGCATATCGTTAAGTGATCAAAAGATGTAAAATTAGTCATTATTATTTTAGTTTTAGTCTGGATATGTTTGTGTTTATTTAAAACATACAGATATTTTTAAGTTGAATATATTTATGAAGGCCAGATTGCATTCCTTCTTAAAAACTAATTTCTAGTGAGATCTTGAGATAAAGAAGGGACTTGCTCCCGAGGCAGCTTTTTCCTCTCCATGTAGAACTTAAAGAGTTTATGTTCCTATTGTGCAGAATCCCAGCAGGATCCTCTTACTCAGATTTTTTTTTTTTTTTTTATTCCATTCTCACTTTTTTCATTAAAATTTGATCCATCTGGTAAAGTGTTCAAGAATTAATTAATTTTCATGTTTTTGTTTGATTTACCACATAAATAGGGCCATGTAAACTAATACATTTGCTTTGATTATGTGGTCAAAGTGTGGAATACAGATTAGCAGAGAAGTTGTAAATAGATTTAATTGCAGGAGAAGACTGATTTATAAGATGAAGGCAGAGAAGCGCAACTGTTAAAATTGCCGATTCTGTGCAGAATCTAATGATGAAATTACAGTTACATGAGGTGAAAAAATGGCGTAGCAATGTATTTTTAATAAAGACTTGTAGACTTACTCAGTAAATTTAAGAAACAGCCTATAAGCATTAGAAATCACGAAATTCTGGGGTTTTTTTTATTCTGTGTTTTATGCTTTTATTTAGTAACTGCTGAACAAGGCTGAAAGAAGGATTGTGGAAATGTTTACTGTGGTGGCTGGAGCAATTGCCGAAATCTAGAAAACCTATTTCTAAACTGCTGTTTTCATGAGATTTAAATCTACAATTACCATTCTCTGGTATAATATCCTTCTAAGTACGAGTCTTCCTACAGGAACCTTATCGGCCCTTCTTGTCAAAGTCGTGCTAGAATGTAGCAAAGAGTGTGCATTAATAATAGGCCAGGGATAAAGGACCATTTTCCAACAATTAAGATAGTACTTTACCTGTGCAGAGTCTGGACTTTGAAGCCTCATTCTAGGTTAAGAGCGTTTGAATAACATGCATAAGCAACATTTCTGTTGGCATAGTTATAATGAAATATGCAAATATGAGATATTATAAATTTTTTAGTGTTTTAAGTCCCGAGCGTAATTTTGTCTTTTCACTGCAGTCTGAAAAATATGTAATATTCCTAAATTTCAGAAACATCCAAGATAAGTATTTGCAGTTGAAAAGAAGTATGCAAGTCTCTGCAGATGAGACAGATTCCAGTTTAACAAAGTGTTTTGAGTAAGTGTATTATTGTAATCATAAGTATGTGGTGTGAGACCATTCACATATTGTGATATTTTGCTAGATTATGCCTTTATAGGAGAAATTTATTCTGCATAGCCAACACAATGTGAGTGACTATTACCTTCTGTAATACTGTAGATATCTGTGTTAGATATAATGGTTTGAGAGAAACTCAAAGAACTGGAAATTCCTGGTAGGATAAGTTCTTTTCAGGGCATTATTGCTGTGTGAATAACTTTTGTGTAACAGCTAGCAGGCAGAAAATTAAGGAATTTACTTCTCACATACCAAAAAACCCCCAATCTAGTTTTTGTAAAAACATTAATGAAGTCCTTGAAAGTGCACAAGGGAATGGTTCTTAGTTTTGTTGTGCAAATACCAGCCTTCTCTATTTACATATTTGGTAACGGAATTGTAAACTAAAGGCAACATGGAATCACCTTCTTAATTGTAGGTACTACAAGGCCAGTTTGCATCCTGAACTTGGGGAAAAAGCTAAGACTTAATTGCCATAGAAATGTTCTCTTTAGTGAGAACAAGTCTTCAGTCAATGCACTGACAGAATGTTGTTGTATTGCTGTAATAAGCGTTCTTTCTTTCTCCTTTTTTTTGGCATTAAGTGGGGAAAAAAAAAAGAAACAAAAGCAAAAATCTTTAATTTAGATTTCATAGTAGTTAAATAATAAACGTGCGTAGTGGGCAAATGAATCTATACCTGTTTATAATGCATATAGTTTTCTTCATATAGTTAATTACGTATTTGTTTGTTGTCTATATAGCTTTATAGAGTCAGTAGGTCTTCCAGCCAATTTAACAACTACTTGTGTTCACCATTCTGAAAGTTACACAACTTTGTACACAATATACATTAAATGTCTACACATGTATTTGCATTACAATGTCTTTATGTATGCAGTTGCTTCTCTCAAGAAATACTTCTGGAACACTTGGTTGTTGTTGTGGTTTAACCCCAGCCAGCAACTAAGCACCACACAGCTGCTTGCTCACTTCCCCCCCACCCAGTGGGATGGGGGAGAGAATTGGGGAGAAAAAAAGTAAAGCTCGTGGGTTGAGATAAAAACAGTTTAATAGGACAGAAAGGAAGAAAATAAATAATAATAATTATAATAACAATAATAGATAATAAAAAGACAGTGATAATAAAAGAATTGTAACGTACAAAACAAGTGATGCACAATGCAATTGCTCATCACTTGCCGACTGATGCCCAGTCAGTTTGCGAGCAGCGATCCCCTCCTGGCCCAACTCCCCCCAGTTTATATACTGGGCATGATGTCACATGGTATGGGATACCCCTTTGGCCAGTTTGGGTCAGCTGTCCTGGCTGTGTCCCCTCCCAACTTCTTGTGCCCCTCCAGCCTTCTTGCTGGCTGGGCATCAGAAGCTGCAAAATCCTTGACTTTGTTGTTGCTAAGCAGTGTTTATACTGAAAACATCAGTGTGTTATCAACATTATTCTCAAACCAAAACATAACACTATACCAGCTACTAGAAGGAAGGTTAACTCTATCCCAACCAAAACCAGGACAGTTTAGTCTGTGGTGATCAAAGCCCATAATATATTTAATGTACTTTTGCTTGTTTCTAATCTTATGAGCGACTATGAGATTTTTAGCTTTAATATTTGGCAAAATATGAGCCACTATTTTTAATGGAAGTCCCCAGCTTTAAAACATGCTTCAAGTTATCACACTGTGTAGGAATGATAACTTTGTGTTCTGAATTTTGTTAAAATAAATATGTGTTCTTTTATGTATATATTAAAAAAATATTTCCTCTTTAAATACACTTATAAGATAAATTTGTCAGTTGCCATCGAAACACCATGCAGTCCTAGGATATATTTGTGAAAGAATGCATGTTTACAAGTGATTTTTATTTTGGTATTTACTTTGACACTTGACGTAGTGACCTAAATAGTGTTCACTGAACACAAATTTTTACATTCAGTGCAGACTCACAGACATTACAAGACATGCTGTGTATAACTAACCCTATGTAGGAAGCTGTATTTAGTTGAAAGTATTATTATTACTGTATCACAATACATCTTACAGAGTAGAGACATGTATCACTACCAGCTCTGCAGTGGATACAGGAATACTGAAAACTGTTGTAGAGCTTTTCATTATGTGGTGGCATTTGGGATTTCAGTGGCTGCCTGAAACTAGATGGCTGGTGTGGGTGATAGTATGTTATTGTGACTTGCTTTGGGCAAGCCGCACAATGCTTGGTTACAATTTCCTGCACATGCCTACAGTGCTTTCTAACTTGGTACCATTTCTGTTAGTGCATCTTGGCCATTCAGGTACTCTTGTGTTCAGGCACTGTGGGGAAATTCAGGTGGTACTGTAGACTGTATCTCAAAATAGAGAAACTTCGTGGTTTTTTCTAGAATTTGCGAGCATGTTATGAAGATAGCAAAAAATCTTGAGGATTCTGATGTTCTGTTTGAAGAGCTGAACTCAGACTGCTGTAATACTTGACCGACTTGATGAGCTGTCATCCTAGATGGCAACAGAATGACTATAATATTAGTAAGATGAATACATCTGGGAATTGCCTTTGTTGAAAAGTTAATTCCCAGATACAGACTGGAGAAGTAATACTATTAATAATGGTACAGCTCAGATATTCCTGGATGTGAAGCCCATCAGATCTAATGAAACAGCTGCTGAAGCAGTAAGAGGTGATGCTGGTTTTGAATTGTTTTTGGCAAGCAGTGAGAATGCAGTAGAAGCGTTAGTCCTGGAAAATAACTGTGGACTGCAGCTGTGGATCACAAGTGGATTCAGTTTAAATTAAATTTAAAAATAAATGAAAACAAGCCTGTAAGTGAAATATCTTAATTTCAAAAGAGCAGGTGTTAATGCATTTTGGTGTCAGTTACAGCCTAGTAGACCAGAATTTAGTTGCTTAACTGTGTCAAGACTTTGTCAACTGGGCCCACTGCTTTTGCTGTATGGAAACTTTCCCATGCAGTCCTTCTGATGGATTTGGCCACAGGATTTAAGAAGAGTTAGAGGAAAGTTAAAGGAATGTAGAAGTAGCAGAAGGACTAACTTTGCTTTCAGCTACTCTTTTGGCTAACAAATCTTCATGGTGAATGAATCTTTTGCCTTTTATTTTAGGACTTCTTATTCCCTCTCCCCTCCTTCTGTAATAACACAGAGTTCCTCTTAACTTAGAGATGGTCAAAATACCTGTTTCTTCTCCTGTTCTCAGTTACACAGTGTATTTATCCAGAATCTGTTGGAGTTCATGATAGTGCAGTTCTTCAGAGGCTTGTGTTGTCAGCCCCCAGCCACCCCAGTTTTTTGAAGCTGTGCTCCAGCATACACACTTTAGTTGGCTGGCATATGTCTTCTATTATTTTCCTTCTAAACTGGAGCATTATTAGTATGAAAGCATAAAATAGTTTCTTAATTTCTTTCCCCTTGGTGTTCCCAAAGATACTAAGAATGTATTTTCAGTGACTTTAGAATGAATTTTTTTTGTTACTTAGAAGCATTGCAATTTTTTCTTGTAATGTCTAACAAAGTGAAACTTTCAGTATTGCTGATGCTCATGAATTTTACACTTCTTTTTCTAACGCTGAATAATATATCTTGCCTTAACAAATACTCGGAACTTTGTGAAGGCATGTATATGATTTTTTTCTGTTTAGAAAGGCTTCTTGGTAGGTTAAGAATTTTTTAACCAAGTTTCAAGCAAACCACAAATTGAACCATCTACCACGTAGTCTCACGTAACCTGTGTTTACAAAATGTTATTAACACATTTAAATTCCAGTGTATGCAATCTTAGTTTATATGTGGATCTGTGCAAAGGTTTTAGATGAAGTTTTATCTGCACAGGGCCTTCTAAATTTGCTCACAATTCTCCTAACATGTAACAGGATGATGTCAGGGTAGAGGCTGGAGTTGTGGAGTCCCTGGTATGGTGCGTGTGGTCAGATGGGGCTGCAGGGGAACTGACTCTGGAACAGGCCAGCCCAGGCGGGAGGACAGTGTTCTGCAGCCACGTAGTGGAGCACCAGGCCAGATGTTTGAAAAGCACAACTGATGGAGTTCCCTACTCATCTGGCAACTTGGCCAGGTACGGAGTTAAGAGTCTTGATTTGTCAGCCTGTCTCACTAGGGGGTCACAGTAAGCCAGAAATCAAACAAGTACTGCTGAGGGTCATATGTGGAGTGTTTCACTGGGTGTTTTATACGTGAGATACTCAGTTTCTGAGTTAGACAACATGAAGATGGAAAACACACAAACATTGTTTTGAAGGATTCAGCTGCAAGCATCAGTTCTGACAATAATATGATGTAAGGGTTGAATTGGAATGCATCGTGCCCTCGGGGCCGAGGAAAAAAAGCCCTGAAGAGATTGCCGATGGCACTGGCGAAACACTCAGATACGAAATCAAGTTAGAGGCAGCTTGTTGGTGTATGCTAGAAGTGTGAGCAGAGCCTTGAAGCGGTTTGTTGAGTTTGACATTTCCAGGAACTAGTTAGGTTAACTCTTGGGACAGGGGTTTTGTAAGCAAACATCTAGGAGATGAGTTAATGAGTTAGATCATTACTTGGGGCAGCTGCAGCAGCAGCTTCGTTAAGTTCTAGGCAGGAGTTTCATTCCAGAGTGTGGCACCAGTCTCTGCTGTGTGCAGTAGCAGCAGGCGAATTGAGCATAAGCGCTTTGTCCCTGCCGAGAAACAGCCTTCTCTGTGATTAAAATACTGCCTGCTATTAGGATTCATAAATGGATTTTCAAGTAACTGTAACAGGCATAGATTCATTATATACGACTGTAATGGATTGTCTGATAAAGATGTTAGCTTTTTAAAAAGGTTGCAGCTTTTGATTGGCACCACAAGTTAATGAGTTGTCCCTTGTAAAGAAGTTAGATGTACAACTGGGTAAACTACACCTGAGTGCAAGTACCAGTGTGTTGCGTGTATTAGGGAGGAAAGTTATTGGAAGTCTGAGTTTTTTTTTTTTTTTAAGTTCAAAATCTTACAATAATAGGTAGCTTTTACATTTTTTTTTTTTTCCCCTGCTGCCTCCAATATTTTTAGTTACTTTTATTGTTTTACCCAAGCATGGACCCCTGTTCTGAAAATTTTCTAGTGGGCATAGCGTTGCCACCATGGAATTCCTTAGTCTTTCAGATCAGGGTAAAAGTCATGTCAAATTAGGTGCAAAGAGACAGTATGCAACGATTCTCACTTAGGGTGACACAAACTGGAATATGGAGTAGTGTGAAATCTTTATTGCAGTAAGGATTTTGTCTCATGATTATTTAGGATGTTGTTGTTGATGAGATTGCTAATAGGGAGAGGGGATGCAAGAGAATGAGCAGGAAGAGCATGTCTGTCTTGCTTCGTAACAGAAGGTGTTCAAGCTAACAGAATTGGTGCAAGTTCATGTTGTCAATCCCTTGCTAATAACACTGCCAAAAAGACAGTTCCAAGAAAGATCAGGTGGAGAGCTCAGGTAGGAATGGTACCTGCTTGTCCTTCAGTCTAATACAAACGTAAGGAATTGGTGGTTGGACTGTGCTGGTTGATGCTGCATCACTGTTTTGCCAGGCACTGGCTTAATATACGTATTTGGCAAATCTACTGTGTCCTGGTATAGGGAGCCAAAATATCCAAATAAACCAGATATTTTATACCAATACACAAAACAGGTTGACAGATGCTAAGAGAGTATGTGGTGTACTCTAAATTTTCAATCTGAGACCATCGTAATCTGAAAGTCTAGATGCTTTTTTATTCAAATTCTCCACTTTCATGAGAAGCAGATTCAGACGGTAGCAGAAATGTCCCCCGAACCTTAGCTTGAGAGTGGCAGTGTACTGTAAGCCCATTCAGGGCTATTGTTGATAGTAAATTCTGTATGCCACTAGCTGTGTCTAGTGTAGACTTACTTTCATTGGTATTTTTCCCCCAAATATCTGAAAAACAAGCCTGAAACTAACTTGACTGAATAAAAACCTGTGTTGTTATTTAAATACGTATTTTTAATGGACAAAAATATTAGCTATTTTCATGGAACTTGTTTTCTCATGGACCTGAATGAAACAAAATGACTTATTGAAGTTCTGTCACAGGAACAGAATGTGTAATATGTCAGTTTGATTTTCAAAGGGGTATTATCTTTTGATTTCCAACTCAAGGGATCCTTAAAGGAAGCAAGTTTTCAGGAAGCATTGAAATCACTTGCCATTCAAAAAGTAGCCAGACTTCACATGTCTCTGGTTGCCCATGTATTTTCCCGTATTTCAGTACTTTGCATATCCCATAGTTCTAGCTATTCACCAGGTATGTGCGTGTGTTTGGGGTTTTTTTTTGTTTGTTTGTTTGGGTTTGTTGTTGTTGTTGTGTTGGTGTTTGGGTTTTGTTTGTTTGGGGTTTTTTTCTTTCATTTTTTTGGTTTTGTGGTTGTTTTTTTTCCTGGGGGTGGTGTTCCGTGGGTTTTTTTTCTGTTTGGTTGGTTTTGTTTTTTAATTCAGCCTCTCAGAATAGAGGTGCGATCCAAGCTGAAAGGAGGGAGTGGCTGTAAATTGCCACTGGGTTTCATTGCATTTCAGTTTCTTGAATATTTTGGATCGTGTGTGCACTGGGCTATCACCAGTTCAAGATGCCATGCTAACAGTGTGGAGCGCCTTTCAATGTTGTGTACAGAAGGCAGTTTTCCTCATTACTCCATTCTCACCAAGGCTTCAGCATAGTACTTAGTTTTTTTCCTCAGATGTCTTTGAAACTTTTATATCCCATATACATTGCTTGTTTCATTAGTAGTTTTGTTCTGGTCCTTCATTTAGTTAGTTGCTTTAGTTCTTTTTTGTACATATTAGCTGCATCTTTCTCTTTCAGGGCCTAATCATTCAGTTGGCATTGAAATTAAAAGAGAAGATTGGAAGATTGAGACCTGTATTGTTGATGTATACCCCTGTGACTTTGCTAAATTAAGGAAGCATTCTGAATTCCTAAAAACCTTTTTCTGTGATCAAAGTATGCATTTCTAGTTTATAGCTACAGATCTAAGTTGTTTTGAAACATGAGATTAGCCTTTTGTAACTATCTGATTATGAGCTTTTGCACAACAGTTTTTCAGTAATAGAAAAGCTCCATTTTATTATTCTTAAATTTCTTGTATCTTTAGAGCAAGACCTGTCTTCATGATAACTATTCTGCTGTTTGCATAGTAGCTGTATGCCAGACTGGTAAGATTAGAATTTAAGACTAGTAAAGCTCATTTACAAGCTAATTTACAAAGCTCCTTCTCGACACTAAAATTCCAGGTCACGCATTCTCTCTGCAGGAAACAAAAGGAGGGTTTGGAGGATTGAGGTCTGTACAACTGTCTGTAAACAGTCGGTACTTATGTAGCATAAAGGAATCATAGTAAAGCAGTCTAATATGGTCTGGTTATTATGGTTGAAATTCAGTAATACAGTGCTGTTAAACTTGATAGAAATAGTGAAGCTTCCTCCCTCTAAACGAGCAGTATCTTAAAAGTAATAAGTGTATGTGTTAGAGGTGGAGAATGTCTTTCTATTTGTTATGGTTTTTTTCGTTTGTTTGTTTGTTTTGTTTGTTTTTTTCCTCAGTAAAACTTGATTAGTTTGGGGTGAAATAGGAAAGAGGGAGTGCTCTTTGAAGAGGTGGAACTTTGGTAAATTGCATAACAACAAAAAGAACTGAGAATTTAAGAAAGTAAAGTTGGTATTTGCTTTGGCATAAGGAAAAATTAGATCATCACTTAAGGTTGATTTGAATACTGGTTTCCTATGAAATATTTAGTAAGACATTTGTGAGAGCTTCGTGAGAGTTGTCAACACTGAAAAAGATTACAACTGTTGCAGTTTGCAAAGGTCTTTTAATTCATACATAAAATTTTTCTTCCCTCCTGCCCCCATTTTCTTAATCAAACCAAGTGGAAAACAATGTAATTGTTTGGGTTTGGAGAGGGAAGAAGGAAAGTAGATTTTGAAATTTCAGGGTTTCTGTGTTTGGCAGAACTGTTTTAACACATTTTAATAAAGTAGGTATTAACAGAGGAGCACATCTAGGGTATTCATATTGTTCAGCTCTGCTGGGACATGGCTTTAATAAAAAGCATAAGGTTCAGTATTTGTATTTTAAAGTATGAAACAACATGGATTATTTTATGATACATAAGACTTTTTTTTTTAAATGCTTAAATAGCTATTCATTCTTGGTAGAATGGACAAGTTCAGAAAAAGATGGTAATAGATTTGCACACTGTATTTTAGGTATTATGTGTATTTCTGTATAGGGATTTTTACTTCATTTTATAAATATTCTTGTGAAATCTTATATTCAGTAATGGAAGTGTTTTATGCTAAGCTTAAGCTTTGACTCAGACCAACAAATATGAGGAAAGTAGATCTAGCCACACCACTGCTGAAGTCCCATTAGACAAGCTAAGGCAGCATAGCTTCTGCCAGTGTAGAAATAGCACATGTGCATCATCATCTTGCCATCCTCAGCTGTGTACACCTGCTGTTTCCCCTGCATCAGCTCTAGTATTCATCTGACCAGTGTTCAGTTTGAAAAATCAGTGGAAAGCCAACCTAAAATCCTCTTTGTTTGCTAAATGAGCTCTGTGAAGAGTGAGAGACTGGATGGTCAGAAGGAGGGAAGGTCAAGCTGTCTCTGACCTACTCCTTTAGGTCTTGATCATAAATGCACATATATTTAGGCTCTGTTTAAATAGGTTTGACTTACTTGATTAATCTGATTAATTGATTTGATTAATCTGATTCAGGACTTTGTGAAGGCCATATCTTTTCCTCAATTTCAACATCTTTTGATGATCTCATAGGAGTACAAAGCAAAGCATATGCTTGTGCATGAGTAGGAAAGATCAGTTCTAGATTTTTAGGTTTCCTTGTCACTTGGTATCAGAAGTTAGACTAGTTTTGTGAAATCATCTTTTCAACATTGATCACCTCAATTACAGTACAAACTCATTCAAACCACGATGACAGTGATGATGACAGATTCAGTGATTTACTGAACTGTTTGAAAGACAACAAACAAATGCTGGTAGCAGATAGAAGACTAGACTTTTGCAGTGAGTAGTAGTGGTTTTAACTGAAAGTATTTTAATTGTTCCCATAGTTCATTTTGCACCAGGGTAAATTGGAAATATTGTGGCACTGCATACTACTAGACTTTCACACAGTTGAGGATCTTGCACAACTGTGTTCTTAGTATTTTAGAAGCCACTACTAAGTTTCTTTTAAAATACCAGTCACTAACATGTACAGGTGGGAATTTAGCCTGACAGAATACATAAGCCACTGGTATTTTTTCAGTTTGTAGTCACTACAATATTTTCTGGGTTCAGAATAGGGAAGAGATGCTGGTCAGTACATAGGTGTACGTAGTTCAAAACAGTGAGCCTTAAATAAATGCTTCTGCCACTGGAAGAATAATATACTTTATAGATTATTTAAACCCATGGATTTCTAGCTTTCACAGTTGGAGATGAGTGTTTTATTCCAGTAAACCTTGTTTTTAAGCTGTGTTAGGCTATCTACATGGCTATTTTGAGAAACCAGTACAGATATGCTTTAGAATGCGTGGAGTCATGGGACGCATAAGACTGCATGGTACATTATTCACCAGGCATTCATTTTTTGATTGTACACTTGGATGTTTGGCTATGTTACTACAGCCTCATGCTTTTTAAAATCTTTTTATCAGTTATATTCTACAGAGTCTGTATTTGTCTTTTAAATTGCTTAATCCCCTACTATATTTAATATTAATCTCCCATGCAGAGCTTGAGAGTGGTTCTGAACTGAGCTCTAACATGCTCTCCAGTGTGTGTAGCCCCCCTGCCCCCCCCCAAAAAACCCTGTACTTGTGTTATTTTTTTTTTTAAAGTTATCCTAAAATGTTTAAGAAGTTCTCAAGTAAATGGTAATACAGAAAATGGAAATGGTCACATCTTATCTTTTTGTGTGTCTGTGATTGCCATATTCAGCAAGGTAACGTTCATTTATGGAGTGCTTAACAATTCATTGATATTGGAAGGAAATGATTTAAAAAAAAATAAAGCTTGAATAGCTGAAAGCAGATAATAAAGCAGAATAAAGCTATGGTATTACTTCTCTGATATAATGCAAGAAGGAAATCAAAGAATAAAACAGTTGTATAAATACTTAGGTCAGGCTCTCTAAATGACCATTTCAATGCAACAAAAAATAAATTCTTTAGAAGGGAGGTGCACTATTCTATTTTTAGTTTTCCCCCTTGGAGTAGTGTCTTTGCTCGTAAGCTGAGAATCACCTTTTGTCATATAGAAGCTATGGATTGTATTTGGTTTTGATCTTTGGATATAAGATGTAAGGTAAAGGAAAGAAATAAGATAAAAGGCTAAGGAAAATGTAGTGGAAGAGAAAAATTAGGATTTAGATTTAAAAACCTGTGGGTAGGAGAGTGAGTTATGAGTTTTAAAAAGTTATAAACAATTTTATAAGATTTTACTTTTTTGCAGATTTTAAATTGGAACCTAATTTGCATAGGATTTTTAGTTTAAAGATAAAAACCAACCATATTTAAATGTAATTTTTAGTCTGTTAAAATCCCTAAACGCCAATGATAGTGCAGGGAAGATTTTTGCTGACTCCTTAATTCAGTCAAGAGTCTACGTAATGAGGAGGGCACTATAGCAGTGGTTCACATAACATGTATAGTACTTTGAATATCCTAAGTGCTAGTCAGACACAAATCATAGTTGCATGTGATATGGTACACCATGATATACCTTATTAACTCTGAAATTTTTTCCTTTCTTCTGGAATGTACCATTTTCTTAAAAAAAAAAAAAAGTTTTTGCTAACATTTTAAAGGTATGGTTATGTCACTGATATCTCATTTCATGAAAAAATTACTAATTTAATGCATGTGAAATATTCCCCAGAGGTCAATGAGAATACTGTTTTCTTAGAATCTTTCTGATTCACCATGAGTTAATGACTTCAGTGTCTACTGACAAAAATTATACCAAAAGCTTGTATTTTTTTCTCATATATTAAATATTTTTAGCATATACAAAGAGTAAGATAAGTGTTTTAAATGATTTTCCGATTATACGATGTTTTTATTATGATTTAATTGACTTGAATTGTCAGTTTTCAGCACAATGAAAGTTTGTAAATTTAGGTAGCTTTGTGATCTTGACATAATTTCATTAAGGGTTTAGCAGCTACATATCAGTGTGAAGTCAAGGCTACAGTGGGCCTTTTAAGTTGACTTTATATATTGGACTGCAGAAAGTTCTGAAAGTTAAGGTTTTTAATGCTAAATTAACTGTTAATTGATATAATTAATTTACCAAGCTGTTTGACTGTTTACTTTTGGTATATATAACTTGTGTGCTTGCAGTCCATTCTGTGTACAGTATATCAGCATTTTTTTTTTTCTTAAGGGGTTTGGAGGTATTTCCAATAATCATTAGCTGCAGCCATGGCTCAGAACTTCTGATCCTGAATTGTTGCCCTCGGTATCCCTGAATTCTCTTACTCTTGTGTAATTGCTAGGGCTTGGTATACTGTTTCTCTTTAGGTCAGGCAAAAAGAAATAAGTGTTTTTCTGGACTTGACCTCAGTATGTGTATTGGTAATCTGCATAGAGTAATTTTTATGATGCTTCTACCTGCAGAGTTGGATGGCAAAAGCAAAAACTGATTTTGGTAAAATGGACTTAGTCACAAGAGGGCTCAACAGATTGCAATTTAGCTAGGGACTGTTGTTGAGAAATGTGAAGAAATTTAATATCTAAATCCATAATTCCACATAACTGCATTTTCTGTATCGCCTAGTGTCAGTGTGACTCACGTTTATGTTTTATATCACTTTGACTATTGTATCCAGTAAATCTCCATGTTTGTACAGTTTATTTTCTTCGGCAGTTCAGCTCTTGGGGGATTTAGTTGTACTACATATATTCAACCCCCCCCCCCTTTTTTTTTTTTTTTTTTTTTTTTAAATTTCAGTTATCTAGAAAAGTATGAAAAAGTCCATCATTTTGGGGAGGAGGATGATGAGGTACAACCAGGCAATCCAAAGCCACAACTTCCTATTGGTGCAATTCCAACTTCCTATAACTACCAGCAACACAGTGTGTCAGGTAAATTTTTAAGGAAAAAAAGTGCTATTTTTTTCCATACATATACATATGTGTGTGTGTGTGTGTTTCGACAGGGTACAGAAATAAGTGTGTAGATAAGTTTACAGTATTATTAAAACCATCAAATCTGTAGGTCACTCAAATTGCTAATTTAATAGACTCAAAAACCTTTCCACTGTTAACCAAAACTAAATAAGAAAAGCTATTTCTCTTCTTTACAAGTGTTTCTCTTTCTAATTAGCAGGGCTAAGTAGTTGTCTTGAAAAAACATACCTTGAAAATTTGCAGATTGTGTTTCTGTCACATCAGTCATTTCTCTACAGAGCCAAATACCTGAATTGAGTATACGATTAATTAAGCTTTAAAATCTGAGGAATAAAGCACACGCGTAAGGAGCCAGAATCAACACCATTGTAATTTAGAGAACAAAGTATCAATCTTGAACCAATAAACAAATCAGAAGCTGGTGGACTCTGTGGAATGGATGTGTAATTCGTTGTGTAGAAAGCGACTCCAAATTGTATTACAATTCTATACTGCTTTAATTAAAGTTTGCATTTTCAAAGCTTTTGTTTGGGAGAACATACTGCAGTATTGCATTCTGGAGATGAGGAAGGAATTAATATCTAACTAGAAAGGTACACAGCTAAGTAGAATGTGTTCAGCGTTTTGGCCAAAGACTAATGGAAAAAAATAAATTGAATACTGTAAAAACTTGTTAAAACCCAAAATACCTTATTACTAAACTTTTAAAAAAGTTATCGTTCGTAATAATATTGCTTAATGTATAATCTGAATATTAATTAGTTTAGCTGTGAAAATGTTGGTTTATGTTTTGGTTTTTTGTTTTTTTTGTTTGTTTTGTTTTGTTTTTTTTCTTATTTAGATTACCTTCGTCAAAGCTATGGGCTGTCTATGGACTTAAACTCACCAAATGACTATAATAAATTGGTGCTTTCACTGTTATCTGGACTCCCAAATGAAGTGGACTTTGCAATTAATGTATGTACTCTTCTTTCAAATGAAAGCAAACATGTTATGCAGCTTGAAAAGGACCCTAAAATCATCACTTTACTGCTTGCAAATGCTGGGGTGTTTGATGACAGTAAGTATATAACAACATTTTTGCAACAGAAAGAGTCAATAGCTGTTGTAGCATCTTTCACAACCGTTGTTAATGAAAATGTTTATAATTTATTGCACTGTAATATACTTACATCTAGTTTTTCTTTTTACCTTGTCCACAGTTAGTTTTTATCAGACATCACAAATGCCTTCTAAGTTAGGTAATTTAAAACAGTGTTGTTTAACAGTTTAGTAAAATGTAAGAATTAGTTTTTCAGTGATAAATTGTTCAAGATGCTCAAATTTACAGCATTGAATCTCCATCTGCTTGTAGTGTATTACTGCTTTCTTCTGAATTCATAGGACCATGCTGAGTTTTCATAATTCTTTTCTAGTAGCAGTCACAAATTTAAAAATTAAAAAAGGGCAGTCTGAAAACAGTGACCCACTAAGATTTTTATCCTGATACTTCACTACACATTCAACTGTAGTGAAATTCAGAATACAAAACTCAAGGGATAAAAACCTTAATCTGACTTTCAGAATTACTTAATGTGTTAGCACATAAATTTTAAGAGAGACTCTTCCACCAAAATACTTCAGTATGTGAAATAAATTCTTCTGACTTGTTCAGTGTGACCTCCATGGCAAATTGTTCCTTATTAATTTCTTGTTTGTTTTTCTGTCAAGGAGAGGGGAAAAAAATAAGTTAACCCAAACCATCCTAAAATCATAACAGCATAGCTCCTGTCTCATGGTGGTGAGGATGAAGTATTTACTGATTTTTATGTACTGATTTTTTTATATACTGAATTTCAGAAATTACCACCATAAGAAATTGCTCAAATGAGCTTTTTCAGCTAAGTATATTTAAGTCTGCTAGTACAGATGATCATATCTGTTTGGGTATAAATCTACTTTGCATGTGTAAGCACAAACATAGTATGGTATGTCAGAGATTCTGCTTTAAAATTCTGGGGAAGAATCAGTCTTAGACATTGTATACTGTTTGGTGGGTTTTTTTAATCATTAGTGTTTCTACATAATGATTTGTAGCTTTCCCCCCTGCAATATTTCATTAGTGTTCTCCAGCTTTTCTGTTAAGTTTTTGATTTGTATCCATGCCCTTCAGGTATGGTTAGATCTTGGTCATTTAGTGTCTGCATCTAGCCCGGTCATAAGAACTTTCAAAGAAAAATACTTGAAAGGAAGCTAAAGGGGAAACTTAGTCCTGCATGTTCGTGATTCCAGGATGCTTGCTCTCTAGATTTTTGATTTTACCATCACTCCCCTGTTCTTTTGATGGAACTTCTATGGACTTAGGCATTTATGAATAATTTAATCAAGTTTTGAATTGCTATTTCTTTTTTTTTTTTTTTTTTTTTTTTTTTTTTTTTTTTGGATGTTGCAAAGGTAGAGAGTATTTTCTTGAGTGCTTAACTTGGACTCTGAGCACAAGCTTGTTCCATAGCTGGTCTGTGGAATTAGTACTTCTTATTTTGAAAAATATTTGAGGTAAAGCCAAGAGGAATGACGAGCATGTAGTGAGCTTGGTCTTTTCATTCTCTGCGGAAAATTTCATTTTTATCTTACCTGATTACATCTTCGGGATAAATCCAGGGAGTGTCCTAGCGGCATTAGGAGGACTAATTGGGACAAACTGGGGAAAGAAAGGGCGTGTGTGTTTACTTATTTTTGAAGCATGAAACTTCAATTTGAAATACTTCATGCTTTTTTATTATAAATAATGAAGGTAAATCTGTCAGGTTTGGTGATTAAATGAAATTTATAATTAGCAAATTTGGGTGGTATGAAAATACTGTCACAATAATTTCAGGTGTAAATAAATGATAGCTGATTAACTATATGTAATATGGGGTTTAGATTTAGCTTGTCTATAATTAAGGTTTTATCATTGTTAGTATTTATAATGCAGTGTTTCTAGGTAACAAGAAAAACACATCTTCAGCTTCCCCCCGCCCCCCCCCTAAAGTTTGTGATGACAATTACAATTGCAGGTGATGGGGCAGCCCCAGGGGTTTGGGTGGTATATATAGTATCTTCAATTTGGAGTGCTGCATAAGCCTTGGTTTGGATTCTATGAGTTGAAAGCTGATGTGGTCTTGGAATTGAGATTTGTAGCATTTTGCTCAAAACAATAAAACTTAATGAACCAAAATGTTTAAGTGTAACTTAAACGTGATTAGTTCATTACAGAACTACTGTAAGGTAGAGTTTATTTTTGGACTGACTCAGTCTCTGAGTTAGATTGACTGAGTCTTTGCTACTTTCAAGGAGTGATGATTAGAAAGTTTGTGGTAGTGGCTCCACCAAACACCCAAGAACATCCATTACACTTCCTGGTTAAATATTGACTTTGAATTGAGTGCTGTCAAAATCTCAGTGCTACTGTTATGTTTTTTAGAAAACATGAGTGGGAATTTGTTTAATCACTAAAGTAGTGTTTACAGCTTACACAGTGCACATAGAAGACAGTTGTTGATGTGAAGTTGAAAATTGAGCAGTCATCTTGTCTTCTGGAAAAGAGCTATGGAGAAGTTTCCCATGTGTTTTTTAAAGGGTTCACAAACTAGTCTATTCTTTATGGACTACTTATTCTCAATTTAAACTGTAAAACTGCAGTAGCAGTTAATTAAATGACTATAGAAATTTCAGTTGGTTTATGCAGGATTTTTTTTAATGAAAAGGAAACACTGGAAGAATCTGTAGTGTTGTTGAATCTTTATTTAGTTTATGGTTTAGTAAAAAGTCAAAACAAAAATGTTCATTTAAAAAATTTTACTAAATTCTGCTTTTTGTGCTTAAAGCTTTAGGATCATTTTCTGCTGTATTTGGAGAAGAATGGAAGGAGAAAACTGATAGAGATTTTGTTAAGGTAATTTAAAAATTATTAAAATAATTTTGAACTGCATATGGTGGGTATCAAATTCTTTAAAAAGATAGAAAGTTGTAAGATATACTAGCATATGTCTTTAGAATTACTCTCAACTTTATTCCTTTGATTTAAATGTAATAGGACACTAAATCACAGTTGTCATAAAATGTTTGGATAAGCAGGAAGAAATGTATTAAGCCAAAACAGGTGTAGGCAAATGAATAAAGAGGTTCTGTGTTTCTTTTTGTAAGAAAGCTAATACATGTGAGGAAAAGGAAAACTGGCCAACATATTTAGCAAGAGAAAACAATGCGCTTTTTTTTTTTTTTTTTTTTTTTTTTTTTTTTAAACTACCATGATCAGTAAAGAAACATTCTGGATTATGAAAATTAAGTCATAACATTAGAAGCATAGGACAAATCTAAGTAAGTGAGCAATGTTGCAAGTTTGTTTCAGTTCACCTGTTTTTGCACAAGGCTTTTTTATCTTTCCACTAGAGGGCATGATCTACTGTACAAGTAATGAAATAAGATAAAAATATAACTAAAGTTTCTTCGTATAAATGCTTCCCCTTTATTCTAGGTGAGCATTTTGAGGTGAATGAGAGCATGAAATATATTATAGCTGAGAGAGGTTTGACATTTCAGCATATTTGCTATGATACACAATTTCCTTAAATTGCATTTCAGGTGATGATTTATGTGGCTAAAATAGAAGAAAGCTAGATTAAAATATATTTTGATAACTTACGCTTTTTATTAAGTAAAAATGCGAAGAGATAAGCTGCTGAGTTCCTTATGAACTCATAGCTGGGTTTCTGCTCAATTTCTTAATCATCTCATATACTGAAATGTTTTACCAGTATTATAGAGAAATATTTGTTACAAGTCTTTTCCATTTCTCTTTTGTTTTATTTTTATGTAACTCAATTTTGGGACAAGTTGGACCATAGTAGTGTTAGTTAAGTATTGCTGAAATATAGTGAATAGATTCCCTAACCAAAATTTCCTAGGTAAAATTAAGAACAAAAAAGGTAAGCTCTCATATTTGTTAGTATATGAACTTGAAAATGTGGTTCAAATGTGCTGAAAATAAGTGTAAAAAATAACGCTTCATAATCTTTGTTTCCTTTTTCCATTGAAAAATATGTCCAGAAGTACTGTAGGTTGTGGTTTGGTTTGGTTGGGGTTTTTTTTTTGGTTTTGGTTTTTTGTAAAAGCACTTAGCACTTCTGTGTTGACTTCACCCTAAACTGTCACAGACTGTTGTTGATCTAGAACAGCAACAAGTGCCATGTCTAGATCTGTAAACATTTAAAATTACACAGAATTCTAATTTATTATATGTTCATTAATTATATAAACTTAAGTAATTGTGATAGATAAGGACAGATGGTTCTGATAAATGTTTTTAACAAAGTGTTAAGTAGAACCACTGTAACTGCAATAAGGTTTACTAATAAGAAACTTGGATGCTCTCCAAGATCTATTTTTTAACATTACAATATGTATCGTACCACTCTGTAGTGAAATACTAATGAAAGCATGTCAGAAACTAACACCAGATCTAAAAATATCTCTAATGCCAAGAATCCAGATTTTTCAGAACATCTTACTTCAAGCATTTGTTTGACCCTACTACTGGAAGTAATTTATTTTGTATTGCAGCTGTGGCTGTGTCAAAAACAGAAATTGGGGGAAGCATTATGGGACTTCATGACATAGGAGAGAGAGAGAGATGGTTAGCAGGGTAGAGACTGTGTATCTTTTTTTTTAAATTTGCTTTTACATCTTTAAGATTAATAGTATGGCTATTGAACGTGTGTACCTCCTTTCACTGTTCACATTATCTTTTTAAAAATTCTTCTTTATTTGGTTTTTTTTAATTTTGCTGCCAGTTGTTTGTGTCTTGATTTTGTAAGGTTATCTTTCCAGTTTCTCTACTATAATGGCAACAGATTAGAAATTTGTGTAAAGATGAAAATGGAAAAGAGTTTTTAAGTGGGAGAGGAAAAATGCAGAATTATGAATTAAAGCATAGTGATGGCATGAACACACGAATGTTAGAGATTCATAGAAAGTATGGTGGGGAAAGCAATTTCTTAAACACATGAATTCTAAACTAACAGGAATTGAATTGATAGAAATTTTGTTGAGTTTGTAAATGTTATCCTCAGACCGTAGTGGATTTTGCGCTGTTACCCTCAGACTGTAGTTGGAGTTTTGGGGTTGGGGGGGGGGGGTGGGGGGGGTGGAGCTGAGAAATACTAGAAATCTTGAAGCTGTTCTGAAAATGATATTCAGGGTTAAATTCCGGATTCATAGAGAAATGATTAACTTGGATTCTTGGCAACTGAATGTCAGTTTCAATGTTGGTATGTCAGTTCTATGCAAAAAACCCCAAACAAACAAACAAACAAACAAAAAAAACCCCATTGAACTCCTAGTCTTTGTTAGCTGAAAATAGGTTTTCAAATGCACTGAAACAAATATAAATGATCTATGAGATATGTTCAGAATATTTGACATTTCATCTATATAGCTACCCTTATTAACTTTTTTCCAAGCTCTTCCTTCTGCTTCTTGGACTATATGAACATAAACTTGGAACTTTGCATTTTTTAGAGCCGTTTAGTTTCTGTATTTCAGTGTCTTTATACAGGCATTGGGGGTAACTTCAGAATTATGTATGTATACTAAAATGTTTTGTGGAAGTTTTTAATGTTTGCTTAAAATAAGCTTGATTTAATTTTTAGTCTCTTAATATTAGTATTTTTAAATTAGTTTTCAGTAAACAAAAATGGCCATATGTTTTTCTTCATTATTTTTCTCTTCATTCTTCTATACGTTTGCACGCTAGGAGTGGTACAGCATCACCATTAGTATTTCTCCCACCCTTAAATATGTACACAGTAACTGTTGGTTGTTTGATATTCAGTCAGCTCTTGAGTTCTGTATTAGTTTATCATAAAGAATTGTCAATTGTTTCAGCACCAATACTTTGATTTTATATTCTGCTGTTCTCTAATTTTTACTTAAAATCATTCTACTTTACATATGCAGTATCGTGATTTTTTCAGAACAGTCTACTAGTTTGGTAACATCATACTGACGAGCAAAGGAGCTTGCCTGTTTAGTTGTGTCTTCCAGCATCACTACTGTTCCAGTTGAAGGTGATGATGAAAACCAATGCGTTTTCTTGATACTAAACTCTGAGGGAATCAATTACCTTTTTAAAAATTTTTTCCCTTCCCCCCAATTCTTACTGCATTATAAAAAACTGGAGAATTTGTAATTTCCATTATCTTATCTGCAGCGCTGTGTATTTTCTCACTTTCTACAGTGCTTCCCTCTAAACTGAATCAAATGTATTTACTTGTCAGTGAATCTGTTCCCTTGATTGTCAGAATTTGAATATCATTTTAGTTGAACCTGCTGTTATCCCTTATAGCTATGTTAATTTGTTGCTTTCTCCCCTCTTGATTGTTCCTGGTGCTCTCAATAAGCTTAAATCTCTAGTTGGTTGGAACGACTGCGTGTCCTTACTTAAGGATTGGAACAACTGGCATTTAGCCAGTCATCTTATATCTCCTTGTTTTGTTTTGTCATTCCCATCCCCAAGCTCTGATGACATCCTGCTCGGATATTTTCTCATCTACTCTGGAAGCTTTCCCATTTTTAACTGTTCCATTTTGCTTTGAATTTCCTCATGTTAACAAGGTTCGCTTGTGAGTATAGTTTTGTCTTTCAAGAGTGACTTGTTTATATAGCATGCTTATAAACAGATAGATTTAAGTGTTTTTCCAGGTATTTGTTTCCTGTCTCCAGCAGCTACCCACTATCTGATACAGTGTATGAATGATTGCATTATATTTCTTCATGCACGATTCATTTCTGTTTACTTCAATTTAAGCATTTGGATTCATGTTCTTGGACTTCTTAAGGCCTGCTCTAGCTGTAGAGTTCCAAAATCCATGCTTACGCAGTTTTTGTGCTTTCTTTATTGCTTTGCATAATGCTTTATTGCTCTGGTTTCCTTTTTTTTGTGTGAAATTCTTATTTTGTTTTCCAACTCTTTTTTTCTTTGTATCAGTTTAATAATAATTTTCTTTACTGTGCATTTATTTTTTGAATTTTTCTCAGATAGTGTGTAGAGAGAGATCCTTATGCATTTAAATGCCTGAAATACTTTTCAAACGTCACCTTTCTTGTCTATCACAGTGATCTGTCAAGCTAACTGGACTCCAGTTGCTGTCATATTTTTCTTGGACAATAAGTAGTCATAATCATTGTTACGTTATATGATTTGTGGACTCAAATGTCCATTGTTTTTATGGACAGTAATTTGGTTAATCTGATTTCCAGAGAATTCTGTATAATCCTGTGCATCTTTTTCCAAAGGAACTTGGCTACTGACAGTAATCATATTGTGCATGTGAATCAAGTTCTTTACCTTTGTCCGTTATCTCTTAGCATCTGCATGTCACATAGTCAAACTTTGTTTGTTTGTTTCCAAGTTTCAGCTTTATATTCCTATTACCAGCATGTTACCATGATCTAAAATATGTATATAGGAATAACTATTGATAAAGAGCTTCACTTTTTCATTGTTTTTTGTTAATTTCTGTTGATATGTAGTATCGGATTGCAGCTGTTCATAGTTTAAAGCAGGGAATAAACTGCTTGTGATGCTAAATTGGGTTTTTTTTCTTGCCTCTGTGATAAAAGTATATTTTTCAAAGGAGTGTCCAGAAAGCTTGACTTAACTCATCTTTTTCCACTTTTGCCTTTCCTTTGGGCAAACAAACATTTTGTCATGTTTCGCCCTTTGTTGTCTTGTAACAGATAGGTTGCGAACATTGTATATAGGTTATTTAATTCTATTTTCCACCTCATCATTCTCTGCCCACGCCCATCCTTTTCGGGGATCTTTCCTGCTTAGGCAGGAAACAAATGTTGAGTGGGCTGAGAGCAATCAAACCGGTCTGCTTAAATGCAAAAAAGGAGGTGCTTCAGACCAACTCTTCCCTTGTAAAGAAAAGGAATAGAGGCTGCAGATTAATTCCAAACTTAAGAAGTCTGAACGCCTTTAGTGAGAAGTACAAGATGGAGATCATTTTAGGTAATCCTAGTGCTGTGGAAGAACAACTGGGTGGTTTTTTTGATCATTTACTGGCAGGACACATGATTCCAGTGTGAAGATTTGTCTAAGACATAAAAGCATCTGTATTTCACCAGAATCACAGAGGATAACTTTCAGAACAAAGTGCAATTCTTCTTTTATTGCTGGTTTTTCCCTACTAAGTTGTAAGGGATTTTGTAATTAACAAGCTTAATCATTCCAGTTAAAGAATGGAAAGTACAATTTACCTTCCTGAAAATCTTATCAAGGACTTTTTTTTTTTTTTTTTTTTTTCCTTTTTCTTTCTTTCTTTCTGAAGAGGACTTTAGTGTCCTGAGATCTGCTTTGGGTTTCTTGAAGTCCTCTGAGTGAAAGATGCAGAATTTGTATTCACTATTGACTCTGCATTATTATTTATATGGGGGTCAGCTGAAATCTGTTTGCCATAGCATCTCTCAAAAAAAACCCACATTTTTTAAATGTTTGGACAACTTGATTTTATGCCTGATAATTTGATTGAGACTTTGTGATTGTCATAGGCCAGGCTGACTGCACTTTTAAAATTCCTTACATGACTGTACATGCAGTGCACAGGAGTATTGCTTCAAGCTGTTTGTCATTCCCTGAACAGGATAGCAACTTTTCTGAGGGAGATAGTCAACTCTCCTATGTTATGGTGCCTGCTAGAAGATAGCTTGTTGGAATCAAATGGAAAGTTGTCCTGCCTTCTAAATAATTAGAGACAGATGCCTCTTTCCTTGGCTAGGAACTCACCTTGGCTTTCTATGGTAAAGCTTTCGGGTGTTTTGGAGCTCAGAATAGTGATACATGCATTATCAGGCTTCCGTCTGTACATTCATTGTTGCAACATGCTTGTCAACAGCTGAAGTCCTGGGAAATCCTGACCCCTCTGTAGTTAGCAGCCTATCTCTAAAACAGGTACATTAAATGCCACATATAATAGTTTGTGTCTTAGCTGCTTGGATTTCTGAACACGTTACTGATAAGCTGTTCAGGTTACTGGCTTGTTGAATGGAGAATGTAAGATAATATTTCTGAGGTTTTTGGTGATACTATCTTTTGGATAATATTTTGGAGTTCCTTGGTGATATCGCTGAAGCTTTTGCAGAATGTTTGAAATCTTAAAATCTGCAAAGTGCTCACAGGAAGCCTGGTTTGCTACTGTAGTAGGCATTTCACGGTTGCTAAACACCCATGACAGATGCTGGCTTTAGGAATGCAAACCTACAGTTTTGAGCAAGCAAAAGACTCTGGGACACTTCTGCAGGTAAAGCAGTGTTCTTGGTGAGCATTATCACCCACACGGCTTCTGTATGTAGAAGGAAACACTCAAGAGAGAAAAAATACTTATTTTTTTAAATTGTTCTTTTTGAAGTTGTATTGTCTGCATATTCATGTCCTATCCTGCAGATTCTCTTCCTTAGAGCTTTGAGAGCCTTTCCAGATCTCTAGGACTCAGAGGAACTGAGGCTGTGGGGGACACACATTATTCTGGTGTGCTTCACGTAGGTAACAGGGCTTGTGCATATGTTCTAGGTAATCCTGAGGCAAAAATTCTCTAGTTGAAGTGGTTAGCATCTTACGCTCACAGCATGACTGTATAATGAAACAATTTGAAGAATAACAGTTATGTGTAACTAAACTTTATTTGGTGCCTTGGTGTATCTCTCGTTTTAACTTACAGAAGGGAGCCATGTTCTGTTCTTTTCTGAAAAAGATAATCTCGCCTGTCTCGACAACTAGCACTGTTTGACAGACTGCTTCTTTAGGAAGGGGAGACTTTCTCAGTTGTTCAAGCAACTAGCATGGATCTGTTTATTCTGTGAGTTTTAGGTGACATGTACAGTTTTCCAACAATGTATTCCTGTCTTCATCTTTATCCATAGCACTTGGAGGCTTTATCCTTAGCAGTGTCTGTAGTGTCTTAATCTGAAAAAAACTTAAATCCTAATTTTCCGTCCCTTTGAGAACACGTCCAGGATGATTTGCCTTCCAGACAGAAAAATTTGCTCCTTTATGACTTTATATTGCCAGAGGTTTTTAAATGTTTCATTTTGGACTATAGACTTAAGTATTAAGCGGTAAAAAGTGGATTATTGGAAGTTCAGCTAGCAAAATGTGATGATGCTGTTTTAACGTGTGACAGCAGTTTTAACATTGTATTGTGATTGACTCCAGCCTCTTCCAAAGAGATTCAGGTTGAAGTTGAAGACTTTAAGTATCTCTGTTCAACATTCACTTTTTAAAAATCCTTAACTGATTAAACAACTAATCTTTAAAAAGCTTCTGAGGTTTCTCTTCTAAGTAGCAGTGAAATGTGAAGGCTTACTGTGTTCATTGCTTTTCCAAAAGTAAACATCCTGAAGGGAAGTGTGTACTGACTGGTATATTTCCAGATAATATATTTCTGTGTGCTTTTTAAAATAATGACTGAAACCTCTTCCTTAAACAGTCTCTTTCTCTAAAAGTAAAGGTGGCTCAAAATGAAGTACTTTCTGCAAATTTCACCTGCATACCTTGTCTTCTGTGGCTGTTGATGATAGTCTCAGTATTAATTAGAAAAATCTGTTTGTCACAAACAGTAAGATGTTGGACTTTTATCTGGCTGTTCTTGTCTTTGCTAAAATGAGGTAATAATCCTTTCTGTGCAAGTAATCCTCTTTACTAAACAGCACTTGGATGTCATTTAGCAGCATTGCAGTGGAGAATAAAATTCTTTTCTTTCCAATTTAGAAAATCTGTAGTATTGTATTTTTCAATAGTAGTGTCAGGCTTGGTATGAATGCTGTAATTTAGTAATTACATTTGCATAGCCAAATTTCTCCTGCTGTTCAGCTGGTTGTACTTCCCATCCTTCCCTTTTTATCCAGATTTATTTGTGGTTTTATTCTGTGATCATAGCCAAAAGAGGAGCTGTACTTCATTAGTGAGTCAAAGGAATGTATAAATTTTTATTAGTCAAAGGAATGTTTGGTTTTTTGTTATAATACACACATTAGAATGTATATATCATTATATTTTTAAATGAATATACATCACAATGTGTATTTTTATTAGCTTGCAAACTTTAATCCCTTGATTAATTCTTGAATTTCAACAGGACTAGCAACGTAACAACCATTTACAGATCAGGCCATGTATTTGCAAAGTAATTTGAATTCCAGTCTGCTGAAGCATTCTGTTTTGCTTATATTTATAAAGGTTTTCAGTGGTGGTGGTTGTTGCTTCTCTCTTTTAATTGTTTTATGATGATGTGGAAAAGAAAGCAGAAACTTTTAAAAGTCTTTCCAGGTAGAAATCTGACTGTTGCACTAATAGCAGAGTCTAAGATCTACTGAAACTGAGGGGAGTCAACATCATCTGCTTTAGGAGTTCACTGTTTGTAGAAGGTGAAGGAGGATGAACTGTACTTTTTTTTCCACTTATGATGGCTGTATTTCTAATGGTTCGTGGAAAACCGTCCATATAATTTCAGTATGTGCTTCAGCAGAGTACTTCTGTGGTAGTGTTGGCTGATCATGAATGCGTACTTCTAGTGCTTGAAGGGAAGAGTTTTCGTAATGTAAAGTACTGAGCATCTTGCATATCATCCCATGAGTGACAAATGTGGTTACTATTAGATGAATCAAGGTACTAGGAAATTTTAAAAGAACAATTATTTTAATATTTTTTCAATATTTTAATGTAATGGAAATAAAAAAAATAATATTTAAGTAAATATAATCCCCTAGAAATTAAGTCTATTTTTAATTCTTTCTTCAGTTTTGGAAGGATATTGTTGAAGATATTGAAGTTCGTGATCTAATTTCTGACAGAAGCAAATCTCAAGGTGAGACTTCGTGACTAATCTTAATACATATATGTTGGTAAACATAGCAAAGGAAGGACTAAAATTTATTTGTTTACTTTGTAGATATTCCATCGGAAGAATGGATCTGGGAATCCTTATTTCATCCACCTCGCAAATTGGGCATTAATGATATTGAAGGGCAGCGGGTACTTCAGATCGCAGTGATTTTACGTAATCTTTCTTTTGAAGAGGGAAATGTTAAACTTTTGGCAGCTAATCGTACTTGTCTTCGGTTCCTGCTACTCTCTGCTCATAGTCACTTTATTTCTCTACGGCAGTTGGGGCTTGACACGCTGGGAAATATTGCAGCAGAGGTAATGTGCTTCAAAACAGAACAATTAAAATATAATTTGATAAAAGCATTACTTTAGTGTTAATTAAATGAATTACTTTTTTCCGTGATCATTGGATGAAGCAGGAAATAAATTATTCTCTGAATTTGTAAATAGCAATTTGAAAACAAGTATTCAGAGCCAAAACAAAAATACAGACTGTACGTGTCAGTTTGCTAACATAGAATCACATGAAGAAGACTGATTGTATAGGGAGATACAAGATATTCGTAGTGCATAATTTTCAGTTTAGTTTCTCAGTGAGAAGAAAGGTATTTAGGAAAATTCTGCAGGCGGTACGCTAGCTTCTTCACTTTAGTCATAGTGTCAAAATAGTACATTTGAGAAAGGGGGTGGTAGAGGGTTTAGTGTAAATTAGACTGCTACTTCAGAGCAGAAAAGGTGGAAGGGGCTCAAAATAAAAGGGGCTACAGTAAAAAGCTCACAGGGTTCTGGTTTTGTGAACACAAACGTCATTTATATGTGCTGCATTTAAACACTTTTAAATCTTATATTTCAATATGCAATTTTAAGGATTTGAGCCATTAGCACTATATGGATAGTGTTAGTCATATGGGTTTTTTTCTTTCTCATCAGCTTCTTTTGGATCCTGTTGATTTCAAAACTACTCATCTAATGTTTCACACTGTTACAAAATGCCTCATGTCAAGGGATAGATTTTTAAAAATGAGAGGTAAGATCTCTAGCTATTCTTGTTGTTGTATTAGAATTGTAATTATTGCTGTTTAAAACTATTTTGTATTTGTTCTTCAGGCATGGAAATCTTGGCAAATCTCTGTAAGGCTGAAGATAATGGTGTCTTAATTTGTGAATATGTGGATCAAGAATCCTATAAAGAGATCATATGTCATCTCACGCTACCAGATGTGCTGCTTGTAATCTCAGCACTTGAGGTGCTATACATGCTCACAGAAATGGGAGAAGTGGCTTGCTCAAAGATTGCTAAAGTAGAGAAGAGCATAGGTAAGGGAGAAGCAAATGTGTTACTCTTATGTAGGAAAAAAGACTTAAGAATATATCATGTTCAGTGGTTAAAAACATGGCTTCCTTGTGTGTGTATGCAGCTTAGGGGTGGATATTAGAATAGGAAGTTTTTACTAAAATATATTCTTTATGTCCTCAAGAAATTGATGATGCTAATAACTCGGGAAGCTAAAACTTTGGAAGTGTTTGGGGTTTTTCTTGGTTTTTTTTTTTTAAATGCCATGAAGTGGCGGGGAGGGAATAAAAAAATTCTGCAGAAGCGTGCAGAGGTTTGTTTTGTTTCAGCATGTGGCAATTTTAAAGCAAATCAATATGTCCCAGCAGCATTCATTTGTCTTGTCCTAATGTCGTTGTTGGTTTTACATTCAATACTTTAGATACATTAGTATGTCTGGTTTCTATGGACATCCAGATGTTTGGACCTGATGCACTTACTGCTGTAAAACTCATTGAACATCAGTGCATTAGCCAGCAAGGAGTACCTGATGTCAGACCACAAGTAATGGATCACGGTTCTTCACAGGCCCATGCAACAGGTGTCCCGGGTTTGTATCACTGCAAGAGAACATACTCTTCTACAAAATTACCTATATGGCATGTGTGATTTTTGTCTTCTGTAGGTTTCTGATTAATTTACATAAATAAGTATAGCATTATGCATAACATATGGTATCTTTTTCAGACACTTGTTCACAAAGCAAATAAAAAGTTGTTAGCCAAAACTGTTGTGAAACAAGATTTAAAAGAATATTTTTCAGTTGCTAATCCAAAAATTTACTGAGCGTTATGTACACTCCTTATTTTAACTTGTTCAGTGAAAAGAAAAAGTATCCATTCTAGATTGTTCCCACAATTTGCAGAGAATTAGAGGTCCATTTTATATTGTGTTTTACACAGAATATTATTGGGCAGTAACATATAGTATTTGATAGAATTGCAGAGATGACAGACACACAGAATCATGCCTCTATTGAAGCTGCTAAACAGCTTATTATGATGTGAACCAAATTTTAACTATTGTTTAAAGCTTGGAAAGTGTTTTCTTAATTGTAAACTAAATTTTAATTATTATTAATTTTTGCAGTTTTATTTTGGGATTAAATACTAGCACTTTGGAAATTGATGGCACAGCTACTTATTATTGGTCAGGGGGAATAGCATGTACCTCATTCTGTCTTTACTAATAAAAGCACATAGCAGTACACCACACGTGCACACAAGATGGAACATAGCTGTTAGTGTGGGGAAAAAATTGAGAAAGAACCATTACGACAGACACTGGCTTGCATGTCTAAGTATACTGTTTCTGGAATGGGTGCAGATACCACAGTGAAAGTGACTGGAAAAGAATGCGACTAAGGGGATGAACAAGAGTGAATAGCAGGAACCAATGTGACATCGCAACGAAATTCTTTACATTATATTTGCTTCAACTTAAGAATTGGAAAAATAATTGCTGTGTATTTGTGCCTGTTCTGGTGGAGTACTGTGCCACTCTTAAATCATGCTCAGTACTCTAAAGTACTGAGATCATGGATCATGATTGTTAATCTGGAAGCTGTCGTTCACTAAGTGCTTATGTCATGATTGCACTTTAGTGGTGGCTCTGGCTTTAGCATGTCCTGCTTCACTTTGGTAAATTGTGATGGAAATCTGTAGTCTGCTTAGTGTACCTTTGTGACTTCCCTTAGCTGGATACATCCTTGCTTACAGACACAGGAGAGACTGTACCGCTGAAAGTCATGAAGTGCTTCATTCAGGAGAACAAAAATCGTTTCAGCAAATTTTTTTTTCTTTCCCTCACTCTCCATAGCCTCTAGGACAGCACCACATGTTGCTCCACCACCAGGAATAGTAGAAATAGACAGCGAGAAATTTGCATGTCAGTGGTAAGTGTATAGTTCTATTCAAATACTTTAATGAAGAAGAAAAACAAAGAAAAATGCCTGTATTCATGTGTCACAGAATTTTCTAGATTGCTTCTATTTACTGTTAGACTCATTTTTCTGAAAAGTATAAACCAAAACCATTCTGTCATTGCTTTGAAGAGGTATGAAAGAAAAAACTCAACCAGAATATTCATCTTCAACGGTTGATACTTGAAATTAGTTGTTTTCTCTTTTAGACTAGAATTTAAATAAAATCAAGATCAGAGTTAAAAATCAAATTATTTCTTAAATTGTCAAGCAGTATTATCTGTTTCATGAGTGTTTTCATCTGGTAATGTGTTGCTGTATTACTGTACCAATATAAAAGTAATTATCAAATTATGAAGCTAGGCCCTGCAAAACTCTCGTGTGATCATTGTGAAGCTTGAGCAAGTTGAGGAACATCAAAGCCTTTTCCATCCAAATTCTCTTGCTTTCAACTAATATTGTTGTTGTCAGATATTTAGAGAAAAAACTATTCTACCTGTGGTTCTCAAGTGGACTGAGGGTGATCTTTCTGAACTATTTGACTTATGTAAATCTACTCACATTCTAAATGTTTGTATGAATCAACTCGTGGTGGACCCTTCCAGCTCTGCTGCTTCACAACTTACATGTTATCTGTTGTCTTCCTGATCAGACAAGGGCTTTCAAGATAAAGTGGGTAGAAGTTGTCAAAGCTTAGTGCTTTAGGTCATAATTTAGTTTTACTTATGCTTGCAGCAAAGCTGTGGTTGTATGGGGGAAATGTAGATTCTTGTTGGTGCACTGACATCATTCCCATGCTTCTGTTTGACCACTGCAAAGTATTATTAATGTGCGCTGCTGAAAGACGGAGAAATTTCACATTTAGGCGTTTAAACAGGCATACCTGGAGTTGGACTCGCCACAGCTCAATTTAGTGATCTGCAAGTTGGTCCCAAAACTAGTTTTCTAGGCTGCCTTTTTAATTAATGGAGTGGGAGATACCCCAAATGGTAGAATAAATTGCCTTCACCTGCCTAGTTTCTGATGAGATTACAAATTACCTTCTGTGCCACCTTCTCTCTATTGATTATAGAGAGCACTAGACATCTAGCTTTTAGTAGTAAAGTTGTAGGCCAGGTGAATTTTGCACTCTGTATAAAATATAAAATAGAAGTTTCAACTGCTAAAATAACTATGGGTAGGTATCATGCTGCAACTGTGTAATACCATGAATAGATTATTAGCCAGGTTAGCCTGAGTAGGAGTCCTTGTAAGGTAAGTGCGTGTGACAGTAAAGTGCTAATCACAGATCCCATTTCACCATTATAAGTCTGGAGTATCTTCAGTTTGCTGGTACAAGTGATAGTGTGTCAGCCTAATATGACATACCCAACTGGATAGTCATTTGTCTGATATGCCAAATTTAATTAATACCTAGACTTTCTGTTACACAGTGTGATCTCAATTTTTGTAATAATGAAATTGTAACTCAACTGCAGGAGAAATGGTATTATACTTGCTCTTTACTGGTTATGAGAGAACACAATTTAAAGAATGCAATCATTTGCTTTTTCTCTTTTGAAGCATCTAGTTATATTGGACATGTAGGACTCTGGAAAGGAGAATGCAGTGTAGTTTTCCAGAGTGTTAGCACCATATAGTAAACGCTGACAATTTAAAAAATATTCTTATTCTCTCTGAGCCTATATTCTGGTACTGGTATTTGTACATTACGTGAGAGTTGTTACTTATCTCCATTTGCTGCTGGGGATGAACCGTTCCCATGTCCGTGGGTTGGAATAATGGATCTGAAAGAAATAAAATCAAACTGATAGAAAATGCTTCCTTCCCTCACAGCTTCCTGGTTGGGGTTGGATGGTCTGTGTGCTTGCGGAGAGAGAGTCTGTAGGAGATACAAATACTTTCTTTCTCTGGAAACTGAACGTTAGGCAGAACAGGTTGTTCCAGGATTTTATTGATGTCTATGTAATGTGGGACTCCAGGAACGAGAGAGTGTGTGTGTGCGCGCATGCACGTACTCTCTTAGAATCCCAGTCCCCTCTCTCCTGCCTTCCCACCTCTATAAGAATGAGTGTTGAGATTGTTACTCTATCTCTGGTTTTACTTGTATTTTAAAGTAAGACTGCATTAGCAGATCAGTTAACAAAATCTTAGTTTTGATACAAATGTTGACTTCTGATAGAAATTTCTGATAAAGAATTAGCTAGCATTCAGTCCGTCTTTTGCTAAAGCAGAATCATTAAGAAATAACAATAGAGCTGTGGGGAGGAGATGTCACCAAACAATGCATTCTTTTTTTGTTTTGTTTCTGAATATACAATAAAAAAGGCATACATAGAGACTATTTTGCATATTACATATGTAAATAACATGTTGCCTAAAAACTGACTGCATATGTTAGGGGTCCTGTGTGTTGAATCATAAGCAGTGAGAAGGACAAAGTATGGAACAGACATTTGACAAGACAATATACTAAAATGCCATTTTCCATGTTGTTTATCAGGTCTCAGAAATCTCTGTGTTACAGACAGAAGTGTTTTAACAACCCTTTTAAAAGTACTCTCTATATTTTGCTTCATAGTGTATTTTTTTCATCCTCAGGTTGAATGCCCATTTTGAGGTGAATCTTGATTGCTCAGTCTCTCGAGCAGAAATGTACTCGGAATACCTCTCTACCTGTAGTAAATTAGCTCGAGGTGGAATCCTAACATCAACTGGATTTTATAAATGTCTGCGGTAAGGCAAAAGTTAATGCAACAACAAAGAAGCAATTGTATGTGCTCAGTACTAACCTGTAGCTTTAGACTTCTTTGAGAAAGATCTACCAAGTTAAGTTTGAAAGACGTCCAGTTTGCAAATTTTAATTGAAACAAACGTTTAGAGTTTGTTTAATTTTATTTTATTCTATTTCAGGATCATTGATAGGTTCCTTCTCTGCTTATAGTCCTTTTTATTCTTTCCAAAGTAGTTTTTGGAGGTATTGTAGTTTTCACTTAGCTTGCATGAGATCTGGGCCAGCCATATGGTGGACCTGCTAGTCCTCAGTGATGAATACTCAGATGCTACTGGAGAATCCTGCTGTATTGCAAAGATGCAGACATTAGTGCAGTTACTCTGCACACAAGAGCAATTAGTTAAAAACATTGTAAGAGGGTTGAGTTATTGTGTTCATTAACATAAATTTATGTTGTGTTTGGCAGAACTGTCTTTCCAAATCATACAGTGAAGAGAGTAGAAGATCCAAGTAACAATGGTCAAGCACATATACATGTGGTAGGAGTAAAAAGGAGAGCTATACCACTTCCCATTCAGATGTACTATCAGCAGCAACCAACTTCGTCTACCCCAGTTGTCCGGGTTGATTCAATTCCTGATGTGTCTTCATCTCCTTCGCCAGCAGGTTTTTAAATTAATTAAATATCAAGTATTTTGCATTGATTCTGAAGTGACAGAGACAAAAGTTTCTGAAAATAGTTTGAAAGTGTTGGAAGTCAGGGCCACATGTTTTGATTCATTTTTTTCAATAATGTTAGGAATAGTATTGCAGTATGTACTTGCATGCCATACTAGTATTTGATGTGTAACCCATAAACTTGCCAGTCAGCAGACAAGCCATTGTTGCTGCATCATTAATTCAGATGTAGTATAGCTGAGAAGAGAAACTGCTTCATATAGAATTACAAATTCAAGCCTTGGATTTTTAAAAACTTGTTATGTTAATGTGTTTTGAAATAATTTTTGCTTCCAAACGTTTACTGCGTTTATTTCAACAGGAATCCCACATGGGCTACCAAGCGTAGGAAATCACTATCAGAGGACGCCTATTAACCAGTCTTCAACTTTGACAGCAACACAGATGTCTTTTCCAATTCAAGGTGTTCATACTGTGGCACAGACTGTTTCTAGAATTCCACAAAATCCTTCTATTCATACACAGCAGCAACAAAATGCTCCAGTGACTGTTATACAGAATAAAGGTCCAATATCCTGTGAAGTAGTGAAGGCCACAGTAATACAGAGCTCTGTTCCCCAGTCTGCAGTTCCTGTTACTATTGCTGTAGGAGGAGCACCACAAGCTTCTAATCAAAATCACAGCACTACAGGACAACAGCCGTCTGTTACTGTTGTTAGTTCTCAGACGTTGCTTCACCACCAACCTGTAATTCAACAACAGTCTCCACTGCATGCAGTGGTACCAGGACAGATACCTTCAGGCACTCCTGTTACGGTAATTCAGCAAGCTGTACCTCAGGGTCATATATTTGGCAGAGTACAAAACATACCAGCATGCAGTTCAGCAGTTTCACAGGGTCAACAGCTAATCAACACATCATCGCAACCTGGGCAGACATCATCTCAGCAGTCCTCTGCTGGTAACCAGCAACAAGATACAGTCATCATAGCACCCCAGCAGTACGTCACAACCTCTGCATCAAACATTGTTTCTGCCACCACAGTTCAGAATTTCCAAGTAGCAGCTGGGCAGGTGGTTACAATCGCAGGTGTCCAAAACCCACCGACATCTAGGGTAGGGTTTCAGAATATTGCACCAAAGCCTCTGCCATCTCAGCAGGTTCCACCTGCCGTGGTACAGCAGCCGATGCAGCCACAGCAGCAGCCTCCACCGCCATCCCAGCAAAGCGTAGTGATTGTAAGCCAGCCAGCTCAGCAAGGTCAAACGTACGCACCAGCCATTCATCAGATAGTGCTTGCTAATCCAGCTTCTATTCCCACTGGTCAAACTGTCCAGTTGACTGGACAGCCAAGCATTACTCCATCTTCTTCACCATCCCCAGGTCCGGTTACAAATAATCAAGTCCCTACAGTTATGTCATCTTCATCTACCACTCCCCAGTCACAAGGACCCCCTCCTACTGTCAGCCAGATGCTTTCTGTAAAGAGGCAGCAGCAGCAGCAACATTCACCAGCATCATCGCAGCAGCAGGTACAGGTACAACAACCGATACAGATGCAAGTTCAGTCACAACAAGCTAATACAGGAGTTGGCCAGCCTAACTCTGGTGAGTCTAGTCTGATAAAACAACTGCTTCTTCCAAAAAGAGGCCCCTCAACTCCAGGGGGGAAGCTTATACTCCCAGCTCCACAGATTCCTCCACCTAACAATGCAAGAGCTCCTAGCCCTCAGGTGGTTTATCAGATGGCCAATAACCAGGCACCAGGTTTTGGAGTTCAAGGACAGTCTCCAGCTCAGCAGCTGCTAGTTGGACAACAAAATGTTCAGCTGGTCCCGAGTGCAATCCAGCCCCAAGGGGCAGTACAAACAGTACCCATTTCTAATTTACAGATATTGCCAGGCCAGTTGATCTCAAACAGCCCAGCAACTATTTTCCAAGGGACTACTGGCAACCAGGTTACGATAACAGTTGTGCCAAATACGAGTTTTGCTACTGCAACTGTGAGTCAGGGAAATGCAACTCAGATCATTGCTCCAGCAGGAATTGCAGTAAGTGGAGCACAGACAGGAGTTGGGCTACAGGTGCAAACACTTCCAGCTACTCAAGCACCTTCAGCTGGACAATCACCATGTACTGCTGCTCCCCCATTCAAAGGTGATAAAATAATTTGCCAAAAGGAGGAAGAAGCAAAGGAAGCAACAGGTTTACACATTCATGAACGTAAAATTGAAGTTATGGAGAATCCTTCCTGCCGAAGAGGAGCTGCAAACACCAGCAATGGGGATGCAAAAGAAAATGAAATGCAGGTGGGAAGTCTTTTAAATGGGAGAAAGTATAGTGACTCCAGTCTACCTCCTTCTAACTCAGGGAAAACTCAGAATGAGGCCAATCAGTGCTCACAAGTCAGTAATGGGCCATCATTAGAAATGGGTGAGAATGGAGCTCCTGGAAAGCAGAACTTTGAACAAATGGACACACAGGAAATTAAAAGTGATTTGAAGAAGCCCCTAGTTAATGGAATCTGTGATTTTGATAAAGCAGATGGTTCTCATTTGAGCAAAAACATTCCAAATCACAAAACTTCCAATCATGTAGGAAATGGTGAGATATCTTCAGTGGAACAACAAGGGAATTTGGATGCCACGCAGCAAGATACTGCCAAAGGTGATCAAGGGGAAAGAATTTCTAATGGGCCTGTATTAACTTTGAGTAGTTCACCTGTTGTAAGCGGTACACAGGAGGCTGCAAAACTGTTAACCCAGCAACTTAGTGGTACCAACACTGATTTACCTAATGGACCTCTAGCTTCAAGTTTGAATTCAGATGTGCCTCAGCAACGCCCAAGTGTAGTTGTCTCACCACAATCTACAGCCTCTGTTATACAGGGGCATCAAATCATAGCAGTTCCACACTCAGGACCTAGAGTGTCCCAGTCTACCCTGTCATCCGAAGTTCGGTCTACTAATGGCACAGCAGAATGCAAAACTGTAAAGAGGCCAGCAGAGGATAATGACAGGGAAACTGTTCCAGGAATTCCAAATAAAGTAGGAGTTAGAATTGTTACAATCAGTGACCCCAACAATGCTGGTTGCAGTGCAACTATGGTTGCTGTGCCAGCTGGAGCGGATCCAAGCACTGTAGCGAAAGTAGCAATAGAAAGTGCTGTTCAACAAAAGCAGCAGCATCCAACCACGTATATACAAAGCATGGTCACACAGGTATGTTGCAGTGTTCTTTTTATTTTTATTCTAACTGTGATTCTGACCAATACTGTGAAATAACACGGGTGAAAATGTGAACTCAGTCGATATCTCTTGCATAGTATTCGAAATATTCAGAAAATGGTGCTTTCTGTTCTTTCACGGACTAAAGTTCTAATAGTTTGCATACCTCTTCAATGTCGGTGACAATAGTGGAATTTAAAATAGTTTGTAGCTTGATAATACGCAGTAAGGAAAGAACTTCTGCTCACTGATTTCTTCCTTAAAGGATTAACTGTTCTGAAAACAACAACGATTTGTTGTATGGTCTTGTAAAAATGTCAGTATTGTTCTGCATTTTATTCTTGGTCATTATTGCTTATGGAGGGGTGAATATGGTTTTTTGCAAGTTAATCACCGCAGCTGCATCTGGCTTGCTGAAATGAGTTGAAGTTCTTGCATTTAAAGGTGGTCTTCAGAGGCTTCCTTCAGGGGTTCACTACAGTCAGGAGAAAGTATTGTTTTGTAAATTTGTTCAAATATTTGTTTGTTTATTACAAAATATTTGTAATGTTTATTTTATCGATAAAATAAGCATTGTTTGGGTTTTTTTTTCTGTCTGACAAACTTTGGAGAGGGCTTCCCCCACCCTGATCAACTTTTTTTAACCATCTGAAAGTGGTTACTCCCTAACACTTTACTAGAAATGAGGTATGGCCATCATTTGTATGAGTATTAATAAGTACAAATAATCATGTCTGAGATTATTCCAGTCTCTAGAATTTATTTTAGTTTTGTACATGGACAGAAAATCCCTCTCCAAAAAATGTTCCTAACCTGAATAGGAGCAAAAAGAGTAGAATAGTAGGTCTGGCAGTCAAGAGTTCTGACAGACCAGAGGGAGGAAATGAAGTCTTGAGTTGTACATTAGTGCATTTTGACCTCAAGATCTTTTATTTCTTATCTTCCTTTTTTGTTTGGTTCATTGGGGTTTTGTTTGTTTGTTTTTGACAAGGTACCAGGTATAGACCCTACAGACTTAAACAGAGCTAGAACTCAATTTTCGACAAGTGGTGGCTAGTGCTACTTCTTTTTCTGTGTCAAGTTAGGTTTCTATTGAAAGCTCTTTTGACTTTCCTTCATCTAGTTGTCAGAAATCAGGACTAACACTTAACAAGTTTTGTTTCTTTTTTCTGTCTTTACTTTTTTCTTTTAACTGCCACACCGCACAGAGTTATGTTCTTAAAATGTCTTTGAACTCACTCATAAATTTTAACTTAGGTTTTATCAGAGAGAGATCTGTATTTTTCTGATACATTATTTATCTTTGTTCTTACTAGAAATGATTTGACCAAAATGAAAGTGTCTGTTGGCAGCGTAGGGACAATGCACTAGATTTTCTGTAGTGTGTATATATTAGCTATGCCTTGCTTTTTACAGTGAGTGTCTTTAGCTGTTACACAGTTTGAATTTCTGTTATAGCTTTGCTAAGGATTTGGCTGAAATGGAAATGGTATGGCTGTGTCTCTGGAATGGAATAAATATTATCTGTGGTTATTTATTCCCTGGACATGTGGCTGACAAGAATTTTCAGTTGTGTCTCAAACAGCTACTAAACTATCAGACTTTCAGATTTTTGAGAAGAGGGGAGTAATGCAGTTAACTGTTTCATTTGTATTAGATAATGTGTATCGTGATAATAGAAGGGAAAAAAAGAAGAAATATTTTCTGTGCTGATAGTTTTTTTTACACTGTCACTAATATCACTATCATTAATAGTTCCTACATTTTCCATTACCTGTACAAACAGAAGTGCTGCCAGCTGGGCTTGCCATTCAGTACAAATTTGCAGACCAAAATAACTTCGTTTAATGTCTGCTTCTGTGGAAGTTAGCTCATTCTTGTGTCTGTAGGATGCCCTTCCTTTCTTCAAAATTACAGGAATGTGGGAGAAAAGCAGTTAATTAGTTTTGATCTTGAACAATCTAATTCATTAGCTAATTGCCTTAACCATTACGTATGGCTATTTATGAATCATGTCTATCATGATAATGCTAAGTACTGACTTATAATAGAACCCACTTTATAGTACTCTGTTCAGACATAGCGAACATCATAGTCTGGCTTAAGACTTTTAAGGATCTTTACCACTCCTTTAAAATTAATGTGTTGGACTATAAACAGTACCAAAATCATCCTGGCCAGCTCTTTTTTTTTCCAAAGCTGCTGAGCAGCTGCAATAGCAATTGTTTTTCTGGAAAAGCAGATGGTAAGTATTTCCAATATTGAGTCTGCTTTTAGGAGTATCTTTAAAACATCCAGAAATACTAAGATGTAGCCAAATTCTCATGAACTCAGTGTGAATTTTACTGATGACTTCTTTTGAGGCTAGGCCCTGTATAATCTCCTATTTTTCTCCCTCCCATTTTGAGTCTTCCTTGTATGATAAGCAGCTTCCTTGTACCTGACTTTTTGAAAGGCAGCAGCTAAGGAACACTTTTTTCACTTGAGCATCTGCATTGTTTTATCCTCTCTGCAGTACCTAATGTGTACTGGCTGTCTTGCAGAAGAAATAGAACATGGTTCTTTCTGCAAACAGTGTGAAATTTATTATAAATACAACCCAATGGAGAAAAACAGTGAGGGACAGGGAATAAAGGGGTATTAGCTGTGGCAAAATTACATAGCTGCTGAAGGTGTTAGTGTGTGATTTCCTGTTTGCTTGTCATTTTAAAATTTTATTTTAAACTAGAGCTTGTATTTCAGAGAAGTGAGAAAAGGATAGAAGAAGAAAATTTGTAATAAAATTACAACCCAACAGGAAGGCTGGAAAAGGAGATGCAGAGGACAGAAGAGGGAGGAGAGTATTGCTTATGCAATTACAGCAGGATTAGTTGTCACGAACTGCAGAGAGGAGAAGGGGAAGATGCTTGAACTGAAGATAAGGAAGGGCAAACAAATAGGGGAGGAAGTGAACAGCAACATGAAAACTAAGGAAAGCAAGAAAAAGAGCTAAATAATCCTTAATGGAATGTAAAAGTTAAGATTTGTTTCATGATATGAATGGTAGTTTGAAATGGGCTGGTACTATATGCTTGGGGGGGAAAAATGTTGATTTAAATGGCCTACTAAAATAATGAAAATTATATACTTGTTATTTATGGGACTGCCCATGTAGTGCTGTTGAAATGCAGTTACACAAGTACAGGTATTGTCTGTGTATAACCTGTGATTATTCCATGTTAATTGTACACCTCAGCAGAACTCATTGAAAAGTAACTACATATATACTGACTTAAAAGATTTTTCTTTTTATTTTTTGCATTTTTATAAAAAATTGGGCTATGGGTTATGTCAGAAGAGGAACATGTGATACAGTGTTGCAATTGTTTAATTATATCTCCAGCTGTATTTTGTAAGCTCATGAAATGTAGTCTGAGAGGAGACAGAACTGGCACTTTATTTCCTTGGCTTCCTTTTATTTTGGTGTTCCCTGTTCCTGGATTATTGCTTTCCTGAGGCATTGTGCTAGACCTGTGGATGAAAAAGAAAAAGAAATGAGCAATTACCTACCTGTACCCTTTTTTTTCTACTTTTTCTTACTCCTCTTCAAACGCCTCCAAAACATCTGTTGAACATAACCATGTTGGTTTGTCCCAATTGGTGTGTGTTTTGAAGGAATGCTCTGATACCACGCCGAGTGCCTAGAAGTGAGCAAATCTGATTTAAATTGCCTTATCTGGCTTTTAAAGTAATCACTTCCCTGCTCATCACTGTCGTCCCCTCATAAACAGTGCATGCCCATTTCTCTTAAGGCCACACACTTGAAACATACTTGTGTGGAAATTTAGGTGGCAAAAACTGTGTGAGCATTGCCATAACTATTTGCTCCTGCTCTCTGTTGATTGGGAAGCTGAGAATTACCATGCACCAGAAAGCAGGTGTGTAGCTCCAGGAGGTGTAATTCATTCCTAGCCGCAGAGCAAATGAGTTTCTCAGCTGGAAGTACTGAAGTACAGAATCTCTGTGCTTTTATTGCTCTTCACTTGTGAAGCACACTGTTGCAAGGAGACTTAAACTTCTGTAATCTAACAAGAAAAGAACATTTATTTTAGTGCCTACCCATCCAACTGACCCTTTCCTCACACTCAAATCCTGCTATATTCATTTTCAGCTTATAGGTTACCTTTTTATATATAGATATATGTTCATTATCATGAAGAAGCTAAACTTAAAATTTTGTAGTACAAAACGGTAAATCCTATGATACTTAAAAAATATTTTTAGTAATAATTGTTTATTGTTGAGTTAAATGTATTTACTATGGGTGTGCACATACTAATGGTGGGAGAAAAAAATGCAGCCTAATGCTTTTAAACTGCACATGGCTCTGTATGTCAACAAGACCCCCATCACACTGGGATGCAGTGTGTTCTCTTGCTCATGGCACAGTAGGCCTTTTAAATAAAATGGGAAGGTATCATGGTAAAATAGAGTTATCCATTAATACATAAAGGGAATGGCATCACTGGTTCTGTGAAATGGAGGTGCAGGCCATTTCTGGCCCCAAGCCATAGAGTTTGTTATTCCTACCACATAGGGAGCTCGTGTGCATAAAAATAATTTAGTATCTTTTGTAAACAGTCCGTTCTAGTTAGCAGAAAGCTCTTAGCTTTACTCTTAGTTTTCATGCCTGTGCTGGACTTCCCCCACCTCACCCCATATCCCATTCTAAAGGCACCCAGTCTAGGTATAAAATCTCTTTCTGCTTATTAAAAGTAGGCTGTAGTATCTGTTCTGCAAGTAGACTCTACAAGTATTAAGGATTTGTATTTATGTGGTTTTAAGAGTTCAGGGCAAACCATACTGAGATAGGTGATGCTGCTAGAGGTACCTTTCAGTCCTGTGATCCAGTGAGATCTGATTTGCAAAAGTGCTAAGTGGTGGCAGTGGCAAATCATACCATGGAGGGGTCTAACCTGATTATAAAAAGATGCCATGAAGTGCTTTCAAGTGTACTAGAGTACTGGGCGTTAGATTTCTGGAGGAACCTGGAATCATTAAATGTTTCTGCTAGAGTAGGAAGGTTTGTGAAATCTTTATGCCGTGGGGAAATTTTTTTTCAATACTACTTCTCCCAGAAAGACTGCATTAGGAAAAATTAAGTGTCTGTCATAGTTCCATATGTTAAAGAAGTAAGTGAGTTTACATAATAATTGCAGATCAGTACTGTAAACTAGGTAGCACATAGCAAGTATTTCTAGGTACATTTCTGGAAAAAAGGAGTTTCATTTCTGAGTATACCTAATTTTAGTAATGTCCTGTGTATCATGCATTACTAAATCAATACATGAAAATAGAGGAGGGAAAAAAACCCCAAATTACCAGTATTTTTGATCTCTTGAACGAAGTGAGGAAAGCTTTGAGACATTCGAACATAGAACTTATGTTTCTGAAATAAAACCTAGGAAAACAAATGTAACTTTGCTTTATCTGTTGATTTTAAAATATAATCAGCACAGTTGATAGGCAAGCAATAGATTTGACTTAAAAATACATGGAAGTTGCAACTGCCTAATGCTACAAGTTTGAGTGAAACTACTTTGCAGTACAGCAGTAATAAGAGAATTCTAAACAACAATTACTTTACACATTTCTTTTCAATTTATCAGCTTTTTTTTCCCCTCACTGAAAAAAAAGTGTAGAAAGGAATTGGAGGGGGAACTGAATTTTAACTTTTTGACCTGAAAATTTGTTTCCCTTTCTGTGCTTTTTCATTTTCAGCATGTAACATTTTGTGTTGTATATCTCAGATCTCCTTGTTTAAAATCAACAATTTTTTAATGAGATGGTATTAAAACCTTTGAATACCACTAGGAGAGCTTGCCAGAAAAACCCTTGAGAAAATTCATAATTCTGGATTAATTGCAGGGTTTGCTTAGAATGGAGTAAATAATACATGAAGCACACATTGAATGATGAGAATTAAATGAAATACTGAATACGTTCAGTAAGCTCACTCTCCCTCCAGCACATTAAATGAGACAGAGACTATTCTATAGGGATAAAAAGTCATATAAAGACCATCATAATGTATTGATACCAGGATGCCAAGTGAAGATTGCAAAACAAGCTGTACTGGTGACACTCGATTTTACTTTCAGCTTCACTTTAAAAATGCCTTGTTATAGGGTTGTTGATCTTAAAAGGCCCCACTTGTGTTTACCTTTTGTTGAAAGATACATTGTGCAGATTCTTTACCCAATCTGTAAAGTAGCTTAGAGATCTTTAGATGGAAATCATTGCTGAGTTCAGAATGATTTGTAGTTATGACTAATGGACTCAAGAGTCCTTTCTTACAACTTTTCACACATGCAGATCACAGGCATCATACAATAGTGCTGTGTTCAGGAGTTTTGCTGAGTTTTGCCTTATTTTTATCAGGATTTATGCCTGGATAAGGGAAGTGGTTTGGGTCTGAGGCTTTTTTGCTGTCCTTTTGGTCATGTCATTAGCGTTGTATGATCTGTGATATTATTAACTCGTTACCTTGTGTGACTTGTCCACAATGCCAATAGAGAGCAGCAGGAAGAAAATGTAAGATCAATATGCAAATGAAACGTTAGAAGTTGCATTTAACTGTTTGTTTCCATACAGTTCAAGTCTAAAGCTATTCATTAACAGAGCTGTAAAGAGTATTGTGTGCACCATTTGAAAGTGCTTCTTTTATAATACTCTTAAACACAGACTCGAAAGTAGTTTTGTTTGGTCTCTTTAACAGAGTGTTACATTCCTTTTTTAATGGTAGGAAAGCAAAGGATGTTAGGTCTGCATTCCTAGATAATATTCAAAAGCTCAATTTTTTTTATTGTCATCATCTTTATAAACGTCTTACTGGCCAGAGCCCTCCAGGAAAAAAGAAAGAAGAGAAACAATATTCTGACATAAACACTGTTCTGAAATGGAAAGTCCAGCGTTCAGTATCTATTATTCAGAAAAAGAAATAAATTTGACATATTTTGGCTTTGTTTTTATCTTTTTTAGGTCACTTTTAAGATAATTTTTATTCACTGTTAAAACTAAGTGTCTTGTTCCCCTTGCTCCTGTGCAATATTACATCTTTTTCCTTTCTGAAATGTTTGTATTTCACTGTATAGAAGTTGTACGGCATGTTTAGGCATTCTGGGCACGTGGTGTTGTGTATAAAGGTACATGTGCTGGCTGGTTTTACAAGAGCTTGAAGAATTATATAATTTGCCAAGTTTTATAGAGAAAATGGTATGTCATAGTTTGAGTCTGCTGGTTTTTGATAGTGTTTCTTCAGCATTGTTCAATTTACCTTTTCTTACGCACTCTGTAACACAGGCTGATGTGTACTAATGCGGCAGTTCAAGAATTCCACAGATGCAGCACAGAAAACCATTTCATCAAAGAATATAAAGCAGTTTTAGATGTGTCAGTGCTCATTTTACTTCTTTTAGCAATATTTTCTCCTACGTTTACATAGGAAAGAAAACTACTGCCTGTGCTGATGATATTGCAGCCCCTTGAGTTTGCATGTTTTTTTCTTTTAAGAACAAATAAAGCTTTTGCAAAATAATGCTAACCTTTGCTCCACTAGTGCCCTTGAGAAATTCCTTTGTAGTCATAATTCTGTATTTGAATTTGGGTATAAGGTTTAGTAATTTGAATATTGGAAACTCCTGTATAAATACTACAGTGTAAAAGTTATATGTCCATCATGTCATTGTGTCTATTAATGCTTATTCAAAGTGTTAAAATCTGAAAACTTGTCCTGGATTAAAGCGTAGAACAAGAGATCTTTGAACAAACAGTAAATTGTATGTCAAGTCTTGAAATAAGCCCTGTTTAAAACTGTGTTTTAACTTCTTCTACAGAGCACACCTGCAACATCGATACCAACAGTGCAAGTACAGGGCCAGCAGATCAATTTGCAGCCGCCTTCATACACTGCAGCGAGTCAGCATGCAGAGCAAATGAAAAAACCTGGACAGAACTTCATGTGTCTGTGGCAATCTTGTAAAAAGTAAATGCTCCTTTATTTAACTACCTTTTACTAATATGTAACAGATGCTTGTATATAGAAAGCGATTCTACAAGTTCTATCCATTCTGTTTCCTTAAGTTACCTTATACTTTTGTCCGTGGGGAAAAGAGAAGGTGAAAAGTGTTGAGGAAGCTGAAGCTGAGATGGTGAGGTGCAAGACATTTTAACTGCTCTCAGTTATACTTCAGAGCATAAAATGAGTATTATGTGGCTTTCTTGCAATATCTTGATTCTTCAATAATAAATAAAATATTGTCATGTAGTTAAGTTAAAAAGAAGAAAAAATCCCAGCTCTGAAGCTTGTTCTCTGTGTTGCAAATACAAAAATAATTACATACTCCAGTTAAAAATCATGTCTTGACATTTTCTTGTGTTGCCAGCTTTTAATCTTTCTTGTGTTTCCAGTTTTGCAAGAGCAGGGTGTTGCACTTCTATGTCCTGGTCAAAGTCTTATTTAGATTATGACTAATTTTAGTAATTACGATACCATTTGTGTGCCGCAGGACTTCATTGTCACAAAAGGAAATAAAAAGGAACTTAGCCTTAAGACTAGACAGCAATGATTAGATTTATTTTGATTTGTTTTTGTTGTCCCTAAAAGAGAGAGGAGTGAGCTAGCAGACTTTTGGATGTAGGCTTATAAAAACCACGGTACTACCCTTGTTATCAGTATGTATATCTTGACACTGATTTTTAAAATAACATAGGTTTGTGAATATGCTTAGTTTTCAGTTTAGTGAAGGGAGCAGATTGGTGAAACAAAGGTAGTTGTCAAATAGCCACTCTGAAAACAGTGAGAAAAATTGCATAACGTATCGGATGGGCGTGAAAAAGGGGTGAGACACTTCTTCATTGTAGGATGAGACAAAGGGAGCATAAAGATGAGCTGATTTGGTAGAAAGCTGGTGTGTAGGCATTCAGAAAGTTGGGATGAAACAATGGAGAAGTTTGAATGTTTGGAACCAATGGTGAAAATGAGGCATTTGAACAGAATTAGAGGAATACTGAAGGACGGTTAATCTGTAGACCCCTGAAGCTGTAGTTTCTGTTTCTTACATTCCTTACAGATTTTATTCAAAGGTCATTAAGTCAATGCAAGACATAGGGATTTTAGATAAGACACTGACTGGTACTGTAGAGATCTGGTGCTTTTTAAAATCATGGCTGTGTTTTCACCTTAAAAGTGATTTTTTGATTCGGTAGGTGACACTTCTCTATGTAAGAAGTACGTGTAAGGCTTTACTTACTTTTTACTTTACTTTTTTATGGCTAGTAAATACAACCGTAGAGCCATACTCTACTGGCTGCACAATAGATGCATGAACACCTGTGTTGGTGTAAGAGTGGGTTGTACTGAGGTGGAAATTAAAAGCCGGGGTGGCTTCTTAGCAGAAGCCTCGCCGATTTATACCATCTTGAGGAGTTTGCTGAACTACAGTTTTGAAGTGTAAGTTATTCACCAACTTTATGTCTAAAGTTACGTAGGATGAGTTGTGTGTGGAGTTAAGGTGACATCTAACCATGGAACAAGCTGATACCACATGTGAACTAGTATGTGAATATGTGCAGACAAATTTTGGGGAAGGAGGAGCACCAATGCAATTATCATTACCTTACATTATCAGGCTTTTTGTAAGTCTGTCTTAATGTTATTCCAGTAAGTTTTCTTGAGACTGAAGTTAAGGGCTACGAGGCCCATATTTTACAAGTTGATCTCTACATTTTATTTCAAAGATTATTATTTCTGTTGCTTTAGTTTCTTCTGTCATTACTAACCGTACTGGATTTTGTTCATGCTTAATGTTCATGTTTAAGTTTCATTATTTTCAAAAGCCTTCAGAGATTTTTGCATTGATAGATTGTAGCCCATGTGACACACAGCTCTTGTTCTTATGCTGTTTCTCACTTTTAAAATATTTATTTCAGTCCCAACCTAAAAAAGTTTAGATAAACATTACACTCAGTGTTCTCTGTGGTGAAGAGAGAACCAAAATGTTATTAGCATCTTCCTCCAATGTATATTGTTTATTCATATTTCTTCAACAGCCTGATTAAAAACAGGAGTATCGAATCTCCTGGAGGCTTCCTGCTTCTAACAGACATTAAAAAAAAATCGGGAATTGCCACCTGTTATTGTAACTGTTTTATTTATAGCTCTCAATCTTAGCTGTTTATATTTGTTTAATAGAAAACAAGAAGATTCTTTTGACTGGGTCATTAGTCTATGTAAACTTTACATCCAGTACTTGGTTTCAGTCATGATTGCTTAGCAGTTTTTTTCCTAGGTATTAAGTGGGCAGGTTCATCATAGTAGAATGATAGAACAGTGTTTCTTTCATGGTGTTCATAATTAACCGGAAAGATATGACAGGAGACAAATTTGATACAATTATTTGCACCTGTTCCTCTATACATGTTCTTTAGTTTAATTCTCACAACGTATTAGCATTAAGTTTCCCTTCCAGGATGTATTGCAGAAGGCAGTGAAGGCCTTCAAAACCATTTTATTAAAAATCAGAATAAATACAAATAAATAAAATAGTATGTTCTTTTCCTACCTGCTAACTTGGCTGCTGCAGTCAGCACCATTCCTGTAGCGTGGGTGTGGGTTCTGCTGTCTTGTTTTTTAAAACTGAATTAGGAAACATTATACCAAGATTTTGAAATAAAATGCAACAGAATTAGTAGTGTCTGAAGACTACAACCAGATCAGGCCCAATTATGCAAGTAGTTGTAATGATTGGCCTCTCACAGATGTATTCAGGTTTAGAATCTTAGGAAGTAAAATTCTAAAAGGTGTCAGTCAGCCACACTACTTTGCACTGAGGATGTAACAGAAAGTAGGTGTTTTCCTTTGAAGTTCAGCTGTCTGCAAGTACTGCTAATTGCATTCAGTGTAATTTCAAAGCTGCTATTTTGTTTCACAGGTAGGCAGGAGATGTCTGCTATTGAATTGCTTTGTATTTAAAAAGTAAATTGGAAATGCTATTGAATCTCCACTGCCTGTCAAGTCAGCTATTAGTTTAATGTTCTGTTCAGCAGGTGAACAGAATGATAGAGAAATTAAGTGGGGAAACAAGAGTCTAGACTCAACTGACCGTATTCTCAGTACTTAAGCTTTTTTTTATTACTATGTTTAGGTGTTTCTTTAAGAAAAAATAGTTTTTCTCCGCAAAATGGTAGTAAATTTGAATCTTCTTAGATCAGTGATTGAAGTATAAAACTGGATGTGTTATACAGTGAATGAACCAACATAGCTGAAATAGCTTTTTTTTTTTTTCTTTTTTTTTTTTCCCCTTAAAGACTTGCCATGTTGAATAAAATGTTTTAAACTACATTTTGGGGTTTGCTTATGCCATGAACTTTGTTTCATCCATGCCAGGAATTATTCATAAATAGGTTTGTGCCAGCCTTAAGTTTACATACTGACTTCCCCTTTACTGTGGAAAGACATTTTTTTGTCCTCAAACATCAGTTTTCGCTGTTGAGCCAATGTAGATGTAAAACATTTTGTTTTCATTTCCTACTATGAGCTATGTGGACCAGCAGCAAGAGGCAGGTATTTCTCCTTCTTCCCAACTTCCCTTCAGTAAGAGCTGACTGGCATGGAAAAGATGAATGCTTTTTAAGAGAGTAGTATTTATTGCCTACGCAGAAGGTAATTGCTGTATTACAGGTGGTTGTTGCAGTAGGATTCAGTTTATAACTAAGGCTTGTCTCTGGGCGAAATTAGCTCTTTGACACCTTTATGGGGTTCAGTATCTGTACATTTAAGCCTACATATCAATTGCAAGTATGTTTGCATAATAGACACTATTCAAATGAGTAGTAGGATGTGGAAGGAGGTGGCTGGATCAAAGCACCTACTGATCTGCAATTCATACGCTGAGGGTTCTGACTTGAACTTGTCCATACATAACTGCTGTAGGTTTAAGATGTTGCTTCATCCTTGGCTGCTTGCTGATTCGAGGTCATCTCCCTCTTGGCACTGTTCAGCCCAGTGAGTTCAGTCAAACATCTTAATGCAAATACTTTTCTTGTCAACTGAAACTAAAATATTGGTATGTGAACTGGAGTGGCCAAGGTGGGGCATGTGTTTCCTTTCGGTAAGACTGCTGCACTGGTGGCATCTGTCCGGCAAGTGTGTGAAGACAGCTGGTGGCAATGACTTCCCAAATGGCAGCAACTAGGTTTCCAGACCTCTTCTGTCCAAGCCTTAAGTGGGTGTTGATGAGCTGGGTTAGTTGTATTGAAATGAATCATGAGCAGCTAAGTCTTTTGTTTATTTTGGCCATTTTTTCTCTGTTGAAGGAAGGGATGTAATTTGTAACGTTTGAGATACGTTTTAAGGTGTATCTAGACTAAAAAAACCCAAACCACTTAGAGTCATGCGCTATTTTCATGTAATATTTTTTGAAATATAGTGATTCTCCATTACTATCGGATACACGTTACCATAACACATCTTTTGTCTATGTGACAATTTGAAAATACAGTTGATTAACAAAGAACTGTTGATTCACCAGTATTTTGAGGTGGCATTCACAGTGAGTTGTAACTTTACTACCACTTTGAAATGGAAGAAGGCCCTATCAGGCTGAACTCACTGTAAGGTATGTCACACCTGTGCTTTCACCAAATAGAACATAGAGAAAACACAAAATATACTGTCGAGAGTATTATAGGGCCAGGTTTAGGACAACTTCATCTTTTCTGTTGATGCAGAAGCAATTAATTTGCTGAAATACCTCATGTCCTGTGCTTTGGGGCTGGCACTGGCAAAGTGCTTAGTTTGAGGTTTTGGAAAGTCATTTTCATTTGGTGAAACACTGGCACAGGTTGCTCAGAGAGGTGGTAGATGCCCCATCCCTGGAAACATTCAAGGTCAGGCTGGACAGGACCCTGAGCAACGTGGTCTAGTTGAAGATGTCCCTGCTCATTGCAGATCTTTGGAGGTCCCTTCCAACCCAAACTATTCTATGATTCTATGACTTAAAAATTGAGATTTAATTGAAGATGTTAAAAAGGGTCACATAAGTGACATTTTTTGACTGCTGTGTACATCAGGCAATGATACTTAGCCATTTTCCCAATATTTAGAATTCAGGTGCTAAAGAACACTAACTTTAGATTGATCTTTTACTCCATCAGTTTTGAGAAGCATGCGGTATTGAGAGCAAATAGGATGAATGGTGTGCATCTCTTTTTCCCAATTAAAGTTTAAATAAGGTCTGAGTATGACTGCCAGTAAAGAAGGAAAACAGGAAAAGGAATACATGAAACTCAACTTTTTTAGCTCTTTATTACTGTATTTTACTTGTATTGCGGAGAATGGGTCTGTTGGAATTAATAAGTATTATTTCTTTGGGAAAGTATAAATAAAAAAGCAGAACCATGATATTTCAATTGGATTTGACAAAATCATACTGCCATTTGTTGGTAGCTCACTGGTAATATATGTACATATTTTTCCTTTTAAAATTTTATGACTTCTCATTTATCGATGCATGTCTTGTTTCAGAAAATAAAAATGTTTAGCCAGTATGGGTTTATGTTTGTGATAGTTGCGCTTTACCATTAACTGGGGAAAAACCAAAAACTTAAATTCCCCTCCCCTTCTTTTTGTAGGTGGTTTCAGACACCATCACAGGTTTTCTATCATGCAGCAACTGAACATGGAGGAAAAGATGTCTACCCAGGGCAGTGCTTATGGGAGGGATGTGAACCTTTCCAGCGGCAGAGGTTTTCCTTCATTACCCATTTACAGGTGCAGATTTTCTTTCACGTATTACTTCAGAAAATAGTGGGAATTTCATGGTAAATTTTCACACACCTTTCTCACTGTCTTTCTCTTTTCCCCAAACAGGATAAGCACTGTTCCAGAGACGCTTTGCTTGCAGGATTAAAGCAAGATGAACATGGACAAGCAGGAAATCAGAAGCCTTCCAATAAGTAAGAGACCTGACCCTCATTAGCAATAGAGAAAATAAGAGAATTAGAAATTATTGGAAGAATTTGTGTATTTATATCTTGGCTTATTAGGTAGAACCCTGCATATGTAGAGTCTGTAACAGTAATCAAATTTGAGGTCCATTATAGTAAGACAAAATGGGCAAAAGAGGGAATAGATTCTTATGTGGGAGATGTGGTTGCAGTTACCATAAAAAGAACAGGTAATTCTTTAAGGTATATGGGTCAGTACTCTGTGATGAACATTGTTCTCAACATATTATCCTGATTTTTCCCAACTGGACAGCATTTTATAACTTCTATTGTAACAGGAAAGTGCTTGTAATCCAAATGGAAAGTTATTTGTTGTGTACAGTTCAGCTGTTTTGTACAGCTGAGATGGATTGTCTTGTAACTTGCTGTATTCTTTCAAGTTTTGTGGTCTAAATTTGGGCTGATTTGATCCAGGGACTCTTGTAATAAACTTTCCTTTAAACAAGCAAACAAGATAAATACCAACTCCTCCGAGTCGTCTAATTTTGTGCTGCTACCTGGAATCAGTTTCGGCTCTCCTCTTTCCCAAAATGATTTCAACCATCTGGAATTAATACTGGAGAGCACAACCTCAATGCTGTGGGGTTGTGGGGATGGTTATGTTAATATTGGAGTTATTCAGGGTTCAGTTACTTGTATTAAGTGTATTAAGACTAGGTCTTTGTTAGTAACTAACTGGAATCTCTTTGTTGCAAGCTAAAGATGTAATTTCATGGTCCCAGGCAGATTTTTGCAGTCTGTTCTGTGGCTAGTTAAATTGCTACCAAGCTGCTGGAGGCAACAGAGAAAGTTGAGTGTGAAAGCTAAGAAATTTAGTTTGGGAGTCCTTTTATTTTTTAATATAAACAAACTTCTTAACATAGACTTATGATTGCTTTATGGTGCCTTATTTCATTACACTGACAACATTCAGACCTCTGAAAACCACAAAATGAAGAATGATGGTAATGTAGTCTTAATACTTGGTAAGTGGGAAGTGTAGGGCTGATACCGTCTACTAGCATGATGTGATCTCAACTCTGCCTTTTCAAAAATGTTCCATCACACAGATAACATATCCAGTAGCTCTGTGTCCTCACAGGCTTCTTTAAAATTGGCACAGGTACTCATATTAGAAAAAAATGTTCATACATCCCATCTTCTAAGGCAGAATTCCCTAGTTAGGTCAGATTCAGAAAGTAGGAATTTATATGCATAACCAGTTCTCACTGAAATATTGAGACTGCAATATCACAAGGTACTAAGGATGCAGTTTCAGAATACAAGTTGAAATAAGAGCATTCCACTACTCAAAGTAGGATGTTTTGACTCTCCCTGCCATCCCTTATTCCTCCTCTTGGCTACACATTGCTTACAGTGAGAGAACTAGCTTTAGTTTTTGTCTGATTGCATGGTAAATCAATTCTGTTTTTTTAAAAAAACTAATCAATCAAAAAAGTGGGTTCGCTAGATGAGTGGAATGCACTTCCCTTACAGTCAGTTGAACACCAGTAGAGTAGGTGGGCTGGAACAAAAGGGAGGGATGAGACCTTTGTCAGCACTCACAACAGTGAATGCACTCAGCTGTTTTATGAAATCATACAGGTTCCCTGTCTGTTACTCTTCCTCTCTTCCTTCATGTCTCCATTACTATTCTTTTGCCAAAGAAGAAATCAACAAATGGGAATATTTTGATTATATGTAATGTGTAACCCACATAATCTTGTAGTGCTGCTACAGAGTTACATCCTCACAACTGAAAAGAGCATCTAGCTACATGAGGAAGACAAGACTTGATCATTTGCTTTCCAGAATCAGTGACTTGTCAAACAAAACCCTAAGCTTGCTCCAACAGGTTACCTTAAGTTGGCTTACATAGTCATGTCTGAAAGCTGACTTACAAAGTTTTGGCTTAATTTACTTTTTGTTGAGTCCTAAAAACTTTTCTTAAAAACTTAAAGACTTATCAGCACACCATTGATCGTCCATATGACTAAACTCTTGTATGGAGCTGAAACAACTTAAAAAACTGGTGCTGAGATGAAGCATGTAGGCATTAATTAGGCCAGCTCTCTTCACTTAATCCCTCACCATTTAGTAAAACCACACCTACCTCAGAGAGTGCAGATAGTGTGAGTGTTACTGGTGCTGGAAGTAAAATCTGTGGAAGACTAACAAACAAGGGCTCATTCCCCTAATCATTTCTGTCTGTCATAACACGATACATACTTGAAAAAATCTGTAATGCCTTTTGCTAGAACCAGGTAGGCAAAGTTAAGCTGCATTACAGAATTGGTTGTATACCTTAATTCTGTATTTCTTTGCTTTTAAAGTTGTATTATATTAACTCTTCCTTTTCTGGTTTTCAGAGGTAGCTGAATATTATATTCTGGAACGTCAGGTAGCACTAGCAGTTAACTGTATGTTCACTGTAGCTTTGTGCATTTGAATCTTTTTGGATTCTCGTTAATTTTTTTCCTTGTTGCCACTGAAGCAAAGGTGGTAGCATGAGCTACCAAAGATACTCTTCACGCACCATGGGAGCGGGGCAAGAGATAACTTTAAATCACAAGATGAATGGTATGGTTTGAAGTTAAGTATATAAAATAATTAAATAAATTCAAGAAATCTAGATGTTTCTTGAGAGAGATACTTGCCCACAGACACAAGTCAGTCCACTTGATGTCTCAGTAACTTTTTATCAAATTCTTTTTTTCCAAAATCAAAAAGAGAAGACAATCTTTTAATATCTTCCTAATTTATTGCAGTTGTCCCTTTTTCAATATTTCAATATGAAGGCAATAGTACTTCAACTTTCTAAAATATGGTATGATAGCTGTTGAAGAGAGACAGTCAGAATAGCCTCCATTGAAGAATCTTGTTCTTCTCAATATAAGGAGAACAAAAATGTTCTAGAAATTAAAAATGAAGATGATAGTTCCTTTACTGTGGTACTTGGTCTCCTATAAACATATGTCATTGCCCAACAGCTTCTTAATTTAGCTCCTACCCTTCTGCCTTTACTTCATAAAGGTTTTCAAACTCTTATTTCCATTCAGGGGAGGATGACAGTGTGATTATGAGCTAAGTTTTTAGGGAGGAGTCTGTTTGTTACTACTTTTTAATTTTGTGTTTTGTGGTTTAAAACCACTCATATGAACCCTTTTTCTAATTTTTAACTAGGTTTCCTTGTTGTTAGAATTTCAGATTATGAAGAAAATCTGTCTGAATAGAGAATTCAAGTTTTATTCTTAGACTATTCACTTACAGTGAAAGATGCCTAAATAATACTCTTACAGGCTAACTTTCATTTTAAAAACCAGAACATTCACATTTGATTTATACTGCCTTTGCAAGTAAGCACTACTTGCACTTCTAATCACATTCTACTAGGGTATTGAAAGACTTCATAATAATATTATATTGTTCAATATATTGAAGTGTGGTGATATTTTTCACCATTGATACTGCAAAACTTTCCTTTGAGATGACATTATGAGTCTTACTCATTAAGTGAAGTTGCATATTTATACATTCTAAACTCTAATTGTATGAGAAATTTCAAAGTTTTACATGAAACAGAGCTTTGACTTCAGTGTTAATAGTGAAAATGGAGAATTTGCTTCCGCTGTGTTTGTTATTTGTACCAGTTTTATAAAATACCCTGCTTAATTTATTAATCTCAGTTTGAAAGCTGCAGTAACAGGTAATTGGTTTTACAAATGTTTGATCTAATTTAACAATTAGATGTTTTATGTCTTAGATTGTAACTTAAATCATGTTACTTTATATTACTCCTCACTAACCACAGTTAATAAGTATTTTATATTGTCTTAGTGTTTAATGGTCCCAATGAGCTGTGTCAAGTTTTGAATAGCTATATTTTAAGGACATTCTCTGGCCAAATCTCAGATGACATTTGCATGGCTGCTATCACAGTTCCTGTTAAAGCCAGTCTGATAAAACATTCCTTTAAATAGATACACTTCAGGAAGTGGCTATGTCATTAGTACAATATATTACTTTTCCATCACAAGTGTCATGGGTGGTGAGAAGTACTTCTTCAAGAGAAGTGTTTTTTCACATAAAATAAAGCCCATGATTCTTTTGAAAGCTTTGCAATAAGGTTTATCTCTGTGGAAACAAAAGGCAAATCTCATATCAGCACGAAGTATTAATGGATCTTTGTGTGTCTGTTCAGATAGGTTAAAAAAAAAATACAAATTTTCAGGGTTGTTAATCTTGTAGAAAGTGGTGCAAAGCTTATTTTTATTAATTCTTTCTTTACTAATGTAGGCAGCCAGCTGCGGGGGGTCCTGCCTCTACTCCCAGAGCACAGAAGGCCATTGTGAATCATCCGAGTGCTGCCCTAATGGCATTAAGGAGGGGATCAAGAAACCTTGTCTTCAGAGATTTCACAGTTAGTATTGTTTGACTCAAGTTTTAGATAGTAATTGTTGCCTGCTACTACAGGGCTTTTACTTTTTTTTTTTTTTTTTCTCCTCTTTAATTTTGTAGGATGAAAAAGAGGGACCAATAACTAAACACATCCGATTAACAGCTGCCTTAATATTAAAAAATATTGGTAAATATTCAGAATGTGGTCGCAGGTAAGCATTGTATGATTCTTCTAATACCAGTGGGCAATGTTGTTTCTGTTCTTTTAAGTACCAACCAATAGGTAGGTTTTACCTGTCCTTTAAAAAAACCAGTAAGTATATTGACAGTACAATTTTTCTATCAGTTCTGCACTGTTTAGTTCCCCACAGAAGTGCTCAGCAGCATCTTACCTAAGACAGTGTTTGTGATCCAGGCTTTCGGAATCTGTCTGATAAATTTGGCAGGTTAGATTTTTGGAGACAGATAAGAGAAGCCTTTGCTGTGGGTCTGTCCCTTTTCCTCCTGAAGGCAGTACTGCATGACTCTGAAAACTAATTCTTCTGTAAGCAATTTCCCATTGGCAATACCCTTTTATCTCAACTTGAAAGAGCGACGATTGAGCTCTTATGAACATTTTCTTAAATTGTGGAGTGGCACACAGTTGCGTTCCATACTTGCTGCCTCTCTGTTGCTTTCCCCTTCAAATTTGGGTTAACTCTAAATGACTCAGTCAGCTTTCCTCTCCCTTGTAGAAGATCCTTCAGTATGTAAATAGACCAATACTGATTTGTGATACTAAGTAGGAAATGTTCTTTATGATGCAAAAGAAGTAGTAGTTACTTACTGTGCCCGTAATCACCATGCATGCTGCTTCTGTTTTTTCCAAGAACTTATGAGCTGAGTGTTTTCTTGGTTTTGTTTTGCATTGTTTCAGCTTCGTAATAGTGGAAGTAATGATTTCTAATAAGAATCTATTAATTTTGTCTGTTCTTCAAAAACCTGTCAATAATGAGGAATTTCTAGTTGTAGTTCTAAACA